>NW_027509802.1:4277500-4727500 GCF_048541705.1 Temnothorax americanus
TTGTATTTCATGAAATAAAAACTTTTGTTTTTATTTTCCAGAAGCTCTAACCGTCATACCGGGAATGCGCCATCAGCATCACCGTGATCGAAAAGCTGTCGATCGGATAAATCAAAAGGTATACAGAAAGGAAGCTACAAGAACAACGGGTGTTTACTATGGATCCTACACAATATATCGTGTACGCGTGCTTGTGACGTAATTAAAAAGAAAATAATGTTACACGTACTAGCGATAAGAGCATGCACGTATCAAGCTACGGGCGATAGGCTCGAGAATAAAAAGCGTTATGAAAAATACGAATTATAATTATAATTACGTCTTGATCAAAATGGCCTGTCCGCACGATGTATTTACTTTCAATCATAATAAATGGCGCTTCTGTAATATACTGTTATCACTCTCCGTTTAAAAATCGTCCGCTTCACCGTAATTCCTAATCCTTTATGTTATAACATAATTTCTGTAAAATTTATTTATTTATAGATTTGAAGAGAAAGTTCGCACTTGCCTACTTTATCTCAATTTTACATATGTGTTTTTTGTATTATTTTCTAATAATGTATATATAATGAGATATAAGTTTTATATTATTTATTAGAGCTTTGCGGAAAATCACGTAGAATTTATGATCATATTCATCATATACAGTCTTGGCCAAAATTAGGCACTCTTATAATCATTTATACTGTACTGAATCTAATACCAGGAGAGACTTCTATTGTTTAAAAATTATCTACTTAGGCACTCATTATTATGAACGTGTTTATTTTTTATTTCTTTCAAAAATAAATGTTATTTTACAAAAACTTTATTTTAATAGAGTACCTAATAATTTTGGCTAAGGCTGTAGATATGTTTCCGATCTTTTTATAGAATAAAGATTAAATACGAGATTTTATATTTCACTATTTCTATCTTAACACAATATTAGGGATTACTGTCTACTAATCTACTGCCTACATCTCTATGTTGTATTAAGGTGGAAATGAGAACCCGGCGCATCATCTCGAACGCCAGTAAAATAAATCGATTTAACTATCATAACTTTCTCATCTTCTCTAACCGGACCAACTTCGCAATTTATTTCCAAAGTTTCTTTCATTCCCATTTACGATCACAACGTCAGTATTATCGGATCTACTCGATGATAATAAAGAATAACGATATCAATTTAGATAAAAACAGATAAATACAATCAAGTATTGCATCTTAACACAGAACAGACATGATGTTATAAAAATCAATGGGGAGAGAGAAAATTGAAGGTAGAATTTAAATAAATTTTAAATACGACAGATAATTATTTCGCCGGCACGCAAAAAATTCTCGAGAAAAATTCGCAGGATATTAAATTCTCACGGGTCACAGATCAGTCTATATAGGAAGGTGAACTGTATCTAGTTCTTTGTCACGAGAGCTACAATTGATTTGGTTGCCAGCAAAAGTTAAACGGTCCTGTTCACAACAGGGTCAGCATCTTGAGTCACTTTGAGAAAACTGAAACCAAGACGAAAGTGCGTCCTTTTATGCGCGAAATACGCGTTTTTAAAATAGAACAATGGTTATCGCGGAGCAAAAATCATTTTTCAGTTACACGTTACATAAATTGTATTCTTTGCTGCTATATATATAATTCTGATCTGCGTTCTTCTTCAGTTAATAATAAAAAACTTCAAACTACAAATGAAAATATAAAAGATTTATATCCGCTTACGCTAAATCCGTGCAAAAGGGAATTTAGATACAACTGTAATATTTTGAAAAAAATTCAATCTATTCTGCTGTCGATCTATCTATTTATTTATATCTCTTTTAAGTTATATACTACAATATCGCGATTTTGAAAATTTAATATTCAGTAAAATAAAATATATATTTTTTGTAAAAAAAAAAACAGATAATGTTTTCAGCCATGCCATATGCAAAATAATTGTAGTAATATACGGTAGTACTATTATATATGTATATGTATCGTTTTTCGCTTTTAGGATTAATTAGGAAAATAAATAGGAAAATAAAAACAGATTACAATCAATATTTTTAAAATGTTATAACTTAAAAGCGAGGTAGAACGTAGAACACAATATTTATTCACAAATAATAACACAAACAACAAAAAATATTGAAAAAAAAACAATAAAATTACTGACACGCTGTTATTGATAGAACAATATTCTAGAGATACAAATTTCCGCTAAAATAGCTTTCTCGTTTCTTTTTAAATTTATAATATATGAAATAATGTTGAATTTTTTCGGAAAATTAATGATCCCGCATGCTGTGCAGCGCACGTTTCGCATGTCCTTCGATCAAAGAAAAAACAAATTAAATATCCTTTAAGCGGATTCGTCATTAAGCCCGCGGCGTTATCAAAGCAAACCGAAAAGAATCGATCTTTCTTTCTGATCACGTGCCAATATTTCTTTCTGCCTTCGAGGCTTTAATGGCATATATTGTGCACCTATTCCTGCATCGAATGATTAATGAAGAAACGTTGGAAAGTTGGCCTTTAAAACGTGTCGATTCGCGAAAAAAACCTGATAAAAATTATTCGTCATATATGTACTTAAAAATCTTATTCTTTGATTAATTCCAAACAGATTTTATTTACAACAAATCCAGAAATATAATATTGCAAAAATTTGCAACATTTAAAAAATCAAATACGTAATGACTAATGATCTCTATTCGTCAAAAGAATTATTATTAAGTTTAAGATCACCCCCGAGAAATCATCGATCCTACTCAATATTGTTTTATAAAATATTAGGACATTCCGTTCCTCCGGCGGGGACTGCAGCTCTTTTTAAAGCGTAAAAAAAAGCCGCGACACCGGAGAACTAGCTTCTCCGCTGTGACGAGGGTTACTTTAACTGAACAAACACGCACAGGAATGAACGCAAATCAGCCGTCTAATGTCCATCCGTCTGTCTTATCTGTCGTATTTATCTCCCGCGGTCGGGATGCGCGCGGGAGTGGCATTTAACACCGTCGTGGGCAAAATTAGATGGAAATTACGAGGCGTAACGTCGAGTGACAAAAGTACGAGGTCGTCCCTCATTCGGAGAGAATGCAAACGAGAAAGACCAAGGAGATCTACATCGTAAAAAACAGGTCGTACTTTTCCGTACTGGCGCGCGCGCGCATGGCGAACGAAAAAACAACAAGCGGGACGATTATTAATGAGCGTGTTAAGCCAACGGCGACTGATATTGCGCGAGAGGCAATAGCCGGTCCCCGTCCTTTGTCGCCGCAGACGACGACAGAAATTGACCGCTTCTTAATTATTGCTGCTCGCTTTTTCAGCGTCGTGAAAGATGTGAAATAAATTGCGTGCTCCGTAACGAAACGTGCTTCATTTCGCGGCGTTATACAACATTGTGATATTACGGCATAACGCCGCGTCCATTTCAAGTTTATAAAAGAATCTGTACTTGACATATTGACGAAGAGCCGCTCATTATGGAGCGACTTTCACCCACTCGACGTCTCTTTGCAAGCCCTCCGTAAATAATTTGCAAGAACGATTCATATCTGTATGAATAATGCGGTTACAAAGAAATCAAAATGAAAATAATTATAAATTGTAATCTCCAAAATCATGAATATTTATTGATAACGATAATGATCTGAATATAATGCATATGAAACATTTTCATAGATTTGAGATACCGTGCATCAAACAATATAGCTTGACCAATTTTTTTCATTAAATTATTTGATATATTATAATAATTAATATTCTTCTTTTATATATATATTATACCATCACTTTATAATATATTAAAAAATAAGCCAACAAAGAAATTATTTTAAAGGAATTTTTACATCAAGTTTTTATAAGGTACAAAAAAATTAATCATTTTTTCTTTTAATTATAATTTTCAGCAAATATTGCATTTATAAAATTTTAAATTGTGCTTTAGTTACAAAGATATTTGAAGTTTAAAATTAAAAACTCACGATAAAAAATAGCCAAACGATAAAATTGAAAAAAAAAACAAGCTGACCAAAGAATCATGTTACATCATTATTTACTCGACGGCTTTTGTTTACACAGCTATTATCGATGTATTATTACGTGAGGTTCTCTTACTTAATTATAACATTCAAGAATGCGGTATTAATTTTCCAAATAATCAAAAATAAAACAAAACACGTAACAATGGCATATCGGATTGTACTCCATAAATGAATTACGCTCAGAGAGCAAACTTTGAATTAATAGTTTGAAATATAGCAACCTCATGTTTATTGTAAGAGCCACCATTATTGTTGCATTACAAATGTACCACATCGAGACGATGGCAATTGGATTTGTTTTCGGATAACGCGGTTTACAGCCACAAATTATTAATACTTGCACAATATCGAAACAAAACATGTATTTCGAAACGGCATTATTTATTTATTACAGCTTGTTGTTGTAAATCTGTAATAAATATATACAAGAGATATACGTATACATATAAACCATAATAATTCCTATCACATTCTGTATATAACAGCAAATTTTTTGTCGAATTTATATCGGCTTAACGAAACTTTCTTTAAATTTTTATAACAATATTAAAAATATATTAATTTCAAAGAAATTATATGGGAGCGTATACCTTAAACAACATACATGTGCACTGAGAAAACATTTTCCGCATTTTAGTAAATATTAGTTTGCATACAACTGTGACTCCATTTACTGAAATAAAGAAAATTTTTCTTTTTATCAGTATATTTTTTCTCAGTAAATACACATATACTAATAAAAAGGAAAATTTTCTTCAATTTAATAAATAGAATCATAGTTGTACGCAAATTTAATATTTACTAAAATGCAGAAAATTTCTTTTTCAGTGTATGTAAAATAAAAATTCATTAGTTTCTTACATGTAGCATAATTAATTATATTTATAACTGTAATATACATCACGAGTATAACAAACCGTAAGATTGTTTACTATTTTTTACTACTTTTTATCAATTTTTCATAATTGGTGAACGTTGGGCGATATCGTATCGTATGTTTATCGATGATAATTAAAGACACTCTTTGCGTGCAGTCAAATGTTGGTTTTTAGGAAGAAAAAAAAGAAAAACACTTTTCTCGATTAACCCTCAAGAAAGATGATATCGTCGAAGTAGAATCACGAGAAGAGGGATGAAGAATGAGGAGTCATCGGCCAGAAAAAGCTCGATCATACCGTTACGCGAATTCAATCGACGAAGAAAGCCCATCCCGTCTCGATAACGCTACACCGATGATAAGGGCAAAAAACGGAAAACAAAGAACGCAGACAGAGTCATTAACGGAAGCTCTCATCGTTGTAGGAGGTGATAAGTATCAACCTTCGTGTACCCCACGTGCCTTTCAATTAACTTTCACGATGGAAAGTAAATGAGTAGAAATATTCCACGCGTTACTCGCTTTCTTAGGTAATTACATTGTAATCAATCGACGGATCGCATTTTCATATAGAAAATGCGCCAACTGTCAATATATAAACTTTCTTGATGCAGTAAACGTTCCTGCAAAAGGTTACAATTCAAAAAAATATTACAATAATATTAAATAATAATTATAATATTAAGTAATAATAATGTAAAATATTAATATTTATAGAAAAGAGAGCAAAACGATAATATGTAAGTCGTCATTCCACCGAATCTTTCCATCACTCCATTTGCGCAAATGAATATCGTGGAGAAATATTTACCTTAAATTTTAACAGACTTTCAATTTAGCATTTAAAGGCAAATATAATTATCTATTTAAATAATCCTTTTTATACAAAATTCAACAGTTATTTTATCTCAATTTTCTGTAAGTCAGAAACAATTACACGCACGGTAATAATCCGGTTTCGTGGGAATTCAATCCGAAATAAAATATTCACATCTGTATAGTGGAAGAAAAGTACTTTACTCGAGAAACGGCGAAATTTTAGGAGCCTAGTGCGCACATTTTGTGTCACGAAGTGAACGATGTCGATCGTTTAACCCGCAGGTTTCAACCCCGCATAAATCACGAGTTAGTACTACGAATCTTATCAAGCTATAAATTTTTCGCCTCGAACTGGCAAGTTACAGTTACCGTAAAGACGTGCCTCGAACGAATTCGCATTACCAAGCATTCTTAGAATCCCCGGCAAGATATTCGCGTTACAAGAGTTTGTTTTCAAAATTCAAGCAGATCTGTATGTCAAAGCTCGAATAAATAGTATATCAGTTGTCTGACGCTATTAAAACGTGCTTTTCTAAAATTCCAAGTCGTAAAATTGCAATGAGCCTTGGCAAGATAAAATCGATCCCTTTATTCGGTCACAAAGATTACTCTTTCGAATTTTCGTTATTGTAACATAAGTTTGGTTGAATTTGTCGTTACCAAATTACATGATAATAATTTAATGTAATCTTTAATTTGATATTTAATTTAATCTTCTTGTATATTAGTTAACTTTTACTAATTAAATTCTCGTAACTGTTATAAAAACTTTCCTCTTTGTATACACTTGGGTATAGTAAAAAATAAATCTACGTCAAAACTAAGGGTCATCCCTCATGTGGAAGACAACGAGGGTAAAGAACATTGACACGTCGTAGTTTCAATAGAAGTTCCATGTGTCCCAGGTGAAACAACTATAAGGAGAGAGAGAGAGAGAAACGTGTCTTCCCTACAGAAGTACAAGAAAGGAATTTAATCATCGAATAGATCGCACCAACTTAAAATTCCATGCTAAAGTGAAAGAATCCTGGACGATTGCCATCGTGAGAGTCGCAGTCAGAAATCAGTGTAATAAAAAAACGCAACCGACTACAAAGTCGCATATCGAAACATCTTGTGCTCCATGAATTTTCACGCACGTGATATTGTTGAATCCTTGCGGAAAATCTTTGAGGAATTTTTCGTTGTATTGAACTTATATAGCGAAATTAGATAAGAGAATTTTTTCTTTGTTCTAATTCTTTACTTAAAAAAAAATTTAATCTAACAAAACAAGATACTTACTTATATAACAAAAGTATACTATAAATAGATTCAGATTTTATAATTAAAAGACATATAAAGTCACATAATAGACATTAATAATATGATATATATGATAAGTGAATATAATATATAAATAAAATTATGCAAAATTTTAAAATATTATACAAAGTATTAAACTAATGTCTCTTATGCTTTGCAACAAATTTTCCGTAAAGTTCGAGGTAAAGTATCAAAGATCGCGAGTGTTTGAGCGAAACGATCGTAATTCACATCGGAAATCATAAAATCGGATCGTAACACATGCTTTTTCGGTTTAGCTAATGGCATGAGAAAATTAATATTCGCATATAGAAAAAGAACGAGTTGTTATGTCAAAAGTCAAACGCAATTTTGCCTCTGGATACAAGCATTGTTTGTGTCGTGACGCGCGTTATTACCGCGTTCAGCGTTTTCAAGCATATATATTTCTTTTTCTTCTTTTCTCTCTTTCTTGCCTTTCTCATCCTGTACCTCTATGTTTATTTTTCTGCCGTCTGACTTTGTACAACCACAAAAAATTAAGAACAACGGAAATGCTGTACTTTATGCGGTAAAATATTATTAGAGGAGCTTTCAACTTTTTAATGACCAATGAGCGCGGATTTGACTCGCACAAATTAAATAAACATATAATAGAATAACGTAGAAATCTTGTCTCTTTCTTTTCTTCTTATTGTCAAAATGCTAATTAATAATTGTCAGGCATTAGTCATTAAATATTTTGCTATGTTCATTGCCCATATAAGTGTTTTAAATTCTAACTAAAATGAGAAACTAAAAGGTTTTGAAAATATATATTTTCATTCTATTTAATTTGATAAATAAATACGGTTAGAGATTTAACGTAAGCAAGAATATTTAAAACTGATCATATTTTCAATCGTAATAATATTTCAATTAAAGTACTTCAAATACCTCTAATAAAAAGCAAAGTTCAATGGTATAAAAATTTCACGCAGAGTAATAATTGATATTGTTTTTAAAGCAAATATTTTTTTATTGCATGCAGAATGAGAAATATACCGGATGTTTCGAATTGCATCACAAATAAAAAATTAATAACACTGAATGTCATTCATATTGCATTTCGAGAAAAAGAATTTCACGATCACGAGCATTCGCTGCCGAAGAAAGTTTTGATAAATAATTTTCTTTATTTATATTCGCTTTGTGTGACGTTTCTTTTCTAGCTGCATTATGAAACATACCAATTAAAATATATAGCAATGTACTTATTTTTCATTCAATTATCTTGCGAAAAAGTCTGAAAAGTCTAATTCACTTCAATCGAAAATTGAACGTAAATATTGCCGCATTTGTATTTCGTTCAAGAAACTTTCAATTTAATCAAGCATACTGTAAAATCGCTTTAAAAACAAAATGGTGTCAGTTGGTACTATACTTTTCTATTGGATACACAGCCCGTATGCAAATATAGAGGTGCGATTCATTTAAATTTATATTGGACGCCAGCTGCGCCATTCAATTACATCACACTCGAAACAAAAATCTATTGTTAAAAGACTTCGTGCGTAAAAATGAGCGCGTAGTCGCCACGCGCGTTAAAAGCGAAACTTCTGAAGGCATGAGGGTGAAGAAGAGAAAAACGTACTATATTAAAAGAATGGAACAACCATTTTATGACAGTAAGATTATTTTTTATTCAGTAGTTATTTATCTGATGTTCGTAATCTAGAAATTTTCGTGACGCGTTTTCGAGTCACCAAAATCGAACTTACTACCGTGCCAAAAGAAGTTTCTGCACTTCAAAAAAATCTTTTAAAAGAGCTTAAAAGGAGTGAACTCGCGGTTGCAGAGTACCGATGGAATGCAGAAAAGATTGATCGTTTTGTTCGCCGTTGCCCATTCTGCATTTTGCATCATCACCATTATCCGATTTGAAAGCAGCAAATATTTGTTAAACCGCAATACCGTAATTCCAGTAAGTGTAACCTACGATATAGTAAATACTAGCTTTACGCATATTTTGATTTTATAGTCGTAAAATCACAACGATATTCGTAAATCTTGTTTAAATATGACAAAATTATTTTTCGCGCGCATCTGGAAAAATAAACGTACTATTGATTTGTATTATTGTTGCAGCACCACGGCCAGCATTTCCGCCACCCTGTGTACACCCTTTAAAATCGAGTAAAATTATTCGATGCGTGACACGAAATCAAATGATATTGCGCGCAATTTGAGCTTTCCAGAAAACAATAAATATTGCCCAGCAATGAAACATTATCACCGATTTTTCGCTCTTGAGTAAAACGAAGAATCATGTGTCAATCGTATTGATTGTTCGTTGCAGATACCTACTATATACTGAGAGTTACATTTCATTTTTACTATAATTTTTTAACACAAATTTTTCAACAGTGTACGATGCAGCCTTTAATGCGATAAAATAGAAGATTAACTGTAAAGTGATAACTGTAAAGTGTGCCGCATGTTAAGATGTTAAAATGTAGTTGCCCGTGCATTATACTCGCATTTCTGAAAAATTTCGAAACAATATAAAATAATTTTATAATCATCACCGTATATAGTTTTACATTATCAACGATTTATCAGTAGGTATTACAACTTGACTAATTTTTTGTTTATGTCTTTCTATATTATTTCTTATGCGAATCTATACTAGAAATGTGAACGAATTAACAAACGATATATAAGAATATATACAATAAATATTCATAACTTTACGGATTAATTAAATACGAAAATATTAACCCTTTCGCCCATTGAGATGTTGACGCTTCTATTACATTTCTCATTGAGTAACAGCTCGTTATCGGTATACCATAGCCGCGTCCGGTTTATATCAATGCGCGAGTTTTGCCGGATAGACTTTCCTGAGATAACAAACAGAGAAACGGGCCGTAAAGAGAAAGAGACGCGAGCGACTTTTCTCCATCCGTTGCCGCTGATGATGCTTTTCGTCACGTCGCATTTAGTTACCTCGCACCTGATGACGAGACTTTAATCTAATATCAAATAAAACTCAAACGGGAATCCGTATGTAGAACCATAAGCCCAACAATATTCTAGTCAAAATACAGCCATAGTTACGTCAGAGCCATAGGTACGCTTAAATGTGCTAACACTAACATAATATTAAGTTATAAGTTGTAAGTAACTATTAATTATAACTATACACTGAAGTGTCATTGAATTAGGGATAGCTATACCTAGTAGCGTGTTAAACTTCCTCTGGCCTTGATAACGTCCGCAACGACAAGACTCTATATAGTTATATAGCTTGCGAAAATGTTTCATAGGTATGTTGACTCGTGTATCCTCCAAAGCTATTCACAGTTCGCGATAAGACACGTGCCCAAACACTCCGCTCGACGGTATCCCGAAGATTTTCGATAAAATTTAAATCTACGTTTCTAGGCCACTTTATTTCAAAGTCAGAATGCTCCCGGTATCACGCAGTAGTCACTCTCTGGGATACCAGTAGCCAGTATCTTTGGGATTTCCGAGCGGAATGTTCGGACCCGTGTCCTATCACCGGCAAACTTGAGCGAATTGTGCGCACAGCTCTAGAAGATGCATGCGTCAACATACCTGTGCGGAACATTTTCGCAAGCTTGTGGACTCCTCGCTTCATCCTGTGGCGGCCGTTATCAGGCCAGTGGGGATCCAACACGTTACTAGATAGCTATTCCTAATTCAATAGCACTTCAGTATGTAACACTAACAGATAGTTATAACACTCTAACTTATAATTAATCATTTATAGCGGAAATTAAACGATGAGACAAATCCGTATCCCAGTTTTTGAATGTATTGAAAAAATTGTTAATTATTGCATTTTATTACATCTTATATATAATCAAATTTGTGAACGTGGCTCAATAAGTGAATGAAGCATAAACATTTTTGGCAACGAAAATTGAGTCAGTTATATTTTCAAGCAATATAAATTACACGATCCTAAATTCATCAATTATTCCACTCGTATTCGTTCTACTTATGTGTTATTTCAATCTAGAAATTAATATATGTTACATAGAAAAAACCCGTTTATCACTTTAGTAATCACTTGCTCTATAGGGAGCTCGCACGTGTGATCGCGATACATCTCGATTCTCCGGGCGTTCTTTCCCCTCGTTGAAACGCGATAATCATTACCTACTCTCTTTGGCTATTTGTTTCAAATAAACAACATAACCCAACCACTAAATAATCACTTTACTTTATAATTGTACAATAATTAAACCTGTATCGTGCTTACATTCAGAAAAAATTATAATAGAGTAAAAATTCGAGATAAAAACTTTTGACATTGGAGCAAATTTTGATCTTTTTTGGAAAAAGTATTATGATTTTGAATATTTAATGCTTCCTATAATTTGTATCGCAAAAACGTACAAACTCTATATGAACGTTTAATTCGCCGAGTACATGCATGGCACGTACGAGCTTGATAATGGGTGCATTATATATATATCCCCCAATTTCTTTTCCTATTTTATAAATGATAAAACTCGCAGTGCATGTATCAACTGAAACGGACGAGCGACGCATCGACGACTTAAACGTCGAGTCATCGGTCACCGTTTTCCGGTCACCGAGAAAATTCTTTTCACAACGTCCGACCGTAATACCGTCGTCTCTAGTTTTCGTTACCCGGTTTCTGGCTGCTCGTTATTCTGGCCGACCGTTATATATCTTCGACCCATGATTCTCTATTCCGTTTGCGATTGCAATGTAACTGTACACCACATTACTCGCTCCCGCGTTCACGGCACGGGGCGCGCTTTGTACCACGTTTATAAAGTGGAAATTCTAATTCCCATGAACATGCACGAGTCCTGCGTCCGCCATCATGCACCACCAGCACGCGCCATTCTTCCCGTTATTATCCCGCAAGCTTCGTCACCGAATTTATCCGTTCTCTCGGGTATACGTGTTACCGTGTCATCGATCAGAGATTACGCGCTTGTCGCGCGTCCGAAGCACGCTTGCCGGAACCTCCATCCCGGCATAAATAATATAGCACGTTTTTGCACGCCGAAAGCGTCGATATATTGGTCTTATGGAACATTTAGTGCCGACATGGCCGACTGATCCATAAAGTGTTCGCCAACATCCCAAGTTTTCTCGACCATAAAACTCGAGAGCAAATGGTCGCATAATGTATGACGAGTATACACGCGCGAGCTTTATCTAATTTTTTAGGGAGAGCCGCACTTGCTCATGCACCGTTCATTTTTCCTGCGGCAGGCAGCCGTCCACGCGGGCGCGCTTTCAGAAAAGTAGAGGCAGCAATAAAATATCACTCTTTGTCAAAATGTATAAAACAAAGCTTTCTGTTACAATTTGTTACAATTTGCGGTGGTAACATTTTTATACTAATACTAAAACTGAATCCGTGATGATATATATACCGATATCGTGTTGAGACAATATTTTTTTAAGTTTAAATAAAAGCTCTTCACTCATTTGTTCTACTTCTATATCCGTTGGTTTTAAATCATGATTTGTTATACGCGCATTTACAAACAACATCAAATAATAATGTCTCAAATTTTATTTGATGTATTCTATAGAAGGTGACACAAGTCAATTAACTTTATAACAACCAATCTTTTTGCCCAACAATCTTTTCTCTGGCCAATTAATCAACTAGCTGGTAAATTTTCCGATAAATATAAATGTCGCAGCTTTAAGTGAATTTCTCGTTAAATTATGACGCTAAATGCACATTACAGCATGCTTGGGAAGAGAATCATTGTGAAAGTCGTTCTAGACTTAACTTGTCAAACAACATGACCATCAAAAAGCTTTGCTAGATAGTAAGCTTAGTTAGTGCTCGGGGAGCACAAAATTGAAATAAACGTGTAAGCTGTAAATGGCATTCCTTCTTAGACGAGATACTTCGGACACATCAAAAGCTCCCGACACAAAGAACCGGCACTAAAACCGTGCACATTTGCTCCATTGATCTCACGGAGACTTGTTTTTGCGTTCGAAAACTGGGAAAGACAGCATTAAAAATGAAATTCGGAGAAGCGTCGTAACGTAGAATTTATTGCTCTTAATATGGAGTGCTCATGGAATGTATGCATTCATGCCTTCAGGATCGATTAGAAGTTTCACAAAGCTTAAAATAAACGAAAAATAATTTATTAATTAAAACGTATATCGTGGGTATAATTTACTTGTGTATATCTTACAATATACATGGATATGAGAGAAACTGATCAAATCATATTATTGTTACAAACTTCTTTCGAAAATTCGTGAACGAAGATAACTGTAATAGCACAAATATTTCTTGTATAGAAGTTTGCTTTAGAAAGAAGAAATAACATTTATCGTTGTTATTATTATTATTTGCTATTTTGTAAATAATTTTTATTTTATAAATGCGTAGAATTATTATTTTTTGTAGACTGTCATTTTTTATGCAACATCTGAATAGTTTAAAATTTTAGATCTAAATCTTGCAGCAACTTTTAAAACCTTTGAGCTGATTCTCTACTTTCGTAATCCAACATAATACCGTGTCTTTTGAGGTCCGTGTATATCACAGAAACACCAAGCAAAAATACAAGAGAGGTAGAAATATAACAAGCTAAAGGGAATTTGCATTTATATTTTCGTTGTTATTGTTAAATCCATGTAGAAAAAGAGACGTTGAATTTTAACTATGATTTATTAAGATGAGCCATTTATTCCCGCAAAAAGCGATATAAACACACGATGAAAAATAATGTTTGCACTTTAGATGTTGTTCTGTACTATATATATTAATTCAGAAGGCAAAATATTCAAGATTATATTACGTTTAAGTTATCCGATTTAAAACATTCCAAATTAATCTAATTATAAAATATCAAAAACTTACTTAAAAGAAGTAAAATAAAATAAGTAAAGTGCTTTTCTTGGCTGTAGAATAATTATTTTTCTGTGTATAATGTATAATCCTTTTGGCACTCTAAATTAAACAAATGCGAAGCAAAATTTTAGACATTTACACACCACACAGCAGAATTTGGTATACACGGAAAACCGATAAATTGGGTTAACGTGCATGTAAAAAGCATGGAGAAACTTTGTTATGAAAAACTGTCGATACCAGTTTACCAAGCGTTGCTTAACGCACGAGTTCTCCTGGCGAATAAGGAACTTAATCTGAAGCTCAAGTGAGAAAAAATTTATACGGGCAACTCTCTCTCTCTCTCTCTCTCTCTCTCTCTCTCTCTCTCTCTCTCTCTCTCTCTCTCTCTCTCTCTCTCTGTCTCCCTCCCTCTCTCTCCCCCCTCTCTCTCTCTCTCTCTTTCGAATTACCCCCATTATCGCGTCCCCAGTCGTTTCGTTTTCTGCGCCAGGGGAAGTAAGGTCAAAAAGTTCCTCATCGAATAATTCCCACACAGTTGGTCGCATCTGGCCACGTGTCGCTACTAATGCATGACGCAAAATTGAGATAGCAGATCGATTCGATCAGCGTGCCGTGAATTATAATAATGATTATTTCAATTCGTAAAACTGTGTGATGTTCAAATTCCACGTTCCTCCGACGAATAATCAACTTTTCCAATTTCTACGCAGACTAATTTCTCATTTCATGATCATCTTCACGAGCAGATAGAGCAGATAGAGCAGAATTTTAATTAGCTTTCGAAATATAATGGAAGTTCTCTGGATTTGTTGCTTATCGTCATTTTAATAATCTCCGTACTCCGTACCTATACTAGTATTCTAATTCAAAGTGTAATCTATGTATATAAAGGTTCTATTGTATAAAACTACTTTATAAAACTCGTATAAATATAGTTAGAGAGAATAAAAATAGCTGTACAACATATAATATTTGAGAAATAAATCTTTCGGTAAAATTATAAATAATTTTTATCGTTACATTTCATATTATTTTAAATGTCTTTATTTCAAATAATATATAAAATTTATCGTTATTATAAATTTGATATTTATAATATCAAAATTATTATAAATATAGATAGACTATAATAATTTTGAAGTACATACACACGCAACATACAAAATTTATAAACTTATTTGTTATAAAAATAAATATTTATTTTATAACATTTTTACGGGGATTTATTAACAAAATAAAATGTAATACATTACTCACCGTAGTTGTTCCGATGCCTTTCCAGGTCTCCTTTTCCTCTTACGTTCAGTATCACAAGAATCCTTTGTATACACTCATACACTCGGTACACAGCACTCGTACATGACACTCGAAAAAACACGTTAATTGCGAAAGTTCGAAAATTATACGATGCGATATAATGCGATTAATAAAATCGAGTTAATGAATAAATCAAAACGTAATCGTACGAAATACAATCGAAATTCAGATCCAAAGGTAATGAGCAAATTATGTTCGAATTAGCGAATTAGAGAAATTCAAAGCATAACGCAAGATGCGTTGAAAATCCAACATGAGCATTACAGAAATTCTTATCGAACAATAAATATCATAATAAAAAAACAAGTAACAATGTCCATCTTATTCTATTAAATCTATATGATCCCTACGTAAAATGAATTTATTTAACTCGATAAATAATAGCCGACATATTAATCGCGAAAGTTAATTAGTCATATAAATCAACAGATTGTTAATTGTATAATAGATACTGATATCGGATTCGATATATCCTGCAATGATCGTGTCTCGCTATGTGATGTAATGTAACACGGAACGAATCGTGCTGAAACGAGCCTATCGAGCTTCGCCGCTTGAATGATAATACGGCGCGCGACGCTCTCGCGTTACTCGCGTACGCTGTGACGTCACTATCAAAACAAAACCAAGGCCACCCTCCCACTCGCAGCCCCGCTATCAGAAAATATTTCGTACTACGAAATAAAACTGCAAATACAACGCGTAAAGTTATTTCGTGGTAATATGTTTTAAGGCTGGCATACGGCCTTGTTGGTGTTTGTTTTGATTGCGGGGCGCTACGTAGCGAGACTGCCGCGCGCGTTATCATTCACAATCACAATTTCATACAGCAACGCCCGGCGATTCATAATGAAGCGAACCGCCCCGTATGTTCTCGCATTATTATCCGTTGAAACGCGACACGTACCAGAAGAGAAAGTATGATTAAGTACTCCTTACGAATATAATTATCAGTCCGCGCGTTCACTTGACTCTCACTATTAACGATCCGTAAGCGTATCAAAAAGCAACGGCTATTTATCCAAACAGATATATCATGCAATTTATCTATTTGTACGAATAAAGCGCTAAGGAGTGGAAAGTTTAATTTATCATGTGACATTAAAAACACGCGACAATTATTTCTTTAATACCGTGCTTAATCAGTCGAATGTATCTCGCACCGCACTTTAAGTTTTTTTGACAAGTTAAATAATTAAGTAAAATTTGCTTATTATTCGCAAATTATAGCGTAACACGAGGGTTTTAACGAAAAGTCGCCGTCATATTTCGATCGTACATTTATAATTAATTCGTTTAATGCATGAGATATCGTGTACTTGTCTTACAGTACGTGATAAATATTTCGTCTCGGAGAATTAAAGAATTTATTGAAGCATATCTAAAATTTATTTTGACAAACCCCTCATGGATGCGACGTTATTTATTAATCGCGATGAAGAGACACGGTACTTGATGAGTTTAATATTCTAAAAACGGGGAAGCTAATCATAATCAGAAGAATCTAAATTACATTCCGTGATAAATAATTGTTAGATAAAATTGCAAGAAACATGGCGGTTACGGGTTATTTCTTGAGCGCGATTGTTGCCTCAGTGAGTGGGCTTTATCGTATATCAAATAGGCGTTAACGAGCTTTTTTGAGAAAGATTTTTGTCGATTTGCAATCCGTTGAAAATCAAAGGTCGCTGTTGCAGAGTCAAAATTATATATAAATCCGGATTCTTTTTCAATTAAATTTGGATTCCCGACGCAGTTATTTCGGCAATGGGTAGACAACGATAAGCACGTAATTTTTAATAAAAGAAAATTTTATTCTTCTCGATAAATATTCTCCCTCTTAAAATGTATTAATGTTAATTCTATTTTCATAAAAAGACGATAATGAAATAGACATGGATGTAATACCTAATAATTTATAAAATAAAAAAGATAAAAATGTAATAAAGATAAAAAAAAATAAATCATTAAATTTACCAAACAATGATGCGTCTTTGACAATTTGTTGGAAATAATGTAGTTACAAACGATTATATTCTATTCTTTAATTTTTGTTTTTTTACAAAAAATTATTTCTCCCAGGCAATGTGGATTCTGCCAGTCCAAGATATCAAAATTAATTTTTAAATCATTTTATTAAATATATTCGTTTGTAGCTGCGTTTTTCGCTAGGCGAATTATTCTATACATGTTTTTATTTAATTTTTAAAAGATAAGAGAGAGATATTTTAATAATGGGAAAATATATTAATTTTGTGCATTTAATAAGAATAATAAATTATATTATGGAAATATGCAAGAAAATTGCATTATGCAATATTTGATTCATGCAATAATTTGAAGAACGAATATTTTCGTGATTCCGGAAATCCGGGGACAATCCGGAAAAACAGGGATTTCCTTTCTACAAAGGAGCACTTGATGTTCAGTGGATTTGCTTAAATCCTTTCATTGATTTCATTGATAAAAGCGTTCAACTTGCTCTCCATCTTGAGGAGATCGTTCCTTTCTGTATTGACGACTCGTGAGCGCGCTATTCGATAGAGAGATTTTTGGCCAAGTAATTGCCCAGTTATCATCCATTGAATGCGACAATAATGCGATTTCGCATTTATCGCGGTTTTTTTAAGCCTATATAAAGTAAACCGTAAGAAATAAAGCAGGCGTTAGATCACGTATGCGTTATCGTTTAGTTTATTTGCTTATCACGTAGAAACCATGTACATTAAATACAAATAGAGCTCAAATAATCTTTATTATCGCTCAGAGCGATAATAATTATATAATACTCGTTCTGTTGATAGAAATTAGATGTGACACAATCGGATATCACGATTATATGTATTATAGATGATCGATTTATTTGGCGCGTTGGAATTAGATCACGATTTATCTTCTTATTTGTTCGTCGGTTTCGTCTATTTTTTGGGGCGTCCTATTATATTTCGAAAATCTCGTGTTGGTAATTGAAGTATAATTAAGAGATATCAAGTTAATTTAATAATGATTTATTTTTATAACGGCAGTTTAAGTCACGTAAAGTGGTGCATATACGCAATTCTTTTCACACACACACAATTGAGAATTTTTCCATTACTATATGTAATACCGTAATATATAAAAGATTTATTTCACACGTTAGCTATTATTTAGATTTCCAAAGGTTTTTCGGTAAGCAATTTCCGCTCAACTGGTCATTAGTAATGCATGTTACGAAATAAAAATAGAAAATTGCCATGTCAGTGTTCACATGTATTGTATAATGACTTTATTATAACCCATAAAATTTCGCTCTCGGCGGTCTCCCAATTTTCCGTTTTCTCTCCGGCAAATAATCAACTTTTTCAATTTTGTTTCTATGCAAACCGAGATTTTCCATTTCACGAATATCTGCTTGATAGAACAGAGCTTTAATGGGGTTCTGTGATCCGCGTTTTTTTAGTATATACGACTCGATTTATGATTGAATTCGAATATCATTTTTCAATCTATGAGAAAAACTCAGAGTAAACTGTTGCAACTTTCGTAGTAAAGCCGCTAATGAGATCTCAAACAAAAGAAAGAAAAAAGAGAAATACGAGAAAACGCAATGCCCCTATAAGTTCTGTAAATATCCTTACAATAGTGAATTTTTCTCGGACGTAAGACGCAAGAGCTTTTCCTTTACTGCTATGTATATCCAATAACGGAACGGACAATTTATTGGCAATAATCGTTGCCCCAACCATGTGAAAGGCTATCGATAACGGTCATCTGTATCAATTATAAATATCGGACCTTATTGCCAGTGGCAATACTGCGTTACTGCCGCGAGCAAAATACGATGTCTTGTAACATGAATCGAACGTACAACAAAACTGAGTATTCCGCTTAATGGATTGCATTTGACATTTACCATTCTGGAAAAACCTTTCCTCGGCTATCAAGACCGGTCTACGATACGTGGAGTAAGCCTAGAGTAAGGAGTAAGAGTAGGCAGGATTAAGCGTAATAGCCTGTTGGGTCTTGATTGGCCGAGCGTAAGTGTAAGAGTAAGAGTAGGAGTAAAACCGGTTCTACAATACGTCGCAAACGATGGCAACTGCTAGTTGAAAAGTGTTATTTTTGATTGCCGATTGCCAGTTACTGTCGCGAAAAAAGTTAAAAGTTTGTCAACTCTCTTTTGACAACCGCAATTGACAAGCGCAACGTGGAAATAACACTTTTCATAAAATTCATTTATTTCGCTTACGCCCTTACGCGAGTTCTCTTAAACCGAAAATAGCTCTCTTATGCCCGATCTACAATAGCTGTAGTAAGCTGTAGTAAGCTTCAAGATGTAAGAAATTGTCCAATCACAGTCGATTATTCTCCTCACATTTGCCTGTAATTGGTCAATTTCTTACGGCTTGAGGCTTACTACAGCTTACTACAGCTATTGTAGATCGGGCATTATGCCTGCTCTTACTCCTTACTCCACGCTTACTCCATGTATTGTAGACGACGCTTTATATACGTATATATACTCTTAAAGTTCTTCATAAAGAAATGCAAATTTCTCAAAAATCCAATACTTTCTTTTCAACATATCCTCTCACTGACAGTAAATCTGCCCTTGTTTCGTATTAAGACTAGAATTTTACCGGATTTTTCCATTAATCCGGCAACAAGAGCCGCCGCGAGTAGAATACCTAGCTGTTTCCCCTTGGCGGTTTAAATCGTGACAGCTATAGCTATCTCATCCTTCCTTCTATCACCTCTATCAAACCGCCACTCTTTCGCCCTCGTCTCATTTCTACTCCTTGTCCCTGAATATCTTCTTGACACGGACTCGGATTATCGCAATCGTTCTCAACGGTAATATAAGGAATAATTGCGGGAAATTGGAGCCGCGCCGAAAGAGGAATATCTCCGATAGTGGAGATTTCTCTCCTTGCCGGCTTACAAAATCGGATTTTCTGTATTAAGTCGTTACCCGGACCGTTACGTAAAGTACCACGCGCATCTCGTCGCGGCTTTAGTCATTTCGCAATTTAATGCCCTCCGTGTTAGCGTAAACCAAATTGCGTTTCGCGATGATGTATGGATGACGTATACAAGCATGTTTGAGACGCAGAATTTATATCACGAACACAAGATGTATAACCATTAAGCATCAAGATATTACTCGTAAGAGGATATTCCCTTAAATTTATTTGTTCATAAATACACATGTAAAATTATTTTGCAAAAATATTTTGAATTAGTGGAATTTAGAAATTCTATAAAAATCAGAGAATAATTAAAAAGCAACAATTAATATGATATGGTATTTAAGGCAAAACATATCTCTAGTCTTGAAGATTTCGCGTGTTCATTGAATCTTCTACTTGCTGTATAATCTTTTTTTGCATTAAAAGAGTTAAGTAATTAAATTTAACAAAAGCTTTTTTTTATAAATAAAAACAAAGATATATTATATAGAGTTTTATATATTTTTTTCTTCAAAGTCACTAAGAGCTTAAATAGAATTTATAAGTTGATCTTGAAAATATAATTCGAGGTCGCAACAAATCGTGATTCTTTTTTCTTCTCTCAAAAATTTTTCTCTCGTCGTACATCGGAAATTATTCACGGAATTCATTCTTTAACTTGCCCCAAGAAAACTTTGAATACAACGAAAAGTATATATAAATTACTGCAGTGAAATTTTTCACAGCGTTGAAAAATATAAATCAAGTGTCGACGGAAGGATAATATATTGCATACGTACAAATCATATTCTGAGAGCATAGCTATCTTATACGATTTAGAAACTTTATATAGAGAATTTGCGAAAAACTGACGGGATTTCAGTGCTAATTCTTGAAAGCATCAGAATTCAAAAGAGATATACTCGCTTTGAATCGCGTATGTATTTGTGGAGTGAGAGAAATATGTAGCAAATATATTAATACATAAAACTGCTAGGCACAAACATATAATAAACGTATTATATAATACCTAATAATAATTAAATAAGTAATATTATTGCGACGAATGCATAATAATAACAGCTAGATAGACAATTTTCTTAGTTGTTTTGCTCGATTCCGAGCATCGTGACCCCTCTGCATATATTTATAAGATAATAATAGTTAATTAAATAATAACAGTTTGGAAAATTTAAGCACACGTTCACGTGCGTGAAAATGTATTTTTTAAATATCATTTTTTTGTTATAATCATTTTCAATGGCAAAGACATTATTCAAAAATTGTATTCTGCAATCTCATTCTGACCTCAATTTCTTGCGTAAATATTCTCTTACTGTCCTAAGCAGAAGTCCCAACGCGACGAATCGCAATTCTATGAACCACGGAGGGCGATTTTATCCAACCGGAGTGGCCATTTGTACACAAAAACTCAACAAATTCCACGTAACTTTGCAAGTCGATGAAAAGAATTCTTTAAAACTGTATGTATCGTGGAGATTCGCAAGTAGAACGTATATGATCTTATTATATTTTCTTTCAAAACAGTTATGCAAGTTTATTTAAAGAACAAAGTATAATACGTTTAAAACTTGTATAAAGATAAACGATCTGTTAAATGCAAAATATTTTTATTACATGCGCAAGACCTTGTTGCGTCTTAGCTAAATAAATTATTATATCACGGAATGGCGTTACCGATTTTTGCAACGTTAACAAAGTTCATTGAGACACAAGATCTATGGATCTTTATTGCAATAATAACTTGATATCGTATATGTACTTTTATTATCTTATAACTCATTAGCCCAAAAGAGATATGCAACCTGCAAAGAAGATGCTGCACTTTCGCGATGTATTCTTTATAACAATGGATATTATCGCGCAAACTGGCTGCATTATATTTTCTTTATTTCAGAGTGTTCCGCCCGCGCGCTGGTAAGAAGAAATGTCGGGCTCGGATTTATAACACGCAGGTAGAATCTATACAAAGGTTTTCACGTCAAGTTCTGATTACTTCCCATTTTATACGAAATCCAGGATCCACTGTTACGCTGTGCTGCATCGCGTCACGCAAAATGATATGTGTGTGCGCGCGCGCGCGTGTGTGTGTGTGTGTGTGTGTGTGCTTGTTCTATACAAAATCCTCCACTACTCCGTGACCCTGAAAAGCTTAAGTAGCTTCGTTACCACTTTGTTCGCGACCGCGATCGATGAGCACGACAATTACCGTCGCCACAATGCGTAAGTCTATCACGAACTTCTTGACAAACTTTGCCGGCACGACGAAGCTATGCCTTGAATCCGGGACTTCGTTACAAATATTCGGCTAAAGGCGAAACGCCGACAGCGGCTTATACAATGGATAGCTTAATGAGGACGCGACAAGACTGTCGGCAATGTTCGTTTGTGCAGCAATGTGGAGCAAAGTCATCGTGAGCGAACTTCCGATCAACTCATGGGTCGTGATACAGTCTCTTTAATCTGGGTGAAATCCTAATTCCCAATTGCGACATTGCGTCGACTCTATTCAGAACTTCGGATAAAATCGAGGAATGAGAACTGTTTCTCGTAATTTACCCGCGACGAAATTTACTAGTCCATCACGCACACAGTAAAAAATTTTGTATTAAATTTAACATTTTACATGTCCCAAAATTTATCCACTCCAATTTTTATGTTAATTTAACAGAAGACAAATATGTAAATAAATAAACAAGTAATATATGTGAAAAATTAACACAGAATTGTAATACATGGATGCTATCTGGAAGCAAAGTTTATGTTAAATTAACATATTTATAATGTTAAATCTTTAATTTTAAAATAAAATGTTATTCTTACATTAAATATTATTCTTGCAAAAAATGTTATTCTTCTTTATTCTCTTTTTCTAAGAATTCGTAAATTTACATATAAATTGTTTTATTTTAACTCTTAGAAATGGTGAATATTAACTTAACGCAGAAAAGTCAAAATAACAGAATGATAATATGTTACATTAACATAAGTGTATGTTAAAAATTTAACACAAAAATTTCCACACAAATACAAAATGTTTTTTACCGTGCACGTATATAACGAGAGTTTTCTTTTTAATATAATGTTAATATTGATATTAATCCTCTCTCTAAATAAAAGGACATACTTAGAATACCGTTACATGTTCTCTAAAACTATACAGTTACTGGTAAAACTTTTGGACATGAAACTAAAGCGGGATTTTCCTCGAAGCTGTCCCGAGATGCACGTGAGTGCCTTATTGCACACATAAATAAGCTGGATTTGTCAGTTGTGCTTAAAGTCTGGATTGTCAACAGCAAATTTCTAACACAAGCGTTACAACGCGCCGTTGTTCGTAATCCGAATAAAATTAATTTTTAAAGCTATATAAAGTATAATAATAAAATTAATTAATAATAAAATTTTTTTATTGGCACCGTGTTACATTTTTAGTATACGAATACACAGGAAGATATATCTTTAAAAAAAAAGAACAAAATGGACATAACAAGAAATCAATCTTATTTTCTATACAACTGATAACTCCATATGAATGCACGGTTAAAATTACGAGAGTTCTCTGTTTCAAAAGCTGAGTTAATTCAAGGATCTTATATACCTGTATAATATGTATATCGACACATATATGTAAAAAGTCGCTACAACGGACGTCTTGCGGGCAAAATTGCAATGCTATACCTCACGCGCGGGATGAAATTCCACGACATAAAAAATCACCTGTGCCCGCTCTAATCCCACATTATTTCATACGCGGTATACTTCGCGCCAGCGAAACGCGGTCGGTCGTCACGTCGCGCAGTGTAATCGTCTTATTGGTCGGCCGAGCGTGACCTAATGCTGTTAACCCACCGAAATTGAATCGTTATGAAGGTAACACGCCCCCGTGAGGCCATAATATAACGCGTTGCCGCTGCGGCGGCTGTCTCATGGTGAGCTCGAAAGCGCGGCGCAAAACGGCGCCGTAAAAGTCCCGGCACGTGCGCGACCGCACCGGGAAGCCGGGAGGCCGTTGCTACGAGCACCGTCAATCACGTCGACTTTCCGCTAGGCGGAAAGTAAAGGCGCCGTAATCCGCGATGGCGTAAACGTCAATATATCACCATTCCCATACTCGGCGTCGACGGGAAATTTCGGACGCCCGCGAGCGCTAGCGTCATCGAGATAAACCTCTCTCCGGGACGACGGGAGAAGAGCCCTCTTTCTTCGCGAGTATCCTTCCCGCGCGTCGCGTGTAAATCCCGGTGGCGGTCACGTGGCGCGGATCTCGTGTTACCAAGCACGATATACCTTTGGATTTCGTATTCTCGGTTTTGCACAACAAAAATTTCATAAGACTCGCGTTAATCACACGAAAGCATAATTATTGTGGCAAAGATAAATATAATTGCCACAATAATTGCATTGGAAGTAAACCAATGAGCACACAAAAGATACATGGTATTTTTCAATTCTTTTTAGAAATGCGAGCAGATTACGGAGAAGGAATATTGGATATAGAAATTGTTTTTGCTTCAATTATATATATCATTAATTAGATAAATAAAATACGAGTAAGAAAAAAAACTTATAATCAATAAAATTGTCTATCATGTGGAATAGTATGGATTGAATAATTACAAAATAAATCAGAATCACGATTAATTAGAATATTAATCGATTAAACAAGTATTGATATAACCACGTTATAAAGATTAAAAAATTGAAGATTAAAAAACCACTGATAGAGGTATTTATCGATGAGGTACTTTTGTGATATAAGGCAAAAAAATATTTGATGAAATTAAAACATTGTTGAAATCTTGATATTAAAAGAAGTTCGAAATGAGAGAATTTGCTGATGGAAAAAGCGCGTTGAAGCATTTTGCACAATACGAGGTTTCTTAATTAAGCTTCGTGACTACTTCTCATCTTCATAGTGGGATCTCCACAGTCTCATGCTTTCAGCTTATTAAATTAAATTTACTTTACTTCTTTTCAAGGTTCGATGTTCCGTTTAATATTGACAAATGTAGCACTTTAAGATCGGAAATGAAAGAGTTCTTGCCTTTAATTTTTTCCATTTTTCCTCCCGTTATTTATTCTTATGTAAGGAGTAAAGAAACCGTCGTGGAACAAAAGAAAACTGCTTCGAAAAATAGAAACGAACTCTGCGTCATATCATTTCGCGACAAAAAGATGGAAACGACGCGATTGTATGTACAGTAAACACACAATCGTTTCGTATGTAAATACAAAACTTTTTACAATTTCACGATTTCATCGGTGTCTACTGTCTACTTCGAATATTGTAAAATTTATGACAATAAGCAAATTTTGTCTATTCGTGGCATTCTCATACGAACGATGAAGTTTTTCATTGATTTTTCATGAAGTCTCTTTTGCCAAATTACATTCTCATCAACTTAAAAAATGTTTAATGCATATAAGTTAAATAAAATAAGTAAAATATGTATTTTTAAAGACAGCTTAAAAATCGAAACTTGAGCTTTAATATTATTCTTGATACAACTTTAACGTTACAATAGTTTGCAAAAGAATAGAAATAAATCAAATAAAAATATAAAAAAATAATATAATATATATTATTTGAAAGTTGTGTGTGTTGGACAAGAGAGATTTTTAATGAGAAGTCTTATGGAATATAAAAAACGTGTAGCTGTGTCGAGATTATCGGAAAATGCGTACGTGTCAGTTTGTAATATCTCATCCAACGTTTCTATCCAACTTGAGATAAACTTGAGATTTCATCAAACTTTACGATGTCATCACCACAGTATCGTCAAGCGCCTCTCTGCTTTTCTTATTACATTCTCCTGATATTCTTGATGATACATATGCATGATATGTAAGACACTTCATTTTTCTATATTGCATCGCTTTTTTGCCGAATAATATCCGCAAAAATCATGAAAAGTAAAACGTATCGCGTCCTTTATTTCGATTGTGCGAGAATGTGTCCAGTTTTGACTTATCAAAAAAGTTATAGCGATATTTACGAAAATTATCTACTCCTCACATCTGTGCGAGTTTTCGGTAATGTTATTAATTTTTAGATGTCATATAGACATATATATATAACAAATAGATTAATTTAATAAATTAATAAATATAAGAAGTTTTATCATATAATCAAGTATAATGAATGATGATTTCACTCACAGCAGATGTTCAGAGTGCAATCATCGGACATTAATATTATCTGGCTACTAATCTATATTAGGCCATATGCCTAAAGATACCTGCTATTTCGTATTGCACCACACATCGAATTGCTCCATTCCTATCCTATTACCGCAACTATATTTCTTCAATGCTGAGGCCAAAAGGCCATCACCTACCGAACGATCCACCCACTGCAAACCAAACCGCATACTCTAAATACTATCGAATATATCGAATGCACTATCTTCTGCAGAATTCCGCTCGCGCTGATGGCAAAAGTACTACGCTTCAGTGGTGGCTTCGGAATTTCTATATAAAAAGCACTTACGAACAAATATATGGTCTGAAGAAAAGCTGAAACGTCAGCTTGTACATTTTAAACGGATGTTTTATCATACTCCTTTCTTTTTACTTAACCGTTACTTCTTTTTTTAAAGGAAAAGATAAAAGTATGGAGTATCTATTTTTCCTATTAAAAAAGAAACGTTACAACGCGTTACAACGTTGAAAATTATTGTTATTGTTGTATTATACAAATTTTTTAGGTAGAGTTCTTGTTCTATTTTTTTAATAAAGATAATAACTACGTTATATATTATTACATGTTCTCAGAAATAATAAAGACTGTTTCACCACACATTCTCTGGTTCTCTGGTTTAGACAGTGTATATACCTGTATATACATATTTTACATATGTACAAAAATTCTCTGAGTATATTTCGCAATTTCATAAAAGCGCATTTCTCAAACAATTCGATTCGTTCTCAATTCTTCCGATTCGCGATCGATTCGTGCGATTTTCAAAATTGTTCTCTCATCAGTACGAGATATAAAGTAATCAGCTTACGCGTCCGTTTAATCGCAGAATTCAGAACAATTTCCGATCGCAACGCTAAATTAGAGAGAGCGACTTTTTGCACCTGGAGCCAGATACCATGCATTTCAACAATTTTTTTTATTAAAGTAAGTCAGCGGTTAAGTTATTACGCTTCCAGCGCATTATCGAAATTAAAGTTCGAACGTAAAATTATGATGATAATAGCGCTCTCGCGAGGCTATATTCATGCGTATAATAATCGTATATTGATTTTACTTCAATAATTAGTGACGATCCCTCGAAAATGGCATTAGTGACTTTAAATGAAGTTATGGATGCATTTACTCATTGCAAATTGCAAATGTTTTATAGGGTAAAATTATTTTAATATAATAATAACAATCTTTACTCATCTTTACCCATATCTGTATTATACCCATGATCATAAAGCGCAAAAAGCTAAAAACTTAAAAATTTAAATCTTTAACAATAATTAAAAAACAGAAAATGATTTGAAAAATGTATATTAACGATCTCTATATTTTAATATTTTTAATGTTATAAAGTTGATTAAATAATCACGATATTGTAATTTAGATTTGATTAACGTATTTTAATTAGATTGATGAATTATTTATTTTGAACTAATTTTAATTAGAAAATATATTGCGCAGTAATGTATAATAGAATATATGATACAATTATAAATCATGGCATATTTATATTTGTACTTTATTTTTTGGTAGAATATGACAGAATATGTTTCCTTTAACCACTTGCCTCTTCAATTATAATTTGACTTAATGCTTATTTGAGAAGCAGAGAGTTTTCTGGTAGTATTAGTTCACTGTTATAAGAGAAATCTCGGAAAATACCACTTCAACCTCTATATTTACTTCATCTTACATTAGTTGGAATAGAAGTGTAAACTTATGAATATTTATAAGAAATTTTTTTAACGCGATTATTTTTTTTTCTCGTTCGCGCTTCGTCTCAACGAATCTTGATTAACTACATAATGAAGTTATGTCATCGTCTCTTTACTGATTCCTTGACT
Source organism: Temnothorax americanus (assembly GCF_048541705.1). Lineage (NCBI taxonomy): Eukaryota > Metazoa > Arthropoda > Insecta > Hymenoptera > Formicidae > Temnothorax > Temnothorax americanus. Next base: position 4,305,699 of record NW_027509802.1, read on the forward strand.
TAAACCTACTTATAGATATAATTACGAGGATTGTCCAGAAAGTAACGCACGTTTGATTTATTTAAGTGACAAATTTTATTTAAATACACAATCAATATATACAAGTGATACAACTGACCTTGATTCTACTTCTCCATGTAGTCACCCAAGACGTTGAGGCACTTTTCGTGTCGAGAGACTAGCTTCAAGATGTCTCTATCACAAAAGTCTGCCGCCAGTCCATTTTTGGCTTATTGTGTCACACTTCGAAGGTGAGGACGCTCGATCTATAACAAGCGCCCGGGGTCAACTGTTCAGCGGAGTTGCGCCTCTCCGCGATGACGTTCGCGTCGTTCGCCCGCATGTTGCAGCTAGAACTCGGACTCTGATGCTCAACGAAATTCAATTGAGAAGTTTCGACCATTCTCCGTGCAGCTCTGACTTGGCGCCGAGTGACTACCACCTGCTCACTCATCTGAAGGAATTTTTGGGTGAGAAACGTGCCGTGAATGACGACGTATTGCAGGAGATGGTGGCTAACTGGTTAAACAGACTAGAGACTTTTGCGATAAAGACATTTTGAAGTTAGTCACTTGATATGACTATATCAAATGACTATATAGTGCCTCACTAACATTTTGTCATGGGTGACTACGTGGAGAAGTAGATCAAGGTCAGTTGTATCAATGATTTTGTATTTAAATAAAATTTGTAACTTAAATGACCAAACATACTTTATTTTCTGGACAACTCTCATATATACGTTAAAAGAAATTTATACAAACGCGCGCAAACGAGCGCGACTAAAATCTACCTTACAAAGTTTTCATACAATCTTCATGCAGTTAATACAATTTTTTTATTTGTTTTTATAAAGATTAATTTCTCTCATCATTGTTAAATTAAAATTAAAAACTTTTCGATCAATTTTTTAGAATCAAAGGCCATGCGATCCAAGCTTAGGTCTTTGACAGCCTTATATTAGTTTTAATTCTATATAACAATTACTGTGTTTTAAGTCCGACAAATAATCGGCGCGCAGTTTGTTGGAAAAATTTTATGTATATATATATAGACATATATGTATACAGAAACTAATATAAGGCTGTCAAAGACCTAAACTTGGATCGCATGGCTCTTGATTCTAATTGATTGTATATCGTTAGGATCCTATTTCTCTTATTAAAAACTTTTCGGTTGTTATTTATTCCAATTTATATTTAGTAAAATAATATAATATTTATATGATAATATAACAACATTATAGAATAGAAAAAAATTGTTACGTACAATTTTTTTTTATACAGGAATGTAAATCACATTTTGAGCGTTAAAGTAAACTTTTGACGTACATCATTTGCGAGATGTATATACCTTTCCTTTTGTACTTGACTTTTATATTAAGTTATCGCTTAAACTAGACCCCGTGCGCCGGATAATTTTGCCAGCGAAAGCAATTGCTGACGACGTTTCTGCAAAATATATGATGACACCGCGACTCCTCCTTGAAACTCTCGCGCTCGCATAGTCACTTTAATTGTAAGAGAGCTACCGCGGATTCAGTTTTCGCCTCGATTTATTGTATTTCGTGAACTGTGAATTGCCGTCGGGAATCGAAACAAGAGTTTATCGTGTGAAATATAAGCGGAAATATAAAGCTATATGTGCGGTCGGATAATAAATAACTGCCCAACGTGCCGTAGTCTTTCGCTTTGTTCGACAATCGAGAAGTTCGTAAATTACAAAGCGTGCCAGAATAATTGACCAAGAGTTTCGTTTAGTTTGAGCGAAATACCACACTTTCGAGTTTAGTGAACCGTGAGTTGATCAATTATTTTCGACTAGTTATTTAAGTTGCCGCTGTCGATAAATACTCGAATTCACTGATGCAGCATTAAAACGTATCTTTTGTGAAACAAAAATATTTAATATTAAACAAGAAATGAAAATCTTTTGACAATCTCTAATCAAATAAATAGTAATCTTCGATAAAAAAATTCATTCGAGAAGATACTTAAAACTATTACAAAATCTCTGCGACATATACGTGATTTATATCATACGTAAAATATATCTCGTTACATATAACTAATAGCGTTTTTCACTGGCAGAACTGGTGCGCACTCAGTGCACATTAAAGCCGTTGTACACTGATTTAAGTCTCTAATATTTAAAGTAAAATGCAAATATTTCGACTGATAAAATACTCAGTACATATTTTACCAAATAGTGCAATAAAGAATATTGAGGATTTCATGATTTAACCCGATTATATTAAACATACACTTTACGTTGGTTTGTGTACGACGGCTTTAATGTGCACTGAGTGCGCACCGGCTCTGCCAGTGAAAAAACGCTATAAAAATGATAGATGCTTTATTTGCATTATTTTAATCTGACAAATAATATAATTATACTATACCTATATAAAAGAATTTTAAATCTTGAGATTACTAAAACCACGTGTGTGTTATGAAAGATTACGATAAAAATATCATTCATATACATTTGTGAAAAATCTTATCAATATGTCATAATTTCCGAATAATTTAATACTCGTGAAGAATTATTTCGGAAAATACAGAAAATGTCGAAAATATGAGGAAAAAAATGATAAAATGAGGCTCGCGGAAACAAATACTCGGGAATTAATTGTACAAACGATGCACATGAATAATTGCTCTACTATTTTTTCACGATTTTTCTTGGCATGGAACACATATGAGAAAATAATGACAATATGGATTCGTAGCGGAATTATGTCTCCTATATGTTATTCATTGTTAATTGAGGGACAGAATTAAAATTTAATAAAAAAATTTCAGAGTTTGAAGTAATAGAATTTTAAAATAACTCCTATCAATTCTTCTTCAATAAAAATTTTGACGATAAAAAATTTATCCTAAAACTTAACAAAAGAGAAAGTTTATATGACAATTTAAAATTTATAAATATAATTCATATACACATGCAATCTAAGCGTTAAAATACAAATGATTCTTTTCATCCCACAGCATACAAACTTTTGTTTGAAATAATTTTTCATAAAACAATTTACGAGTAATTTTGAATGCTCAAGCTAAGTGACCTGTATCATGTATGCAAATGTTTAGCAAAGTGACATAATTATACTATATTATATTAATTTCAGTAATTGAGATATATTATTTACCGATTGTCAATAACCATAAGCAAAATAAACATAACGGATATGTTTGCTATCATATTAATTATTAATTGTATAATAGTAATAGAGAGATGATGCTGTTTGTCACGATATATAAACTAAATAAACCGTATTCTCTCTCTCTCTCCTTTCAAAAACTAAAATAGTATGTCATTTCGTATGACTGTAATTTTATCTTATTGATCGACGCCGTATATCATATGTAAATTAACTCTCCCCCCACCCCGTGAATTAAAATTATCTGACAAGTCGTTATTATAGAAGTACGGATTGAACGGATTGCCTAGCGAGGTGAAATTGCACGATCGTATGAAAACATGAAATTTAATAACACGGTAAATCAACGTTGAAAAATCGACTTTGCGAAAAAAGAGGAAAAAGGAAACACACACACACACACACACACACACACACACAAAGTAGAGTAGTCAGAGTACAAAATAATACGGAAATAAGCGGTCGACATCAGTAGATAAATTTTCCTGGCGCACCTGTTTGGCGTGACATAAATTCATTCGGTGTAAATGCAAAAAATATCGTCGTCGAACGAAACGCTGACTTTAGTTACGAAAATGTTAGTTTTCAGATTTATATATAATAATCGTCTCTCTATTCTCTCTATTGTCCCGTTCCCTGCGTAAGTACCTTGTTCTAAAGAAAAGGATGAGATCATGAAATATTGAGGGTTATTAGTAAAATAAAGAGTGGGATATTTAAAAAAAAACATGACGCATGTTTAACGGTATAGATCATTTCTTGATATCGCTTCAAGAATTAAGTTTGACAAACTGTTTATGTTTTTTTAATTTGGTTTATTTGGTTTTTTTTATTATTATTATTTTATTTTTATTATAATTATTAATTTTTTTAACTCAATTTAATAATATTTACCTTTTATCTAATTTTTAATTAAACAAACCGCGTTGTCTTTTAAATGCATAATAATGTATACGCACACACACACATTTAACCAAAAAATGAAAAAATTTATTTAATTTACCGTTCAATTTTAGTAAAAGAATAATAAAATTATACAAAAAATGTTGTGAAGTTATTATCATTGTCGTTATTACCAATATTATTGCTGTTACTAACAAACGAGCTAAGCACGCTTCTTAGCATTACAGTTATGCTATCAGAATAGAAAAGAATACTACAGTATATAGTTATAAGAAATTATTACAAATTATGGTAGTGTTTTGATGGTATCATAACATAACGCTATTCTATTAAAGTGGAAAAGTCATTTAATTGCATTATGATTATGTATTTATGATGCTACGACAACAGTGCCATATTAATGTCATATGATACGATAGAAATCGATTGTCACACATTCTCATATTGAGCGAAAGAGCTGTGCCGCATTATCGACATCACTAATTACCGAATCAGATAATATTCTAATATATTTGTAGATAAAAAGCATAGTTAAAACTCGCTGAACTACATTTCTATTATCACGCAACAATTCAAGTAAGATAAAAAATACATAGTATCATTAATGTAAAAGACAATAATTATGAAAAGCAATCAGAAATGCAAATATCATTGAGGACAAAAAAAATGTAATTATATTAATTTCGTAATACTTATCTAGATATTACTCTGTGTAATTTTCACATTAATAATATCACTAAGAAATATACAGTGATACATAATATTAATAATATTAAGTGATAATAATATTATACCGTCAGTAATGCTCTTTGTAATTTTGAGCATTACATAAAATTTGTACACATATCATTTGTAGATTATTTACATAATTCTTTTCTCGAAATCAAGACTTATAGTTAGTTTAGTTTGAAAGATGTATAAAAAATTAGATCAATATGAATATTATTTAAATAAGAGTTAAATAATACTATTTAACTCTTACGTAATTTCTCATTTAAGCAACAAGTTATTAAAATATTCTAATTATTATTTGCTAATACCTAATACTTATTAATTTTTACAATTATTATTTCATATTTAATTTGAGTTATTTGTCTTAATTCCCATATTTTATTATAGCTGAACTCCAACACAAACGCTGGTTATTCCTTTTTTGCTAATAATTGAAAACATTCTTGCGCGTGGGGAGGAAATCGCGTCATTTCCGGTCATAAATTAAAGTCTGCCTCTGTCGTAAACGATAATTGCAACCCTGCTGGACAGCAAATTAAACGAGTGCGGGGACAATGAGAGTGGTGCACAAAGGCGACTCAGTACGATCGCCGTGAGTGAAGAGAGCGACGACGAGCGAACGTGCATGACTTCTAACTAGAGAACCAAGAGGAACATAAAGCGAAATGTTAAAAAGGCGAAACAACCGCCGAGAGTGATGGCCAGCACTAGTTGTGCAATTCACAACTGCGCGGTAAAAGTATACTCTTGATACAAAGTTGGTCTCCTCGATAAAGCAAAAGAAAGCAACGTGAATTGCAGAAAATATATGGAGACAGTTACATTTCTATTTCGCCGCGCGTGTGACGAAAAGTAAAGGAAATGTATATAATAAAGAGATATTATATGAAAGCGCTTATGTAATTGTCTTCGCAAATAATAAATATATTTATAAAATAATTATATATGAAAAACATTTCTTTTGGCACGTAATTTCAAACGATAAACTACAAAATAATGGTATTTTTCTCAAATGGCAAAATGTTATTTTAGTCGCAATAATTTTGTAGGGAATCATCATGTGTTACGCAAACTGTAATCGACGATCTTATTAAATCTACTGATTGCGACAGTTCAACAATATTTAGAACGCACTTGTATCCAATGTATTTAATATAAGATTCGAGGTGCCGCATCGAGGTGCCGCATCTCTAACGTTGAGTATTTCTAAATTTCGCGAAATCACGAATTACGCTCGACTGAGAGATCAGTAATCCTCCCGTGAAATTACTTTTTGCTTTATATTTTGGCTTGAGATCAAAATTACTCGTGTGGAACGCAATAAAGAAAATTCGAATTTAGACATACGGATTTTAATTACGAATTCAAATTGAGAACAATATGTTCGATTTAAATTCTTTAAAACATATTGAAAAAACTGCGATTTTTGTAAATTTATAAATCGCCGATCCTTTTTATAATATTTCTTGATATTATAATGATTAATATTTTACTTGAAAACTCTTTTTTAAATATAAGTGATAAAATTTCGTTAACATTTATCAATTTATAAAAAAAATTGCGTTACACCAACTTGCACAATTAATAGAGTTTCGCTTTTGCGATTGTTTTAAGTCTCCTGAATATTGATCGTCAACATACTTTCGTTTTATCGCATAGTATAACTTTTTAATAATCTTTAATGATGTTTAAACATACTAATAATGCTGAAGAGAAGTTGCATTATTCGCTTCTATCAATTTCTATCTCCAACGCCAACATTAGATGCATTCATTGTCTATTTGCATAGGTTTCTACGCTAATTACTCTCTATCCGAAAAGCCGTGTAGCTGGATTATTATCGTATTTGATTCTATCCAACAACCTATCTTAACAACCATTATTAGCATTTTGACCGAAAATTTGCGCGTGAGTGATAGATGGTTTGAATTATTAATTAAATTATTGATAAATTATAAGATGAAAGTTTTTATAATTCTGAGCATGTGTGTAATATTAGAAATTTTGTGTATCACGCTAGTAAAGTGTTCTCTATCTAATTTTCTGAAATTTGTTTTAAGAAAAATCAAACATTTTTTTCCTGCCATTCTTTAATTCTTTACGTTAAATATATCGATAATCGCGAATTAGAAGTTTATTAACATCAAAATAAAGAATAATTTTTTAACTATCTGTCGTTCCAAAACTTAGTCAGCCAAACTATTAAATTTTCAACTTTATAAATAACCACAGATTGAAACGTAATCTGAATCTGAGCCATCTGAGGTCGCCTCTCGATCTGCCATTTATTCTTATTGTCATTTTATGGATTTTTGAAAGACAACCCGTATATTTCTTATTATCCGAAGAACCGATCGTGTCATGCTTATCGAGATTACTTAAGCGGAGTAAATTAACCTGCCATGTTACTGTCCCTGGCAGCACCCTTATTTGCGTAGCACCACTCCTAGGATTCGATAGATTGCCGATGGTAATATAAATTATGAGAACGAGAGACTTATCGCAAAGAAGAGTTATGTAATAAGACCAGGGCGGTAGAAGATTCTTCTGTGAGAATGAGATCTTGCAGGAAATTGACGAGATGAGTGAAGATAAATCCGTGTTTTATCGTGGAAAGACTTTGCGCGGTACTCTTTTATATCCGTTCTTATAAATAATAGACGCACAATTTCCTCGTGGTAGTTAATTAGTTTTACAATTAATTCTTATATTCTCCCCTGGTGACTGGATTGTGCTTCGGATAAGGTGCAATACGTACTTATTAAGATGACAATTGTGTAATACGTTTAATATTTTGAAATAATCCCGTATTCGAGAAACGACAGACATATTTTTGCCATAATTATTAATGTGAAATCAAAGTATGCCATATAAAATAAAGTATATCATTATCAGTACTCCATAAATTGATACTAATTGACGTTAATATATCAATTTAACGAGAACAAACCCATTTTGTGAGATAAACGCAGGAGGAAGGAAATGTTGTAGTTTCCGGTACAGAATACATCGCTATATCGCTTCGGGATATGAATGTTTCATTCCGTATAATCCCGATACGTAAGTGTATTTATTCCTTTGGTTGATTATCAGGAGGAAATGTGAAACATAGAGGAAAAATATCAATCGCGGAAATCGCAGTCCGTGTTTCTACATTTCGTAATCTGATGGGATGGCTTTTATATAAAAGAAATCTTTAAGGGAAAATATAGAATATACATTATTTAATGTTCTGTTATCGGAAAATGAGGAACGAATCATTTTTACTGTCTCTTTTTATATAAATTAGCGACACCTGCAGATACGTAATAACTGTTAAAGATAATGACCATATATAACTTAATTACAAAAATAATTGCGATGCTCGTTGAAGCATACATATAGCGAACCGGATCGCGTTATGATAAAAATCGCCTCGATAAAAAGCAATTTTCACAGCCAAGAAATGAAAAAAAAACAGAGTTCACGATGCATTTTGAAGCAATAGAATAGTTTTCCGATAGCGCGCACCCGTCTGTAACGGTTTACAAACTGGCCAAAAGAATAGTGCCGGAAGCATGCTCTTTTGCACCCTCCTAAGGCAACGATGCGCGCAAATTAAATTCGATTTACTCCGAAATGCGGAGCATTTCTCTCGATGCAAATATCCGAGAAAATAATAAATGATGCAATAATTATTTCATCTTCATGCACGCGCATACGACAATCTAATTTAAAATATATAATAGATATATTAGTATAAAATATAATATTATAATACTCTGATGATTAATCAGTTGTATTATTTTGCAATTATCATTTTTGTTTATCTGAGATATTTATTTAAAAATAAAGATATTAGTCACAAAAACAGTGCTTTCATGCACACAAACGGTTTGTACAAATGACTTGACGATAAACATATAAAAATTAGAAGATTCAGAACGATGAAAATTTTAAAGCCATGTGAAAATGGATACGTTACACTTGCGGATTAACTATAAGATATTTCTATGCGACATAATATTTTGTGCGACGAAAATGTTGGATATCTGTGATTAAGTAGCACACGCTAAAACCGAATGGCTGATTTTCTAAAAGGAATATGAAAGCACGAAGAATACGAAATTCGCTGATTTATATTATTTATAACTTTTAAAAGGTAGCGCGATCTTAATCTTATTCAAAAGCTTTCGTAAAAATGTGGCTATACTATAAATAAATGAGGATCCTCGCTTAAAATTCGGAAGATGTATATAGGCCATAGCGAAATAGCAAACAGAATATTCGTTAGCGTTTGATTTGCGCCTGGGACACAGTTTCATCAAAGAGACTTTAATGTAAACAAATTCTCGATCGCGCGATCTCGTGCCAAATCGCTCTCTTTATGCATCACAGAGGAAAATGGTATTTCAAAGTATTTCTATTTTAAGCTGATATATCTCTATCTTTGACAAATAGAGGAAGATTAAGAAGATAATTAGAAATTAGATATCAACAATTTGATGTCAACAAAAGTTATATGCAATATTTTATCAAGCCATTTTTTAACTAGAGAAATATCTATTCCCTGCGCTTGTATATTTTGCATGTCAAATATAATTTTGTTGTTTTAAAAATGTAACATGAAATATGATTTTCTCTGTATTTAAATCAAATGCGATCTTCCTATTGAATGAGAATTACAATTCACACTGACAGATTGCGATTCATGCTAGTTAAATAAATGTATGAGAGTGTAAAGTAATCGAATTAAAATGCGCACTGTTTGTTTCACAATTATATCCACCGCGACTGTAAACGTTAGTTCAAACCGACGGGTGTCTTACCACTTCATAAAGTATAATTCCAGTCTGTGCGTATAATTCACTACGAAAGCGACTTTCCTCAGTTCAGATGCAAACACGTTCAAATCTCGATGCGAAGTTACCATCAGCAAAAACGAAACCGCTCGAGAAATGTGTCAAAACGGGCATTATGTCATTATGCGCGACACGATACAGACGTGCATTCTCGATGTGAGTGCACCACCGCATCTTGGAAAGTTCCGCCGCTCTCGAGATAAGTACGAAGAACGCGCTCGCTTGTGCTATAGCGGTCCAGAATGATTTTATTAGTTCACGAAGACGTCTGTGTTCAAGTTGATTAACGCTAAATATCTCGGATTGTGCCAAACTTGCGCGTTTCTACGAAACCGCATATATTTCCCATTTTCCCTCAAAAGAGGAAATGTATAACGTGGAGACGAGAAGCTATAAAGCCTGCTTTAGACGATTTGTAATTCACATCGAACTTGACGATAGAATTCTATTTATAATTTTGATACGTCATAAATAGAATTATTTCACGAATTATTTTTATTATCACGAACTATGCATTCTGACATGAATTCTATAGACAATTTAGAACAAAGCTGGAATTAATAAACGCTGGGATTAACACATGTCGGGCCGATTTCGTTGTCGACGCCTACTATCTGGTTCTTGCCTCTCGTGTCATAATCAGCCAACAAACGCGCGTAAACAAAATGCGGGAAGCTTCATCTCAGGAACGTTCGTTATATAAATACGGAGTTGTAATCACCTTAATTAAGATAGCTAGTTAGTTATTAATAACAAAAAATTCCAATTATTAATCTAAAATAAAAATAGGAAGTAATAACCAGACAGTTCTCTACGCCGGTTAAAAAAAAACGCCCAGTCCTTTTTACGCGTTTTTAGATGGTCTTAAAAAAGCCGCCCACACACGGTTTCTATATAGATGGGTCTTTAAAAAATTGTACGGTTCAAAAAATTCTTAAAAAATACTTCACGGTTTTAAAAAAACCGCACGCGGTTTCAGAAGATTCGTACGCGGTTATAAAAAAAATCGTACATAGCTTCAGAAGAACCAAACACATTATATAATGATTTAGAATTTTAGTTTGGTATCACTTGATGTTAAATTGACAAATAAATCGCTGAAAAAATGATTGTTTTGATTCAAAACTATTTAAAAAAAGCAAAGCATTAATATTCATACAATTAAATCATTAACCGTATATAAATCACAATTTAATTAAAAGTTAAAATTTAATATCGAATAATTTTAATTGAATAATAATTGAAATCAATATCATTTAACGCGCGTTACGACCAAACGATTAAGTACCATGTAAAAGGTCGATTTTAATTAAATCTGATGATTGTCAAAGGCATGACAAACACAATTTTCATTTAAGACTTTACTACATTTCATTAGATTATTTGGTAATATTTGCCAATAAATCTCTATCACGATTCTCAAACGCATATAAAGTACAATATAATTTAATAATATTGTTATTCCCGCACTCTAAATCGATCCTTAGGTTCGAGCTAAATCGAGCTAAATCGAGCTGAATCGCGAAGCATTCTCTCCGGAACGACGTTGTCGTTGATAAACGGACGCTATGAAGATTTCAAGTCGAGTCATCGAACCATACAGACGTATTTAATTCAGCTGCGCTATATTCCGTTCTTAATGAACGTATTAATTTCCACAAACTTAGTGCCTTTATTTGTGCGTGTACGGGAATAATGCGCGAGAGCTGACGCGAATGCGGGGAGCGAAATCACGTGAACAAGTCTTAGACATAATTATAAAAAATGTAATATAAAATATGAAATATTTAATATATTGTACATGAAATTAATTCGAAATTTCATTTTACCGAATTCAATTTAAACTGAAAAAAAACGTACGTAAGAATACTTTTGATTGCCAAAGTAAGTTTCTCCATATCCTTCCCTCTGACATCGAATTACTCTTGAAATGAAGAGGCAAATGTTCGCGTAGGACGGTAAAATCACTTTTTACGGCTAACTTCTCTCGGGAAATCTGACAAAGTCATGATTATAATTTATCATTGCTTTTGTCCCTCATCCCAAACTATATATCCTCGTACATACTGGGTATCCCAGTTTCGCCGTACGCTTCTTTTCTCTCATATATACAATATATGAAATATATATATATATATATACAAGAACAACTTGGAGCGAATTTTTTCTCGACGAAAATTCAGGTAAAGAAACCAATTTTTTCATATTATTAAATATGCGCATAATTTGAGGCTCGTCTTAAGTTAAAATTCTAAGAGCGAAACTTATTCAAAAACTTCTTTTTAAAATGAAGAATAATTTACTTACAGTTAAAGAAGGGAAAGAATTAAGATTTTCTTATCTATTCGCAGCTTTTTAAAACTTAATTCCTGAAGGTTGTTAGATGTAAGATGTTTAATTCAACACTACTTGTTTTACTAGAACTTTGACCAAGGAATAGCCCTGAATAGTTGTGAGAAATCTCGCGGGTACCGGTATATATCTCGTGAGTAAAAATGCAATTTGGTTATCGAGGCCAAACTTGATTATCGTCGTGGCGAGATAAATCTCAGAAGAGACTAGCCGGAGACTGGCAACGAGACGGACGAGACGTGCTCGTAAATCAAAAGAGGGAAGGGCGCCGCGTGTCTTAAGCCAATCAGAATTGCGTAAATGAGTTATAGTATTGTTGTTCGCGCATCAGCCACGTGCTTTACCCTGCTCCCATGAGCTTTTTTTGATCTCAAATCTCTTTCGGCGCCGCGCCGTTCCCCCGTTTCGCTTCTCGTATCACGAATAAAGACAAATCTAATCGACGGTGAAAAGGATTTCGGCCCGTCATCGCCCACCTATAGAACGATGTTTTCTTAAAGGATTAAACGAACTGAAAGTCATCTCTTTCGTAAGCAAGTTAGAGTTAGCAGTACACTCTTTCTCACAGTGTGAGCTATACTGTTTGCGAGTACGACAAAAAAAGTAGGACTGAAGGCGTCAAACGCGCAATATATATAAGATTAGTTCAGTCGTAAAAATACGACGTAAAAACGCGCGAAAATATTTTTAGAGAAACAATGAAGATATGAAATAATTAAAACGCGACGTAATTAAAAGTATCGTGGCAGCAGAAAATTTAAATGTAAAGTTATTGCGAATTATTAGAATTTTAATTAAAAAATGCCATTCGCCTATAAAAAGAAATATAGGTAGACGACGAAGATTATTACAGGTAAACTTTCGAGCGAACTTAAAGAAATCTGATAAAGAACTTTGTTCGAGTCGCTCGGAAGGCCAAAAAATTATCCAGCCGGATCAAAGGCATGCAGATCATATAGCGCCCGATCGCTATGAGACAACGGATGCCAGAGATTGACTTTTATATGAGTTTACATCGTACGGGGGGAGGACAGGGAAGAAGAGTGTATAAACAAAGGGTAACACGTAAATTAAATTCCGCAATATTCGACAAGAAAGACACGTAACTTGCAGTGGATTCGCTGCCTATAGATCGGATCGTCGGAAAAAAGGAGCAATCTAGTAATAGGTGCAAACTGCAAATCTCATAAATTTACAATAATCACAAATATATTAGTTACAAATTTTAATTATTTAGATTTACTTTTGTAGCTATTTTTAAATTACTTACATCTTAATTCATTCTGGATTTAATAAATAAAGGAAACTGTTTTTATTTAGTATAAAGAAAATTGCTTTGTCATTAAATTAAAGAATATAAAAAATAATAAGTGAGAGAGAGAGAGAGATGTTATTTTATATGCAATTTAAAATATATAATATTAATTTTCCTTTCACTTCTGATAATGAATGTAAAAATACTATATATGTAGATGAATATACAAAATATAAAAATTGTCAAGGACGAAAAGAAACGTTAAATCCATTCCTGTTTTTGATATTAGACGTTTTAATATCAATCATATCACAATAGATATAATAAATTACTAAAGATGTTTCTCTTTCACAGAAAACATATACAAACTCCAAAATCGGAGGTAAACACGTTAACAGATTTCTCTCATCCTCTTTATCATTAATTATTACTTTAAAATCGCACGACTCACCGAATCGTCGAAGTTCCGCGATTCAACCTTCGTTCCTTCGCTGCGGGACCGCCACGACACCATCGCGATTTCGCCAAAAATCCGCTGTGACGAACGGCACAGTTCCGCCAAGTAGTTATAATCTGTAAAAACAATAATATTTCAAATAAACTATATATCCGTTTATCTCAACGCTAACGTCGCGTGCCCCTTTCGCGAAATAGGCTGTCGCCAAAGCGGGAATGACGATTCATCGTGTAACGCGATCGAATAACTATACAACCGAGTTCGGGCAAAACCTCCGAGAAAATTACTTTCCCAGGGTGGATCAGTTTCGAAGAGACAGCTCGCGATTTATTTGTATACGCGCGGAAAGGAAATCCCTGTTTCCCGGGCCCCGGGGGAACGCATATACCAACGTATACCTCATTCATTCTAATCCGGATGCAAATCGATGGCAAAATTGGCAAATAGACGACGGGACGACTGCCAAGATCCCCCTGATATTTATTAAGACCGGCTCCGAACCCGACTGTCGTACGTACTTGCTACCCGCGATTTGAATCCAGACAGTTCCTAGTCTTCCCGCGCGGGGCGCCACAAACAATTCGAGCGATTCAAATGACCGATCCGAGGTGCAGCAGTCGATCAAAAAGAAGCGAGCGGGAATTTCCACCTTATCGACTGTCGCAAAAAAATTCTAGCGACCACTTTGACGAATTATACATTAATATATTTTCTCAAAAGTATTAAATATTACGAGTCAAAGAAATAACTGAAACGAACGTATTAAATATTTTCAATGAAAATATCATTTCTCGCCTCGTCAGAAAAATTTCCATTTTTCCGCTCGCATGCATGCACGTTTGTGTGCATAAAAAAAACATAACGCATTTTAAGCTGAACCAAACATAATTATTTCCGTTCAAAACGCGACTGCAATTATGACGAAACGAATATTACCCCAAAAAACACAATGGAAGTGGTTAAATATATAAATATGCCTGTTATCGCGAATGACAATCGGACGAAACGTAATCATTACGGAGTGGAACCAAGCTTAAATGTTTGTCGTATACTTAGTTCGTGCATATCTACACATATGTGGTAAACAGAACGTAAATATACGTACGGACGGAATTATATCGCGCTCGAAGGAAGATGTCCAAGAAAAAGAAAACGCGTGGCGCATTTATTCATATTCATGGCCGCATCGCACATTATTGTCGGCCGTGCGTGCGTACGTAGAAAATAAGCACGTGGCACAAAAACTCTGATATGTTCTCCTTATTTATAGCCGTATCGCGTTGGAATAATTTAGCGGATGACAAAAGTTATTTTATTTGCGTGATTAGCAGGGATTTTTTTATTTCGACACGTGCGCTATCGCGATACGTAAACCTGAACGTTAAGAACCCCAGAATCTTAAGATATATTTTCCGTGAAATATCACGTTGTTTCTTTAATTATATGAATTAAAAGAAAACGTGGTAGAGCTTAAAGGGAATAAAACGAGTCGCACGACGAACCGTGCTATCGTCATTATCGTCATCGATAATTGATCTACGTTAAAAAGCATAAAAATACTGTTTTTTTTTTGTCAACGATATATATTTTTACCCTTTTATTTTTAAATATATTACGCCCAGCGCGCACAACGGCCAAGCGACAGCGTCCATTAATCTCGAACCTTGCTCTTTATCCTGAAACAATAAAGACACGTATAATGCGTGAACGCGTGACGTATATCTTATATATATATATACTTACACAATCCTTTAATCAGTGTCACACGAGATTATCGATCTTATACCGTCGATGCCTCGCGTCAGCGCGACGAGAGCTCGCCTAAGCCTAATCTGTTTCGCCCGAAGCCAATTTCCTCGGATATCTATTCTCAGCTTTGTTCTTATCGAAAGCGTAAATAATAGATACTCCGACGGGAGCGAGAGAAAGAGAGAGAGAGAGAGAGAGAGAGAGAGAGAGAGAGAGAGAGAGAGAGAGAGAGAGAGAGAAAGAGAGAGAGAGAGACACAGAGAAGAGAAAAAAGCGATAGGGAGAGACGGAGAAATAGATAACGCTATTTACATATGCCATTCTACGTTCCTTATCCGATCTTTCTTCGAGAACACCCGAAAAAGTGATTCATTCGCTCGCTCCCTGTCCTTCCCTCTCCCCTCTCGCGACTAAATATACCAAGGGGGGCCGGGACGAGTAGCGACGGAGACGGCGGCGGCGGCGACGGCTCTAAATTTGACAATCGTCCGAACGACAGCTGTTGCGTCGACGCTGCGCACGGCGATCAGCTGTTGCGGCGTCACGCGTCACGCGTCACGCGGCGTGCGCGCGCCGCCTAGGGACTTTCGCGGGGGCGCGAGCGCGCGACAATTCAAAGAGCCCAACGGTGCGCGGAACTCGACGCTGGCCGGAAACGCCGACGTGAATTCCCGAGATCGCTCGCACCTCGCACCCGGCCTCCCGGTGTAGAGATGACGGCGAAGACGCGCGGGAAAAGCTCGTCGGCGAAGAGATATCTCCGGGATTCCGCGATTTCCGACGATCGCGGTTGCGAGCTTCGTTTCCGGAAAACGTGCTGGGAAACGAGGGAGAGACGAAGAGAGAGACCCGGACGGCGCGCTTGCCTAAAAGACGTCATGAAGATATCTTCGAAACGTCTTTTAGACATTACGATATTACGATTTTACGATATTTTTTTTTAGACACGCGTGCGTCTGGCGAGAGAAAGAAACGAGGAAAAGAGGAGAGAAAGAGAGACGTAGAACGAGCAAACAAACGTCGCGCGCTGTATACCGTATCCCCTATACGAGAATTTTCTCTCACGCGGGCCGAGTGCGGTCCGTGTGTCAAGCGTGCGCGTCGGTGGGAAGCTTGACGCAGCTTGACGAGGGCGGAGGAGGAGGAGGAGGAGAGAGGGCAGTGCTCGCGCAAAGCGCAAAACGTGAGAGAAGGACGGTGGACGTGGGGACGCGAGACGCGAGCGAGTCGGTCGTCGGGCGGCACGCGGCACGGCCAATCGGGCCAGTGTGGAACGGGCCTTTATCCGTGCCCCGTCGTGTCCGTATAGGTATCGTGCGCCGCTGAGTGAATTGTCAAGTGAAATCAGCAATGGCTGCCAACGAGCAACAGCGCAAGGTGAGCGAGCGCGAGGCGGCCGCGCGGATTTCTCACCACCGCGCGCCGGCGGTAACCGAAGCGGCGCGGTGCGCGGTGTCGCGCTGCATGCCCCGTCGATCCCGCGGGGCGAAACGTGCGCGCGCGGCGCGTCGCTTTCGTGTCAAAAGTCACGACGCGCGATTCGCGATCCGCCTCTCGTTTCTCTCGCCGCCGTTTACCGCGAGTGCGGGTGCGGGGAACGCGACGTATACCGCATACGTCGAGACCGAGACGTTCTTCCGTCGTTTTTGCGCGACATCGGTGGACGAGGACGGAAACGACGTTCGTCGCGACGGTCGTGACTGGTCACATCGACGAGGAACAACGGAACGACCGGACGACGGATCCCCCTCGCGTGCGCGTACCCCCTCCCTCCCCCCGCATTCGCATTCTCGGATAATCGCGATCGCGCGGTCGGTCGCCCGTATTTACATCGGTCAGCCGGAGCAGCTGTCAGTGCGCGACGAACGGTGCGATCGCGTCCCAAGATGCGCGACGAGGATCACGAAGATCGCGACGTGAGTGGCCGTGTGTGCGTTGTGCGTTTTTCCCTGGTTTTCCCCCCCGATAAGCCGAAAAAAAGACTCCTCCGAGAGAGAGAGCGAGAGACGACGACCGAGGAGCCGAGGAGTCGCGCTGCGCTCTTGTTTTCTTATCCGCTCTCTTGCGAGGGGGTACCCCCGCGGCCGCGCGGAACCTTCGCCGACGGTGCGATCGAGGCTCGAGGCGCGCCGCGCGCAGCGCAGCGACGAAGTAGAGTCGTAAAGCCGTTCGACGCGAGCTCTGGCGTTTCAACGCGTGACAGCTCTCGGGGCGCTGCTCGAATTCCCGTCCAACGGGTATACCGTGTCCCGTCTCCTTCCCTCGTTCTTTCTTTCTTTCTTTCTTTCCTTCCGCCTTTACGCCCCTCGGGAATTCCTCGTGAACGCTCGTGCGAGAAATCTGGCACGAGAGGGACGAGCTCTTTCCGGGGCGGGCGGTCGCGATGTTTCGTGCTCGAGTACAAAGCATATGCGACAATTTTTTGTCTCCGCGACGCTCCGACGTCGAGGGAATTGTTCCGGCGAGAACGACGTCGCGAGGATCGACGATCGAGAAGGAATAAAGAAATCGCGGCGAGGGGCCGCGATCCGCGATGATTCGCTTTCCGTCCGCCTTTTGCGCCGATCTCCTTTCTCGCGGAAGTTCTCCCGTTCGATCGTCGGGAATCTCGCCTTTCCGTCGTCTACGTCTCGGTATATGTTTGCATTTCCCGTTGATGAACGCGCGTCTCGTTCTTTCTTCTTCTTTTTTTTTCCCCCAGCTTTGCAGCCGCGAGTGTCGAATCGTTACGAGACGGAACGCTTCGCGTTGGCTCCCTGTCGCGAAACGGCCGTGTGTGTCGTGTCATCGTCGCGGATAAGCGCGACGGCGCACGATTTGCATGAGAGAAGGAACCTCGCCGATCGGCGCGGCCCGAGAGAGAAAGAGAGAAGAGAGAGAGACGCGCGGATTTATCGCCCGATGCCTTCGATCGCGGACGGATAAACGGACGGACGAGTTTCCCGTTTCCCCATTCGCACGGCCCCGTGTACGCTCTCCCGTTGAGACATATGTCGCAATTGTGCCGCACATGATCCATTTTGTGTGCAACAGGACTGTAAGCTTTTCCTTGCCTGCCTGCCTGCCTGCCTGCGCTCTCCGCGCGAGGCGAAACTTTCTCGTTTATTTTCGGCCGACCGCGGGGATCGGGATCTGGTATCGCCAGATCCACGAGAACGCGTTTCCCTTTCTTTTTCTTCGTGCGCCTTCGAGCTCGGGGTCGGATAAAATCGGCTAGATGTGGATCAATGTCGAGCGCAAAAGTTTCAACCGGGCGTATAATATCGTATACGCGACCCGGGATACTTGACGAGCTGTGTCACTTTGAGGCTTCCGCTTCACCAACCCGGCAACATGGCTACTTATGGCCATGATGCAAAACTTGACGATACACATGATAGATATTTCCTAATGCAGGGGAGTGGGAACGGCGCATTTTTTGTTGTTTATCCGAACTTGTCAAACGCGTTGCCTGGAATATCCTAGTTTGCTAATAATGTTATTCGGGATGTTAGAAGTCGCTGGTCGACAAAAATTTTGAATACGTTTATGCGACGTAGATATTTCCCTGTGATTAGAGACAAAGATGAATCAGAATTGTGTGAAGACCGATCTTTTGTTTTTTTTTTAGAATTTTAGATATAGATAATAAGTCTTACTAAAAATAAGCCATATTTATTTTTTCAGTGATCTCTTTTCTCTTTCTCTCTCTCTCTCTTTCTTTCTAAATAAAATATACGTATAAGAGAATAAATGATATTTTAAATCAAAAAGCTATTGTGAAATACGCACAATCTATTGTTGCATCGCGTTACATAGATGTTTCTCGTATATTTATTACAGTGTTTATTTGGACGCAATCTGGATATATGTTTATGAATCATCTTTAAATGAGAACACGAGACGAATATATTTCGTATGTCTTATCATTGTGCGTTCTTTGTCATAGGTTTTTAATATGTACGTGAATATAAATAAATGACGCGTGTGAATCGGCTATTATTTGGTTTTTATTGTATTTTATGTATTTGTCTAATATATATAATGACGCAGGTTATTGTGTAAATAAACAGGAATCGCGCGAAGCCGGGGAACCAGCCCATCATGCGAGACGTCCCATGAATGCATTTCTGATTTTTTGTAAGAGGCATCGTGGCTCGGTGCGATCTGGCTTTCCGCATTTGGAAAACAGGGCAGTCACCAGAGTCTTGGGTGAATGGTGGGCAACCCTTCGTCCCGATCAGAAACGTTCCTACACAAATCTCGCGCAGGAAGTAAGGATAGTCGTGTGAAAAGTTAATGAACCGGTCATTTTGCGGAATAAAGTTGTACCGTGTTAAGAATAAAATTATTTTATCCAACTATACCGTTAGATCTATGTGTATATGGAAAGACAGATACAACACGCGGCATAATTATTTCTTTTTCAGTACAAGGATGCATTTCTAAACGCAAATCCCGACTTCAAGTGGTACAAATTACCAGCACCTCCGCTACGTACTTTAAATACTAGGCCTACCAACAAGAAGCAAGAGTCGAGTAGCGGTGTGCGATCCACGGATAGTGTCAAATCTGAATATGAGTCTTCCGATTGTGCAAAATCAGACAGACGGGACGGACAATCGATTCAGCCGGGCAAATTAGCGGATGAATCGCAGATCGGTGGGCTCAGTTCTCTCTTTACTCCTCAAAAGTCAGAGGTGTCCGAGGAACGGACCGTCAATGGTATTGCAGAAATTGATTCTGCCCCACCAAAACCACCCAAAAAGAAGTATGCGGAATCACCTTTCCAAAGTGATCAGAAGAGGGACTGCAAGACAGACCTATTTGGCGAAAAGAAAAGAAAAAGAGCTGAGTCAAACAACAACGAACAGCGCGAAACGGTAAGAATCGAGCTGCTTATGAAGGTACAAGTTTAATTGAAATATTTTCAATCGTAACGGTACATCGTTAGTACCTATGCGGTGTATAATCAATTAAAAATTTATTTTAGATCATAGAAGGTGATAAACATACGATAAATTCTTTCGTGACAACGCGTACGCTACCGGAAGAGAATAATTTTCGTAGCGAAAGGACGTGTAAAGGTTTACGTTACCAAAAATTTCTTGCCGAGCAGAATATCGGGCCTTCGGGTCAACAAGGCAAACGAAGGCGAATAGTTGGAAGTCATGGGTAAGTAATTAAAACTTTTTTCTTGAGATACGGAATAAGGTCTGTTCGTTTTTTAGCTGAACTTTTTGCACGGTTTATCTTTTCTCCTTTTCCGTCCAACGTGAAAAGAAAAAGAGGAAAGATGAACCGTGCGAAAATTCAGCTAAAATAAACGGGCCTATATCTAACTTTATTGTCTATTTTGTCATCTATAATGTTAAGAAATACATTTTATATTGTCCTAGACACGATGAACGTCCAAATGAAAGAAGAAATTCCATTTCTTCAAACGTTAGTGAAAAAACAGATTCCTTAAGTAGCGAGGGAGGAAACAGTTCTCGTGGAGATTTAGAACATCTTGTGGAAAGGTAACGTATTTCTTCATATTTTAGGTTTTTTCAGGGCCTGTGGCTAATCTTTTTTATACATAGAAATAATTTGAAAATATATTTAGTGCCGAAGGAAAAATGGAAGCTTCCAAACCTGAAGATACGGAAACTGAAGGTGCCGAAGATCAAGCGGATTATGGACCTTGGACAGCACGTAAAAGATTTCGAGCCGAGTATGTTTTTCGAAATTATTCCTGTATAAATAACATCTTACATTTTATCTTAATATATTTTATACTGTATTAGATACATCTGATATCTGACATATTATAAACAGTATATTATTCGGTGTGTTATATACATAAATATTTTTGTAGAGATTTTAATTTGGAGAAGAAAATCGAGGCATTGCCGTCTTTGAGTCTGGAGGAATTTCAAGAAAAGAAGAAACAGCAACGGACGAAAAAAAAGAAAATTTTGCAAAAATTCAATTCCTCGGCTAACAAGAAACATCAAAATAATTCGTCTTCTGGTAGTCAGACTCAAAGAGTTAGTACAATAAATGAGAGTTACGAGGAATCGGAGAAAGCCCATCTTGTTGGGAGCCAGAAACGGAAAGCACGAAAGCAAAGCATCACGCGAAATGCTGCGGCAATAAATTCTACCAAACATTCTGAGGATCGAGAACAAAGCAAATGTAAGTAATTTTTCTTAATAAGTTAATTGAAAATGTGTATTGATATGTGCTTTTATTTACATTAATGGCTAATTTTATTACGGTCAGAGAAAATATACAAAGTACATTTTCTTTTTCTGTATAATTGTCGGTATACCGCGAATAAAAGCCTTACTGCAATTTATTTTTAGATATAATTCCTATGTTAATCATTAGGACACGTTGATACTTTTATTAAATATTCAAATTTGTATGTATGACATAAGCTTTAATTAATATTTTGCACATTGATAGCTTGGTGCGCGTCTCCAGATCTTGAAGCTCTAGCGTGTCTTGCAACGGTTGCCGCCAATAGAACAAAACTTACCAAAAATAACGCTTAATTGTGTAAGGTCGCACTATAGAAACCAAAACTTTATTAAGTTTTCTCCATGCAATTTCCTATCA
The DNA here is from genome assembly GCF_048541705.1 of Temnothorax americanus. Classification (NCBI taxonomy): domain Eukaryota; kingdom Metazoa; phylum Arthropoda; class Insecta; order Hymenoptera; family Formicidae; genus Temnothorax; species Temnothorax americanus. Next base: position 4,327,736 of record NW_027509802.1, read on the forward strand.
CCGGGACTATTAAAACATACTTTTTCAAGTGCTGTTATAAACGATACTGTTACAGCATCGATAACATAATGATTATCGTTAATATCTTTATTGTTAATCTTTACTATTACAAATATTAATATTACGACTGCTATTGACTATAGATTATTCCATTATTCAGTATGTGAGGGACGTATTCTTTTTATTTGGAATAACAGTTTTATCGAAAAGATAGGAAGGTAAAGGATATCTTTTTTACAGTTTATTTTGTGAAAAGTCATTTTCCAATTACGGTTTGGAATAGATATGTTACTTTATTATTTATGTTTTTCCTAGTTGTACATAAAACAGTTAAGTTATCTAGTATAATTGATTATTTTAATGCAAATAGTAATTATTTTGTCATGTGTTACTAAGTTCGATAATTATGGTAATATCCTTGATTATCCATACTTTTATCTATTCCTCGTTAAAATCTTCATAAGAATTTCTATGAATCGTAATAATGCCAACAATAAATCTGATTAGATAATGCGGAGCTGTGACTTTACGAAGATGGATTTAATTGAATGAGTAGAACGGGATATGAACGCGCAAGGATTTGTACATTCTATTTTTTCACGAGGAAGATTTATCTATGTCTTATTTTCTTAACTCTTGTTGCTATTCTTTTATACATACAAAATCGCATACGTGAATTGGCATGATTAAGACGATTTTACTGGGCGCAAAGTGTGACTCTCGAGAAGAATTTATTCTCATTATTATTTCCAATAATGTGTAGAAGCGAAAATATATTTTACTTTACTTTTTATTTTATTTTATTCTATCAGCATTCGATGTACATAGGTATAGGTGCAGTATTATATATAGATACGAGATGTGGAATATCCTTTACGATCCGACTTGAACATCAAAAAGGGTATAATCAAAATATGGATATATGTGCGACCATTGTTTATATGTTATACATGCATACACGCTATACACGTTATATTACACGTGTCAGCTTAAATGTTTATAGATTTTCAAGTGTATACACGAGTGCATGTTAGATGACTATCTCTATGTACTGAAATACGCGTATATTCGTGTATGCATGTAATAGAGTGATAAGACTACTTGCATATGTGAATGTATATTTATAATATTTATATCGGCTATATATATATATATATATACATATATCTTATTATATATACATTGTATATTTAGCGTTAAGACCAGAGGATGCGACTTTGTGCTCTGTTTGAGAAAGTAGAGACTTGTCTGTGATTTTGGCTAAAAAAAGGAGTTATTAATATTTTATATTTTTCTAATGATTTTTTTGTCTTTTTCTTTTCTCTTGTATTTTCATTCTCTGTGACATGTATAAAACTCTATTTTTCTCTTTTTCTATACGTGTGTGTATATAAAACTCTATAATTTTATTAACGATTTAACTTTGGGAACTCTTTGTGAAATGGATAGGAAGGATGTAACGTTACGCAACGTTTTCTAACGTTAATAGGTTTCTCCGTAGTTTGCAAAAGAATGTACTGATTATATTTCAAATGTGCCTTGAAGAGATATGAATATAGTGAAATAACCGACCAAACAATATATTTTCGATTCGTTTCGCTCTTCTGACCGCATTTTGGCTTTTACATTTGTACCTATCGCAGTATGAGACTGTCTTGCTGCAGGACTTTACAATCGGGCTTAGTTGCCAATGTATAAAAGATCGGACGATTTTATCGAAATCAGGGAAGAATGTTTCGAATTTTACTGCACAAAACATCTATGTACCTAGCTTTAAAAGAATGTATAATTTACATGAATCTATATACGTGTACATATTATATACCACATTTATATATGAATAATAAAGATATAATATTTTGATGTAATACCTATGTGATTTGTAATTGTGTAGTCTGTCGTGAACTCTGATTATTTTATTTATTATAATCAGAAAAATATTGTTTTTTTACAGAACGCTGCAACATGCGTAACATTTTGTTGTTACAAAACTTATAAGTGGCATAATTAATTTTGGAATAATTATGGATTCTATAATTTTATTCAGAATTATAAAAGCATGCATTATATTATTATTATTTGTGCCCGCTACAAGAACTTTCTTTTGACAAATTAAAAAAATAAGATTTTTAAAATTTATACAATGAATGTTTGGTGTCCATATTTTCAATATTAATATAAAATAAATATATAAATAAATATATGCACAATATATACAGATGAATTATTACACAGGCACACATTGAATAACTTATATTTAATAAATTTAGATAATACATTATGTTTGTATATGTCTATTATTTATATAATTATATATTCTATATTTTATATACAATTTTTTTACTTTCATAATTTAATAATTATTTATATTTATTTTCAATTTTATAATACAAACTAACTTTTCACAGCTTCACGGATGTCTACTGAAATTTATTTATGCCCGCGCACCCGAAGTTGGGTATACTGCCGGATTGAATCGAGGTATTTCTTGCATCTAAATAGTCACGCTAGTTAAAAAAATCAAATTATTTTCTTGATTAATCGTGTATTTTAATGTTTTTTAATATTACATTTAATTGATTTGATCCTTTACACACAGATGAAACGCAATAACTGTTGCAGTTTTGAGAATCAAGTATTGTTGTGTTTCTCCCCGTTCGTTATCTCGCGCTGAAAGTTATGAAAGTGCGCTGGAAGTTTCGCCTCTACACATTTCGATGAGCCGTGACGTACCGTAAAAACATTCTTCCCATTCCACCGCCGACTGTCGGTAATGTTGGTACACATTTGGCAAGCACACACGTAGCACATACACAAACAACAAGAGAGAAAGAGAGAGAGAGAGAGAGAGAGAGAGAGAGAGAGAGAGAGAGAGAGAGAGAGCAATATGGCAGTGGCAGCATTGACAGTTGTGGTTGTGTGACTTTCGTTTCCAGCAACGTATCGACTCTCATCGATTCGCTAGAGATAAATAAACGCCGTCCGTTCGCGGATCGATCGCAGACGGGTTGTCCCGACAGCTGCCTTTCGCAATGGGAGTGATATTCCTCGAGCACATCGGTGGCAGTCGTCTATTCTCCTGCGCCTCCTGCGACACCAATCTCACCAACAGGTCACAACTCGTGAGCACACGCTTCACGGGTGCCACGGGACGCGCTTTCCTCTTCAACAAAGTCGTCAATTTGAACTATAGGTGAACTCTAGGCCCTTTTTTATCCCTTCTGTTTGTTGCACAAGACCGTTCGTGTAAAGACTCGATGGAAGAGCTTTTCCGCACAATTTGTTTTCACATTCGAACTTTTAGGACCTACCGTTAACGAGATATTTATTATATATTAACTTGTATTCTCTTGCCAATTGTTCCTTCTTCGTTTATTCTCTTCCTGCGTTTTACAATTGAGCCATCTGTTGAAAAGTATAAAATTCGAGTGATGTGTATGACGATGCTTAAAACTGATATGTAAATATCAAATTCATACATTTATACGTAAATACATTTGTGTTTCTTCATCATTTAACTTTGTGATGTAATGCGTAGCGAGGTTCAAGACAGAGTCATGTTGACGGGTCGTCACATGGTCCGAGATGTCAGCTGTAAAAACTGCGACGCAAAACTTGGGTGGGTGTATGAATTTGCGACAGACGAGCAACAACGATACAAGGAGGGTCGCGTTATCCTGGAACGAGCTCTCGTCACGGAGAGCGATGGATTGACGGAGCACAATGTTCAACAATAATGTTAAATATTTTATGCCAAGTAGCGTTTAATACAGTTAAGAAATAATCTAACATAGGATCTCTCGCATAAGTTATTATAATTTTCTAATCTCGTCAATTACGAGAGATTCTTGGTTAGTGCCCGTGACTCGTTTGTGCGCGAACAAGTACCGACGACGTTGGGTTCATCGTGATAAGCGACGTTCAACATTTTCGTGAATATGGTACGGTTCCTATTTTATAAAAGGAAATGTCTCGGATTCTCTTAGCCTCGTTTAGTTCGCTTGCTTTTTGATCTAGCCTCGCACTAGATTTTTATTCACGACAATTGTTGAATCTACATTTAAGTGTGAACAGTAAACATCATTGGTATTTTCTTGTAGTGCGTTAATAAACTGACCTGTGGCAAATGTGTTTGTCGAGAAAATTAAGAAAGCGTGTATCGACGAGTTCAAAATAGATGTAAATTGGACAGCATTTATTTATGCCTTCAGCCTTATTTACGTCCTTGCAATAAATTTGACGGAAGTAACAACGCGCAGAGATTCACGTGCGCGTAACGTTAGATAATTAGCGCTAAATACGATTGCCTGGGATACTTAATTTTAAGGGTTTGTTCTCGGGAAAACGTACCAAGATAAATCTTTAAGAAGTATTTAATTGTCTCTCAAGTATAGGTACGGTATATACAGATACAGTACGCAGGTATAAATTGAGAAGATCCATAAGAGAAGATATTCAAAATCTCGTGAAAGTCACGTTTTGGGAACTTTGAACACTCTCCAAAGAAATGAAGGTCGCGTACAACGTAAACATAGAAGCGAGTCACTTAGATTTGAATGTGAGACGCTGATATATGAACTTAATAATATTACTGAAGCGTTTACTTGGTACTTTAGATAACGGTTCTATGGAGAACAAAAATTAAAAAAAAAATTGTCTCAATCTTAACAGAATTTAGAGTCGAACGATAAAAAGTCAAGATAAATGACGCGATATAAAAATTGTTTTCATAACAAAGTATTTTCGATCATGTCGATTTGTCTTTTCAATTAAACGGATAATCGAATAGTATTTCCCGTGCCGATTTATCTCGACGTATTTATGATGTATGTAATGTAAATCGAATTATGTGTAATATATAAATGTAAATCCGCGTATCTGCGTTCATAATCTTCTAACACATTCTATATAAATACCTAAGTTTTATACAATTTTTTTATCATACTCGATTTTTTAAAGAGATTTATCGAGTTTTATTTTAATCTACTTATCGTGCTATATCGGCAAGTACAAGCAAGATAGAAGCTAGGGCTTCGTCATTATATTTGGCTGCCTAACTTGAGCAAGAAATTCGAAGCATTTGCCACGCGATAAAAACGAACGAGTTAGCTCCTAACGTCCATTTCTAATTTTCTATCAATGTAGATTAATTTTAATCTCGGTTTAACTTACTTTTTATCTTTCTAATTTTTAGAGAACTAGAAAAAGATAAAAAGTAAATAAAGTTAATCTACATTGGTAGAAATGGAATATAAAAGAGCCCACACAGAGGATATAAAATTTTATCATTTATATACACGCGCAAAAAAAATGAGATTCCTTTTTACAGATTTTTCATATTTTCGAATAATAATAATTTATGACGCGCTTCATAAAAATGCGATATTCCGAATCTCGTGTTCTCGAATGCCAGACGCGGCGTTTTTAACACCGAATTCAATTATCGCGATGCCAACGCGCCGCGTCTGTCGGCTAGCGAGCCCGGAGTCCGGAGCCCCCCGTTCGGTTCGGTTCGGGGTGATGGTGAAGCTGCGCGCGGTCGACGCACCCGCGGGACAAACGAACCGCGCCCGCGGGCGCGCCACGATTGGTCGGGGCGCTGCGTGCCGGCCGGCGGCCGGCCAATCCGCGCGCGGCGTGCGACGACGCGAGCCGAGGCCGCACGAACGGCGGACTCCGCTTCTCTGGGCAACGGACGGGCATCACTGGCCGACTGGCGACTGGCGACGGTCCGTGCGACGAACCGCAGTGTGGTCACGTAGTCCCATCGCGCCGCATGGTGGATGGATGCTTCGCCCGTACGGACACCGGAGTAAAATGCTGTAAAAACTGTGCGTCGTCGCCGTCGCACCGGAGAAGGAAGGAGCGCGCGCCAGCGGAGATTGTGCCTACGTCGGTCCACTGTCGCGGTAATTATCAGAAGTGCGCTCGACCGCGGGAATGAATCGCGACGATGCGATGGCGAGGAGAAGGAGAGGAAAGAAAGCTCGTGCTCGCCCGCGACGGCCGACCGACCGACCGACCGACCGACCGTAGTGAGCGGCATATCGCTATCCGCCTCGTCGCCGACGGACGCATCCTGGCGATGCGTCCGTCGGCGACGAAAATTGCTTCACAGTGGCGATCGCCCTTGTCCCCGCGTCGTCGTCGTTCGCCTCTACCGAGGATCCATCGTCGATCGATTTCTCTAGATTAGTCTAGATCGTTCCCGACAATCCCGGCGGGGCCGGCGGGGGATCCTCTCCGTCCTCCCTTGTTTTCGTCCCTTCGTTCTCCGTCGCTCCATCCCCGCCGCGACGTGTATACTGTATACGTTCGCATCGCCGTGTCTCTCTTTCTCTTTCTCTTTTTCTTTCTCTTTCTGTTTCTCTTTGCTGGTCCCCGCTTGTGACGTCGAACGCGCACGACGCGCGCAAGCACGCATAGCCACGTTCAGACATGTATGTACGTAAGTATGTACATACACCGCATACACGCGACGGCAGCGCGCGCGACGTTGACAAGGCGACAAGGGCGAAGGCGAACCGATGTCGGATGTGTGAATTTCCTGCAAAATCGCGAACGGGATTGCGAAAATTCCCTTCGGACGCGACGCCGACGACGCTTTTCGGCGTCGGCGAAGAAAAAGATAACCCAGGAGACATCTTATCGGCTTTCTCTCTCTCTCTCTCTCTCTCTCGCGAGGCGCCGCTCGCCTCCCCTCCCCCGCCGCCCGCCACGTCGCATCTCGCATCGTCTCGCGCGCGCGATGCCATTGCACCGCCGAACGCGGATCGCAGCAGGAAAGGCTATAAATACGCACGCATCGCGCGCGCGGGGTAAACAAACTTGACCCCAGCGGAATTCTCTTATTGGCGTGTCGCATACGCGAGCGGCGTTGAGGTTATGTGTCGCGTCCACGTCCCTTGAATTCGACGCCTTGATTGTCGGAGATACACGGGTGACGAGACGGTGTGTCCCCGGTTGGCGTCTCGGCGCGGCGTCTCGTCACCGGCGATAAGGAGACGCGTCGCGTGGCGATCGCCGTTATCGCCGAGCCCTCGCTGTCGCGCGCGACGAAGGTCGCTCACGGTACTCGAGGACGAATCCGAATCCGATGGGCTCGTCCTCGATCGTTCGAACGAGCAGCGACGCGACAACGTGCGTGCCACGTTCGACAACCAGAAGACGCCTTCTTCTTGGGCCTTCGACGGCCTTCTCGAATTTCGCGACGCGACTGCCAAAACACGCATTTCATCTGCTTAGGACACATTCGGCTTCAAAACACGAATCTTTGCGAGACACGTACGTAATCGCGCGATTTGTGTACAAATTGCATGTCGCTTCTCGTAAAATTTTTGAAACATCTTTAAGTTTATTTTACTAGATAAAAAAATTTGTTAAACCGATTAACTTGACCTCCAAGCTGAAACATTAGAACTGTTTTTTTTTTATATATTCTATATTTAAAGTGAAATATATATATATATATATATAGGTACATATATTTGAAATTTTACGAAAGCGAGAAGGAAGTTTCAGCGCAGTCCGATTCAGCAATAAAAGGCAAACCTACACTGTATCGTTAGAATTTGCATTTAAAATAAATTCTCGCTTATTCTTACATTCTCTTTATAAAACCGCGTTTACAAACACTGTAACGTTAGAGGGATAATTTACTGTGTTTATATTTTTGGAAGAAACACAATCTTATAAAAAATGTAAGACAGGTGATTTTTTTAAATAGAATGATTTGGATTTCGTTTATTTTTGTAGCAGAATACTGACATTTGTCAACTACTTAAAGGCTGTGAGCACGACTGCTGTGCGTTTGGCTTGAGCAGTGGTTGAAACGCTGCATCGGAAGAAGAGAAAGATTCTAGAAGATTCAAAATGAAGTGGACAACCGGTATTCCCTTTAACGAACAAGTGTGCGAGCTCACTCGCGTGTTCTCCCAGTGGAACGAATGCGAACAGACTGTTGTTCTTTATGCGCTACTGCGTATTATACCTGCGGTACAGGCGAGGTTTCTCTCGCAGGCGATAGAACACTCGTTGCACTCTGTGGCAGAATTGGGCACCAAGGAAATGAATGCCAATAATCCGAGTAATTACAGTACTTACGTTCTATATTCTCGAATAACTTTATGCGTGATTTAACGAGGTATATCGTATTTATGTAGTACACGTAACAATAAAAAATTTTGTATTGCAGGCTACATCAACTCGTTGTCAACGGAGTCAACGGAGCTCGCGATTAATCAACTCTTGTCACACTTGCCCTTACTAAGACCCGGGAATGTAGAGTGCAAAAATAGCTATCTAGTAGCTATACCGGATATAGTAAACCACTGCGTGAGCACGGGACAATATACAGAAAAGACGCAGCAGCTTTTGAGCTACACTTTGATACATCCAGCCATAACTAATCAAGATAGACGTCTTTTAACTCAATGGCTCAAAGATCTGGAAGATCGTATTAGCAATACACCACCCGTTTCTAGTTTCGAAGATTATCCAAATACTCCAATGAGGTGAATTAAACTGCGTTATAATGTGGTCCGATAATCATAATATTTCATATAACTGAAATAATGTGACATCAATCATAATATTCTTTTATCTGTAATATCTTTTTAAATTTGTTTTTTTTTTTTTATGTTATAAGATGGGAAAGTCTATGGCAGAGGAATTCCAAACATGATCAGTCAAATCTGTTTAACACGCAACCGGGCGGCACGTTTAATTTACATTTTCCCACATCCGTTAACCGTCAACGTCGTTCCAATAGCTTAACACCACCGGTAGCGCCGCCACATCATCTCGAAATTGTCGACCGAACCAATAACACAAACGCTTCCAGGCACAAGCCGCGCAGCTTTAGTGTCTCTGGAGATCACGCCAGTAATTTCCAAATATATTTCATATATAGATGAATTTATATTGTATTCGTATACATTTCTTTAAATGACTTACGTTTACATAGGCAATATTATTGGTTTGGGTCCACTGAGCCCGCAGAGTTCCTGTGCGAGTAGCGGTAGCGAAGGTCGTTTGGATGACGCTTCGAATCGTTCGCTCACGAGTGGCATGAGAGGTAAATTGATGCGATAAATTAATGCGGCAATTTTTTATGTTATTTGATCAATAGCATATAAAATGACCGGAAGAAGTTACATTGTTTATGATGTTTTCAAGTATCTTTGTATTTTATATAAATTTATCTTTAAACTAGAGAGTCTTAACTATTTCTTTCTCTTTCGGAGTCATTTCTGACCACTTATACTTTCTCTTTCATGGATAAGAACATCGATATCTAATTATAATCTAATTATATTTATTCTTTTTAGACGTACAATTATGGCTTAAAACATTACGACTTCATAAATACAGTTATTTGTTCGCTACCATGAGTTATGAGGATATGCTGCGATTAACGGAGGATCAATTAGCGGAGCAAGGTGTTACGAAAGGTGCTAGACACAAGCTGGCTCTCTCTATCGGTAAACTGCAACAGCGATATAACACACTTTTAAATCTGGAAAAGGGTCTAGTGCAGCCTAGTGCCCGCGACGGCATGCAAAACACTTCATTCTCACAGGGTCCATCACTACTCATTAATACAATGGAAGAACTTAAGACGATTCTGACCACTCCTATGAAGCCGAGTCAAGAGAGCGATCCACAAGATATCCCTGCGCAGTTTACGAAAGTGCTTGGCAAACGTATGTACAAACCGAGTTCTAATTTTATTATTAAAATTTCGTTTAGAATGAGTGAAAGATTTCGTTATCTCGATTTTTTCTTTTAGTGTGCAGTAGATTGGCTTTGGAAAGCGTCGAGGACGGTATTTTGTGCGCGTGCGTCAACATTTTGGAAAAGGTATTGCAGCACGACTGTTTCACCCCGAATCAGAAGGAGAAAGTGCAGCAGTGGCGTAGTAGACTTGGCAATCCGCGACCGACTCAAAAGTAAGCTAAGACATACGTTCTCGATAAAAAATATTTATTTAGAAATACGAGTAAATTGACATGTCGCGTAAATGTGCGGTTACTTTCGACATGATCACACGTACATGTGAAATTTTAGGTGGCAGCATAACTACGGATATAATAATAGGAGATATGGGAATCCGCAGCAGCACAGGAAGCCAAGTTTGAATTTGAATCACATTCACAGTACTCACGCACACAATCAGTTTATGATTGCTTCGCATAGAAATAGTATATCTACACCGTATTTGCAAAATAATCAGAATCAGAATATGAATAACATGAATATGAGTAATTTGCGTGCGATACATACGACCGAGAAGAGATCGAGTTTACAAGAGACCAGCATGCAGGTAATGAAGAATTTACTTTTTTATAATCTTGAAGACCGACAATATATTCCGTTTATTAATACAATTACTTCGATTTTTATCTTACAGCAATTACAGAAATCATTGCAACATGTAAGTAGTGCGCCGCGTGATCATTTTGTGGAACATTCTGCCAACGGAGTGAATGAGACGACGGAACCGGAAATTGATATTCGACTGCAGTCTCTCTGCTTGAGAATGACCGAGCAAGCGATCGGTGGGTTCGGCGAGGCCTAATCTTCTATACACGCGTTCTGGGATTTATCGTAAGTCCCGTTTTCAACAATTTTTTTTTGGATTTTCGACCTCGAAAACGAGGGAAGTTTTGTTCGCCAAGGCGCGAGTCATCTCTATCTCGCGCTCGCTCGTGTTTTGGCAAACAGCATGTTTGAGTCATCGTTTAAAAGTGATACTGCAATGGGGACGACGCATACTTTTTTTTTTGGGGTGCAAATACCTGCGTATACACACACTTATGCTTTAATATCCCTACCAAATGAAGGAAAAGAAATGTCCGACATGTGCGACATTGCTGAGAGATAGATAAGTTTTTCTTTGAAGATCAAACGACACACACACGAATACACATTACATACATATTATTTTTTATTATGTCCGATGCAATTGTATTATTTAATTGACAGAATTTAGCAAGCCAAATGCTATTAGAAAGATAGATTCTTTCCTCGATTGTTTGCTGCAACCGTATATATAAAGATATTATATAAGAAGAAGTATATATATATACACACACATGCGTATATGATAGAATTTTATCAGACAGAAAGAGAGAAAGGAATTTTAGATCATATAAAATACGGGGAAAGAAAGATGGAAAAATGACATTACATCACCACGCGATGTTCTGCATTATTATTTTTTGTGTTATCCATTTTACGAAATGGAATTCGTCTGATTTTAAGCGCTGCGGAGACGTTATAGTAACGTAATTGTCACTTTTTTAATAACTGGACTGATTTTACTTCTTTTTATTATTATTACTATATTATTATTATTAATATTATATTTTTACTACTATTACTATCAACATTACTACTAGCGCTACTATTGCTCCTACTATTATTATCGCTACTACTATTATTGCTACTACCACTACTACTCTATCACTATTACTACTATTTCCACTATCATCGCTACTATCGCTCTCATTATTGTTACTGTCGCTCTTTACTACTATACTCCGTCTAGAGAATGAGCATACTTAAAGGGTTGCCGCTTTGTCGCATAAGTTATATCTTTAAAACTTAATCTCAACTGTACCCGAGAGAAGCACGTATAGCGGCGTGTATGCTTTGTAGTTTACGCACAGATCTCGTGATTTTTCGATTTGGTTGACAGATTTCATCCCATTTATTTCCTTTTTTTCTTGTTTTTATAAGATAATAAGCTGAAAACGCGAGTAAATATACAATAATGGATATTAAGGGCCTTACGTGAAGATGGACGAGCAAACGTATGAGGTATAGAAATTTGATATTATAAAGTAGCAGCGAAATTCGAGGGAGGTAGACTGGCGCTATACGTTATGGCGCGACATCGAAATCTGTGGCTTTAAATTATAAGCATACATCGTAACTAATCTATTTAGCATGTGTTAAAGTAGCGTCGCGAGTAATGTAGCATAATATTTTTTCGTGCAAGCAGAAAATTAAATTTATTAAAATCGCATAACGCTAGTGAATAATAACCGAGTAACGTGGAGTAAGGGAAAAAAATATATATAACGAAAGACTGAATAATTCACGCGCCACGGTCCGTCGATTTAGATTATCTGGATGCTTTACTATCCCTTCCGTTCGCGCGGACTTCGTGCGTGCGTGAATAGAATAATTGGAGAAGACTGCGAAGAAGGAAAAACTTGTCAAAATAATTAAGAATTAGCGAGCGCGCGAGAGAAAGTGTAAGAGCGAAAGAGATTAAAAAGAAAAAATGAGCGGGAGAGTACCGAGGTTGAGGAAGATGAAATTAGTTAATTAGTATATATTATATTAGTGATTATTGTAACAATTATATTCTGCTAGAGGGTAATACGTGTAAGATCGCGCGGTGATTTCTCGAATCCAGGAGTATCCTGCTAAGTAAAAGCTAAGAACTGTCTATATTTAATAATAATCGTACACACTGAAGGGGATGAGACCATACTTAATCATTATTTCGTTTCACACACGCGTGATATCTTTTACTCGATCAGCGGCAATAGCAGCACCAAAACTATCCGATCGGTTATATACATATATATTGCGAAGGATGAAACTCCACGAATTTCAAGAGAGATGATCAAAAGCTAGTCAAACGATACGTTTCTAATTTCTACCAGTTAACCTGTATAGTTAATTAATTGTACATTAAATCTACATACACGCATTACCAGAATTATATAGGGGTACACTCGAGAAAGAGAGATAGAAGACACATATAATCTTACACACGTACACATAGGACATGTACACGCGCGTACACAAACCACATACATATGTTCGTACTCGCCACGTTATACACGCAATAAGTGAAGCGATCCGAGCGAGAATGCATGTGAAAAAGCTCAAAGACTGCTCCTAAGCGACATCAGGAATTTCATTCAGCGTAGAATTACTACTTATATATTTCATCTAATTGAAGCGCAGCATCTAATCTCCAACTGACAAAGGCAGGACCTGAAACTATGATGAAGGATGCAAAGAGATTTTATCCGCATATACGTAAAGCGATCAAAGCTAAAAGGAAAAAAAAAAGAGAAAGCAGGGGAAAAAGAAAAAAAGTAATCAATCCTGCCGAGGATCGGAGCCGCCGCTACGTTAATTTTCTGCCGAATCGATCATTAATCTAGCGTCGTTGTTGTTTGTGGTAAGCTTTACGGAATAGCGTAAAAACATATGTACTTAGTAACTCGAACAATCTCTGTCAGGATCGATGGACGCCTGTCTTGCTCAAAATTAACTGTCGGCGGCGGTCTGTTACGTGATTTTCGAAGGCGCGTGGGCCGACGATGCGCGCGAACGAGTGTAAACGAGCGGATAAACAAATCGACGAGATGCTCGACTGAAACGTTTGATCGCAAAGTGGAGAATCACAAGGGGATTAATATGTATCCTATGTATAGGAAGCAAGCACTTCGAGTAATCACGAAGGAAGCGTCTCTCTCTCGATATAAGATAGATGTTAATAATAAATGTAAAATGCACTTATTGCATTTTGTAGTTATAAAAGAAAATGTAGTAGGTCACGACGGTCACGAAAAGGTAACGCGAAATTTTTCCATTTCATAGCCTGTACTTGCATATTAATGGAGCAATTCGGTTCGCGCGTCTCATTGCGATATCAATTCTATTGGTATGTAAATACTAATATTTACGTTTAACTCCTTGCGATTTTCCACCTCGCGGTTATCTGCACATACGCGTGTGCACATTTTATTTGCTTGACTCGTTACATTCATATCGGGTTCTCTGGCTATCCATTTAATTTGGATAGCGGTAAAATGTATACCACGCTCGCCGCGTTCTGTTATCCGCTCGTTGACCTCAAGTTCAGGATAGAACGAAAGTAGATTTATGTACTTGGGTAAAAAATTCGCGGGTTGTGCTTTGGCCGGATACTTGCAGCGACCATCAACTGTTTAAGAGTTGCGCTACTGATGATCACAGTAGTAATCATAATAGACTGTCGGAATGATTTTCCTTGATTGCGATTTCGAGGACAAGACGATGCGAGTTTCCGGCTGAGGACTTTCACGACGAGACCCAGATAGCAAATGGTAATTAGATCCGATGTGGATAAGCATATAGGACCGACGCGTCGTAGCGACTGATTTTACTTTAAAGAAAGCGCGTCGCGCGACCGGAAAGCACGCCGCGAGACGCTTTTTTCTTGTACGCGGGGTCTTGCACCCCCCCTCGCTGGAGAGTACTAGTGTTCACGTTTTGCCGCAGCTTTTCCGGATAATATTAGATAAGTCGTAATAAGACCCTTCGTCAGATTGCTAACTGGGGATACCTTAGTCACATAAGTAAGCTGGGCAACTTGTAAAAATGCAATTTTTGTACTGTTATAAAAAGTTAAATAGACGAGGTACACTGATGTTGTAGCGTGAAAGAACATTTTTCAATAAAAGATTTTTCATACGCATATACATCGCGTACTACGATTATTTATTAATATTAAGCCTGCATACACAGAAATTGGAGAGAATCGATTTGCGAAGAGAAATCGATTCCGAAACGTTTATCTTTTATTCCATTATCTTATTACAAGAAATTATATCTAAAACAATTTTCTGATAAAGGAACAAAACAACGTTAATATTTCACGGTATCAATTTTTTAAAGGTCATCACCTTCACATCACATACTTTTTGCATAGCTATGTCTAGTTAAAAATGTGATTTCATCTACTTATCTTAAATATTTGTTACGTATTCGGATGGTAGGATTTTCAGATGGGACGATGGTATAAAAATGAAAGAGAACCGTGATTGATTTTGTAGTTCTCTAAACAGCATTTATTTTCTTCTTTTGTTACATTTCTGAAGTCGCGTTCCTATCCGGGAACGTTGTGCACAGTTTCAACGGTGAAAGATAATATTAAACGTCGATACAATGTCATCCGCTGTTCCGTGTAATATATATAAATGTTTAGACCTGTGCCGGCGACAAACGCGTACGCCGAATCTAGAATCGTGTAATTTTGTTCGATCGACTTGCGTCGTCATCGTTTCTTCGTTTCCCACCCACCATCTCTAACGGAATGGCTACGTACACACGCAGGGATGCAATATATTATATATATCTTCTCACAATCGCGATGTAAGGTTGTTGAAATATCGGATACGATTACAAAACGATTCGCGCTGAATTCCCTGATAAAACGGGGCCATTACACACTCATGAATTTACTACCTTCCTTTAAGTTGCACTGACAGCCTTGATTAGATTAAAATCTCGTTGCCATTTTTTTGTCTACATCACTCGTACAGCATGAGGGATAGATCAGACAACAGAAACGATCTAAAGATCTTCCTGAAATTTTAGACGTCTCTCCTTTTGTGTTGATTGAGAATTAAGTAGCTAATATTAGAAAATGTTGATGGAAGATTTTTCATTCAGACTCTCGAGCTGTAATGTAGAGCTAGACAGAGAAAGAGAATTTAATTAATCACGGTGGTAGTACAACGTATTAGCTCGTGCACTTTGCTGTTCGTACCAAACATTTGAAGAACCTCCCTTTGTTTTCTATACACTCACGCGTTCCGTCTAGTATACGAAGTGGCTACAAAATAATAATAAATACTTACGGCCTACCTAACGACTACTCTTGAGTTTGAAATGCAAAGGATCAATCGTCGCTTAATTCGTACAGTTAAATAGACAGTATCCACATACTTAAAGTTAAATCGTAATTTAATATATATGTTCGGTATAATATATATATAAACATCGATTTATATCTCGCTTCCTCTCTTCATCACGCATACACATAACACGGGCGCGTAAATTCTACCTTTGTCTATACACGTATTTACATAGATCGACGATACGTTTTTACTGTTACGAACGTAGATCAACATGACACTGTTGATGCGTTTGCGATGAAATTCATGAATTCCAGGACAACGTAGAATGAGGTGAGAGACTGTTTAATTTAGTGTTAAATAGTTTAGCTAATCACGCTTTCGTTTATTACAGATATTGCATATTGAAGTTATAGACGAGATACAACTTCAATACAGCGCTATGTATCGTTAGGCGAGCTTACCTATTTTATCGCTTTGACTTAAAAACAGAATTGCATCGAACCGAAACTATTTTCTTTAATCAGTTGGATATTCAAGATTTTTCTATAGAAGTTTCTATCAAACTGACAGTTTCCAGGACAACAATCTTATCTTGCCTAAACGTGATAACGACTTGACTGCATGGGCATTTGGTGTTCATGTTACTGCTATGTAAGTATCGTCGAAGAAAGATTTTTCGAGGATGATTAAGAGGGTACAGAAAATGCTAAGAGTGCGCCCTCGCTGAAGAATTTTCATTATAAATTCCCAACCCAGTAGTTTGAATTTAAAAATTCTGTAATATACCCATCTATATCGTTTTTATATTATTTTTAGACAATAACAGGTAATATATTCTTTTCTTTTTAAAGCAGAACAATTTTTTCATAAAAGTGAATCTATATCTTTATGAAAAAATTGTTTTCGGTAACGACATCTTTAGCTTTCCCATTTTCTCTCCTGAATTCTATAGACTGCGAACTATGAGTTGATTATTTTTTTTTAAACTGTCGATAAGAAAATCTATTTTCTTTAAACGCGAGAATAATAAAATGCAGTAAATTAAAAAAAGAAAATTTAAACGGTTCACTCTTCAGAAAGAAATATATGTATACACACACATCTACATATATAAATAAGGATTCGGATATACTTTTATTTCTACGAATAAAACCGGAAAATATTCGAAACTCCTAGTAGCAACGTTTTTGGATGAAGAAGTATGTGTGTTAAGCGTTGCATCCTTAAACCAAACAATTACATTTAGGAGATAGTGTCACAGCTAATAGCTTGCAGCGGGATACTTTAGTTTTCGTCTATGTACAAAGCTTTATAATAATCGTAACGAAAACAGTCCAGGTTTCAATAATCGTTCGTGCTAGCCGTCGATACACGATCTGTGTGCGATTGAAACGATCATATTACACGACGAACACACGTCGATTAAACTGTTTACTGAATCGTGGCGATTTGTGGAGTCATTTTACCGACCGGCAGCGGTATGTAATTACGTTATTAATAATATCGCTTTCACTGCACAGCTTTCCCCGTTCCGTTGGGGAAACGATTTTGCCGATAAACGCCAATAGACTAAAATGACTCCGCAAACGCTCCGTTTTCGACGACTCTCTCCTTTCGCAAAATCCTCTTTGGTCTCGTACAAATAGAATATTGTTAATACAACGCGACGTGAAGAATTCCGTCTGTCGCGTCACATTACACGTTTTCATCATGTTTCGTAGCACGCTTACGTGGAGGCTAATAATCGGTCTCGAGCCCCGTATTCTATTTGAGGATCGACTAATATGTAGTATGGCATTACAGAAAGAAAAAAAATGTACACACAGTCGTACATAACGACTTCCTTAAATCGTGTACGCTAATAATACTTGTCATGCAATATCGGTGTATGGCGTACAACATCTCGTGCTCGACGCTAAAATTCGCCTCCCCACATCTCCTCTTACGCTAAATTTAATCGTCTCTCCGCTCTGCTAAAGACTACGGTTCGCATTCGTACATTCTCACATTTAACGCCAAACGTGGTCGTTTGATTATGAGATTTATTTGTCTCGTACGAAGATCGCGTTTAACAGTAATCCTAGACTTAGAATCGACATTATTTCGCGCTAAATGCGGAATATAAATACGGCTCTATGTATCGCGAGTTCATCTATCCCTACGTTAAATCGATCCGTTATTGGCAGTACAAAAAAAAGAAGTGTGCGCCAGATCAATAGAACGTACAAACGGCGAGACATCAAAACCGTGCGTATCTCTTTCCAGCACTCTTCCAATCGCCAGAGTGTGTTATGTAGGATTTCACTAGACACTGGTACAATCACCAAAAGCTCATATCCTTCTAATCCGCATTTAAGAGTCTCTTTTATAATTTTTTAAGCTACGTATAGTTATTTATCATTATATATTTATTACGTTTTCTCCGTTGTGTGATAGATGCTTATTTGTGTGTGTTCTTTTTCGGGCGTTTCTCCATGTAAACCGAAATGCATCGGATAAAATCTACGTTATCTCTACGTTATTCATTTGGTATGGAAAATGTAACTCGTCTCACAATTTGTTCGTACGTGCGTTATTTCATAGTAACTAATAATCTACTCTGAAATATAATATATATATATCACATTCTTTTTAGCGTCGCGGTTCTGCGATATCGAGAATCATTCTCAATTCCGATCTTAACGTTAGCCGCTGCAACGTGCGACGTACCTATTTTTGCCAACGTCATTCTCGACGTCATACTTTGTTAGCCGGATTTTTATCTTGCAACTAGATTACAATGCGAACAATTGCGTACCGTATATAATATGAATTAGACGAATACATATAAGATCTCTCCATATATAAACTCTTCAGATACAACATTCCTCGACAAACACCGGAAACCCGCGAATGTCGACATCGCGGCGTTTGTACAGTTTCTTTTCCTCCTCGTTTCCAAAAATCGAGAGTCACCTTCTCGAGGAAAGATAAACCCTGCTGCGTAATCATGTCCGGATGACGAGACGAAATTCCGATTTATCCATTATCGACTGTAATAGTCACATGCCTTCGATAGTTTCAATATGATTGTCATCCGGCGTAAGACACTAATACTCGGGTTTTTCAATAATCACACGCAGTTAACACAATCCATGGCGTACGTATTGATTACAGTCCGTGCAAAATCTTCGAGGTATCTATTAATTTTTGAATAAAGTAAATTGTAATTTACTTTCTAATTTTCTTAAAATATAAAGACTCTCTGGTACGCGTTGATGTTGCATTATAAGACGACAAAGAGTGAATTAAAATTTATTGATTGGTTTAAAAGATCACAAGATATTTGATCGGTTTAAAAGAATCATCCGTAAAGTAGGATTGAATATCATTGCATCAGCAGAAATAACTCTGCGCCGGAGTAGATAAAAATTTTAGAATCTTTTTAGTGTTTACAGAACTGTATAGATCTTCCGGAACATTAAAACTCAAACTTACACGTAATTAAACTACCGAATGAAAGGAATAGTAATATAATTTATACCAGTAACAATAGAACTTCAATGTGTATCACCTTTTATATCTAATTATATATTTTGACATAAATGAACTTTCCTCCTTATAAAAAAGAAGAATCTAATCTCAGAGTAAACACATAAACTTGTCTCGTGCTTTTGAAAAAAAAAATAAATAAAATAAAATAAATGTATATCTCTATTTTACTTGATTTTCTAAAGTATTTACTCCATTTGCAGGTGCAAAATTGCCCATGTTGATGCACTTTTCATCCCAATTTCTTACAAATATCGATTTTCCTAGGGAACATAAAAAAATGAGAGAATCAAGATGCGGATTAAACTCTTTAACGGCGCTCGTCAATATCCAAAGTTTCTTCCTTCAGACGCTTATGACTGCTTCAATTCTGAAGAGACGACGGAAAGATGGCATCGGCATCACTCCTTCGGCTTCCTCAGCCAGTTTCTACGGCCGAGGCTGGCGACGCTCATCGAACTGGCAGTGCTGGTGACGCTCGCCAACGAGTTCAGGCTTACCGAATGTTAATCCTGTAGCATGTGTACGAAACTAATCGGAAACATGCCCCGCCGTTCCGGCGCCCGTTCTAATGCGCCTTCCATCCAGTTGTCATCGTCGGTCTGCTCGTTCGTCACGATGATGACCTCACCCTCGCGGAACGACAGCTCGTCCTCGTTGTCGGCCTCGCAATCGTACAGGGCCCGGCAGCGTCGCAGGCCACTCAAAGTCGACGACGTTGGCTGGGGATGGAATGAAAAAAAGTCATTCGTAGAACCGGCAAATACCGTAACGTGCATGTTTCGACCGTCTGGCAGAAGCAAGCACTTTTATTGCTCGTACCTTTGTCACGAGACGACAAGCTTGAGAATGTTTGTTCTCCAGAAAATAGGAGAATATTGGAAATTCTAGGAGAATTACAAATACAGCGAATTGAGCGAATGATGTGAGACATCGTTTAATTAATTAACTCACGAATAAAATAGTTTACTCCTTATTTAACTGATATTATTCATTTCTTTGCCGAATTGGAAAAAAGAAAGAAATTGATTGAAATTGTCATTAAAGCAGATTATAATAAGTAAATATATCCAAGAAAAATAACATTTTATTCAGATATGAAGGATTTTTAAGAATATTTTGATATGTGCCTCGTAGTAAAATATGCTGGAACTAGAATTTCCAATATAAAACACCGATATCATGCTAGTTATATGCCTTTTAATATTCGAATAGTTTAGGTCGTTTAGAGTAAGAGAATTTTTAAGGGGAAAAATATATCACGTGTCAAAAGAAGTAGCATAATGCGATCAAGTATTGCCAAACGTTAATTCACTCGAGGAAACCCATGCGAGGATCAGTATTTACAATTATACTTTATATTACAGTGTGTCTAAAGTATTACTCATACATTAGCCATAAGAATGATTCGTTGACAGAATACAATTTTTTCATTAAAGAAGTCACACACGTAGACTAGTGATCTATATAGGATTAATAAATGATCGGGATGTGGATGTTGGTTCGAACACAATCCAACGTGTTTCACCTTGCGGCGTTTCGCGGTGAGGAGTCCAATTATGAAGTTACATGTCTTGTATAAGAGATTTATATTATTTATTATCTCAGTCGATAAAGAGCGTCCGATCGTGATTAAAATGGCAATGAGATCTAAATGATTATTTGGCATACGTGGAAATAATACTTGAAGCCTCGACGTGAGCTGCATAAATGATGACACGAACAGCACGTCTGATCATGCAAAGCATTGTTACACTTGAAAGTATCGTTGGCAAGTGAAGTGAGAAGAGTAAACTCTTGTCATTCAGACTTGTCGTTATGGTATGGATTACAATCTTTCTCTTCGAAAGATTACGTTTTTCTATTATACACATAGAGAATACAATATTAATTAATCAATATAATTATATACAGGTATCACATGCTTCGTATTATGATTGATAACACGTGAAACTATCCTTACGTAGATACAAGTATAACGATATGCATGAAACTCGTTTACAAGTGGTTTCAAGTGTAACATGCTGTAATGTGGGATGGCTGATGTTTACCAGATTCAGATTTGGGAGCAAAGATGAAGGCTCCTCGGCGTAGCTCTCTAGCCTGGACCGGTCCCTTCGCTGTACCAACAATGGTTAATGACAAACCGTAAAGCACTGATCTTGAAATGCATGCATTATCTACATATCCACACATCATAGATACACGTTATATATTTTATTCGAATTGAGATCGTAGCAAATTGACTGTTTTTAATACGCGATAAATTGGTGAATATTTGTAGTTTTTTCCTCCGCTTATTGCTTTATCGAATGATTTTATCTCGACAATTATTTCGTGAAATACTTTCACAATATTCGAGTGATTTTCTCTTCTAAAATATAATAGAAATTAATCAATCATTAAGAATATTAGCGTTTTCGACGTTATCTTCAGGACATTGTTTTTCATGAAGTTTACTAAAAATGATTATTTATTATGACGTGAAATGACAATAAATGGATGATGGCTATAAAATAATACAATGATAATGAAATTCTATAAAATATTATTATATTGATGATTAAGACTAAATATATTGTACAACATTAACGTATCTTGATATTATGATAATATAATGGAATGTGAAAGGGTACAAATAATATATCGATGTGCGTGACGTATGGTTAGTATAATGCAAAATGCTCAAGCTCCCATGAATGAATCGAATGAAAACTATACTACGAAGGAGAACACAATGGCACACCCTGGTTAGTTATACATCTTTTTCTCTACTGTGGTAAATATAACAATGGCAACCATCCGATAGAATGTGTATGTGTGCAAGTAGGTAAGATGTGAGACAGTGGAATAATTGTCGACGTCACTCGTTAGGCAATACAGAGATGATGTAATATCGATTTCGGCATATAATTATGGTGGTGGCTCTGTTCGAAGGTAAACTAGAGAACGATTTAAGATTTCGTACGAGTGAGAGCTTTGCATATTCGACATAGTTTTATGAATTTTATATAGAGACCTATGATTTTTAGATTCTCAGCTTTGCTAAGATTGTTGGGACCTTGTAATATTATATTTATGATCGTTTTCTTTTAATTTAAGATATTTACCGAAGTTGTTAAAATTTCTTTCATAAGATTATATTTTTATCAAAATACATTTGCTACCGTCTTGCATTTACTGAGAAGCAACATGATTCACTAGAAATTTATACATATTATAATTTTATATAAAAAAGACTCAATATGTAAAGCACTCGCTCTTAATTCGAATCTCTTTTCAGATCATATAGAATTTACATTTTCGATAATTCTTTTTAGAATCCTAAACGACGTTCTATCCAAAGATCTAAAATCCTCAAAGTAAGACACTTATGAATACAGAAAGATAACAATATTTTTAACACAAAAAATATTTATTTCTCGAGATAAACACAATATCCTGCCCAATCCCTACGAAATCTCAAAATTCCTATTGAGGTAATTGTTAACTTAAATGGCTTACCTTTCGCGGCGGCGGAATAGGATTGCCCAGACCATGATCCGAACACATAGAACTCAGGGACTCGCTGCTACGTCCGTTGCTTAGCCTAGTTGTGACACTGGATGGCGCCGGAGGCGGTGGATTTCGCGGTCTCTGCAGCGTCGAACTGTTCCCCTTGTCCATACCTGTATGCAGAAAAAGAGAGATAAGTATCGATATGATAATTAGAATGTCAGAGCTTCTCCTGTGAGATTTATTTATCGAATGTACCGTATCCGGTCGACGAGTCGCCGCTCGGTGATCTCTTATGATGTTGGCTATTTAGTGTATTCAACGTATGCGGTAGAGTGTGTAAAGTGTGGCCGGCTAAAATCGGCTCGCTGGTCGTACGACTGTGCGTCGACGTAGCCAACGAAGGTAGCGTACCGTAGTGCGACGACGGCAGGACGACGCCGCTCGCGACAGAGTTTCCAGCGGGCGGCGGGGGCGGCGCAACCCGCTTCTTCAGCGAGCCGTGGATGTTCACTGAAATGTCCGGCGCCATGGGAGTGGGCACTGCGCCAATGGATTCGCATAATCAAGATATCAGGCAGTAAAAAATGTAGAAAGATTACGGAAAATCAGTTATTTGAATCAGCATACTTGGCAGATCTATTGCGCAACGTGAAAAGTATAAGAGCACAAATCCAGCTTACCAGCTACGGGTTTCCTCGCTTGCGGCGGTGGCGGCGGAGGCATTTGCTGACGGTTCGTCGAGGCGCTCGGAGAGGATCCGCTCTGTAAGCTGTCACAGGTGCTGCTCCGACTGCGTAATGTCACCGGCGAATCACCCGATCCCGTACCGCTACCTCCGGCATATGACGGTGGTCTGCTACGTGACTTTTTCTCAGGCGTTAGACATCCATTCTACAAGAGAAAATGCATATTTGTGAGTATGAATGTAGGTAGTTACATGTAGATGTAAATTTTAGGAGTATCGCAATGCACGTTTATGTTAATACACTTACCCTGTCTTCTATTATCGTTTCGTCATCGGAGAAGTCCGTGGAACCCTCATCGTGAGAAAGATTCCAGTCAATATTAACGTTATCAAACAAAGTTTTTTGCCTCTGGAGAGCGTGACTGAGCTGAAAATTATTCGTTGACTTTTTTATAAGATTCTTTAAAGCATAAGGAATTGTTTTACACAATGTATGTCTTGATTGAACAAAGATTACAGAAAATTATAAGACTTTATTATTAAATTTTCATTATTATATTCTTTAAATTACAAGGAAAATTAATTCTGAATGATAAAGTTAAATAATAATGAAAAATATGTGTTTATTAGAAAAATCACACAAAGGAAAGAAGGTAGGAAAGACTAACAAGAAATATATAAGATAAGATTTGTTGAATTACCAGTTCTTTGCATGTGTGGTGTCCTACTTCCTGTGCGATGTCCAACGGTGTCTTATCCTGCTTGTTTCGCAGGGAGGGATCCGCGCCAGCTCGGAGAAGCAGCTTCATCGCTTCCGCTCTGTCGTGTCGCGCGGAAAGATGTAACGCCGTTTCACCATCGATGGTCGCCCTGTCGATACCGCCGCTCGGCATATTTTGCACCAGGAAGTCCACGATGTGCAGACTGCTACCCATCTCGCGCAGAATGGCCAAGTGTAACGCTGTTTCGCCTACGTCCTGAAATAGATATTGGTTTCTTGGAATTTGTTTCTCATTAACGTAATTGTGAGAGAGCATTTCTCTCAATTATCTCCTTAGATATGAGAGAGAGCTCTATAAAGACAGTTACAATGGCTTACCGATGTCGGTAATGGCGCAGCCAAATCCACGTTCTCGGCGTAAACTTGCAGAAGTTGCTGCAGGTCGCGATTATTAACGGCGTGCTCCAAATCGGAAAGTAGATCGCGCTCGTCCGCGCACGTGTTCATCACGTATCTCTTGTCCACGTATTTGGCGCGTATAAACTCGTATCTCTCTTCCCTAAATACCAAAAAATAAATGTAAAAACGCCGAGCAAAGTGAAAGTATGAGTGCTTGGTAAAATGTCGAGTGCGAGCATGCGAATGAATTGTTAGAAAACTGCAAATACGCTTACATTGTCGACGTCGGCGATGGCTTGAGATTGTGACGTAACGTTGCCTCCATCACCTCGTTGAATGCCTGATTTGTCATGTGCCGCGCGAGCAACAGCTGAGCGGTGCCGACGTTATCCAGCGTCAGGGACTGTATCCGTGATATGTGCACGCCCAAGTCTCGGTGGATGCCGCTGCACTCTATGCATACTATTATGCCGAAGTTCGTCGACAGCCACGTGGCGTCTGAAAAGAAGACACAATTGTCGTTTGATAACAGAACGCTCCCGCGGGAAGTGGAGCGCGAGTTGCCATTTCGTTCGGCTTTGTCACGCGGTACCGTCTACGACAATGCCCGGCCAGCGAACCGACGGGCATTCACACTACTTGACGACATAAACGTGTTATCGGCGGCCTCTCAAAAACCGTCGGTCTATATTAATTTAATTTAACAGACTTTATTAATTTAATAAGAGAAATTATCGTACGTTGCTATGTAACGTTAAATAACTGCCTAATAATGAGGAATTATCATTATAAAAAGATTTGATAGAAATTAATATAAATAAATCGATTCTCTATCTCATAATATGTAAAATTGACGGAGAAATCGTTTTAGCATGCTCCAAGTGTAACGGACGGACTTGGCACGCGTCGGAGAAAGGCCGGCCGGCCGGTCACTAAATGATCCACGATATTCATGTTACCGTTCTGCGAGGAGCAATCACAGCACTGATCGTTTCCGGGTAATCGCATAACGCATCGTATAACAGCCTGCTGCAGCTCTACGAGGCTAGGATTGCCGCTGCCGGCCTCCGCCTTGCCGCTCGCATCGAACGCCCGCAACAGGGCGCGTTCCTTGCAATTCACGAGAACCGACATCCACGCGCGCTGGTCCGCCTCATCCTCCGCTTGAAAGTGGTACGTCCTATTGTCTGGAATCGAAACAATGACAGTATTGCGCGGCGTCCGTTCATGTTGAAGAGAGACGACGGACGGGCGTCTCTTGGAAGCTCGCTCGTATATCAAGCGTAACACTTACAGCTTATGAGATCGAAGCCTCGCTTGTCGTCCGGTACTAACTTAATCTGGCAGGTCAATAGGTTCACCCTGGTGGGCGGCTTGTTCTCGTCCGCGTGGCAGATATCGAGGTAGCCCTCCGCCTGGACGGCGCATCGCCTCTTCTGCCAGACTCGCCTCATCTTGCCCTCGCTCTTCTTCAGCAGGTGGCCGGAGCGCGTGACGCCGTGTTGCTTGTCGCCCTGCAGCTGGTGCAGCGAGTAACCCGCGTTCGCGTTCGCGTTCAGCTGCGACCGCATAAGATTTATAGCTTAAGATTTATGTACGATGCTGCTTACAATTTATGTGCGATATAAAGTGCAATATAAAGCGCGATGATGGAATGACTAAATAATAAGATAATCCAAAACTTTGCAAGGATCTTGAGTACAAGGCAGCTAAATGTAAGATAAAAATATTAACAAAGTTTTAATTTTAGTAATTAATTTTATATTAAATAGGCCAATACGAATAAGATGACGTTTGAAGAGAAACGCTGTTGTGTACCGTTTAATATCAAACGAAAATGAAAAAGCAACGGTATCAATTAAAGACTATTAAATCTCTCATCGCACTTTCTATGACGAATTGACCTTGTAAAAAAATCTAACTTTCGACAGTTTTACCTCTTTGTCACATCCGGAGCTTCTAAGAAGACTCCTAAGTTCCGTAAGTCGTCTCCGTTCCTCATCCTGCGTCTGTCTGATTTTTTGCAGCTTCACGCTCAGGTCGGCCACGTACGAGCCGAAGTGCTCAATGGTCTTCAAGCCGTCCTGAAAGTAACTAAATTCCCGAAAACGTAAGAACGTTAGAAAATCGAATTGGCCGTTCTTCGATCGTTCTTCAGTTCCCATTATGCTCCATATAAATTGAAAAAAAGCTTTAGAGAGATAAATATTTACTATGATAACTTGAAGATCAATTTGATATCGTCGTGAATCCGCGACGCGAATAACATATTAATGAAAGGATTAACTGCGTTATACTTACTTTGTTTGCGCGTGATAATATTCGACTAGATGCTGCAACAGTTCGATACCCTTCTTCGTTTTGATCTCGTTCACTTTGATCAGATACTGTAAGCAAACATATACAGTAATGATCAGCACTTCTGCGTCTCTACCCTCGTATGCTCAAATATATTTTTATCGAGCGTATCATAAAAGTGATCTGCAAATACGAGGTGTGCGAGAACCATTGCCACTCCTTTAATCTATAGATCGTCCTAAGGAGTTCGATTAGGATCCACCCATTTTTAGCGAGTAAATTTTAGCATTGAGCACTCTGGTAACTAGGTCTCAATTTCACGTTATAGTAATTTTTTTATTAAAATATTTATGATTTAATGCGCCGGAAGGCTTTTTACTTTTAATCGCGCGCGTAAATGATTCTATGAATTATTTTATTTGAAAGAGAGAAAGAGAAGAAATAGAATTAAATTAATTTATATTTTGTTAAATAAAATTATTATACTTATTATATATATATATATATACTTTATTAAATTAATTCAATTTCATATTTGCCACGTTATACATATATTATTTATATTAAATTCGTTATAGTATTTCAACTACATTTAAAATAGAATGTAGTTCTCGGACACCTCGTACCGATTAGTCGAATGCAAAATGTAAACCGCGAAAAGTCGAAAAGAGTAGACTGGAATGTAAAATGTGTAAATGAAGTTCTCGAGTTAGAAAGGTATACACTTTTCAGCTGACGCACGATACGGTATCTAAACGACCGGATATCGATGCGTGCGCATCGATAACGCATACATCGCTAGCATCCATACGTCTCTCTCGTTGGCGTGACGTTACACCGTTTATACTTCATAGCACGGATCTACATCACCTACCTCGCACATTTGCAACTGAAACAACCGTCTCTCCTTCTCCATCTCGTCTGCGATCTCGGCGGGCGTGACCTCCGTACGAATCAGACCGGCCTCCTTCGCATGCTGCTTCTTCTCCTTTTCGATTTTTGCGTATTTAGCTTCATAGTCCTTCCAAGCTTTCTCGAAGGGCCTCTTCAGGTCCCCCTTCACGCCCCTCAGATCGCCCTTCAGCACCGAATCCAACGGAAACATCACGATGTTGTTGATGTTTTGCATCTGTGAAATCATAAAATCAATAGTCAATAAATATTTTATTTCATTAATTAAGTAACTTCAAAGTCACGAAAAACTTAGAATATACAATACGTTTTAGAAAAGAACGAAGAAAAACATATAAAAAAAGTTACATTTTCCTAAATAAATTTATATATATATATATAAATATATATATATATATATATATATTGGTCAAGATATATAAATAAATAAAAAACATTTATCTAAGTATTTAAGTACGTTAATGCACTTAATGAATTATATATGTATATATTTGCAACAATAAATAATCAGAAGGTATTCAAGTTTTGTTGTGCCGCACAGCATCCGCGGTGGCCGACTACGGCCAATATTCCGATAAAAATACCGATGGCGCACATGCTACGGTATCTATTATGATAGATACGGACGTGAAAATATTAGCTTTCCTTATCTCCGCGGAACGGCACGAGCTATTTCAGATTGACCGGAACGCAATATTTTATCTATTTATCGGAATAACCGGTCTTACGCAGGGACTCGAATGGAAAAATAGCGATGAAAAATGCGCGAGTCTTCGGGATTCTGTAGCCAGGGATCCACCGACTGGCTCTATCCGACCGGTAAATAGTGAATCACCGTCGATTCGCGTCAGCACTTGGCTTAGCCCGTCCGCGTCGATCGCCCCGCTCGCCCTGAATAGAACGCGGCTTCTTCTCGGATCCGGAGCCCGGCGCTCTCTCTCTCTCTCTCTCTCTCTCTCTCTCTCTCTCTCTCTCTTTTTGAATACTGCAGCACTTTGATGTATAATATGAATGAGAGCCAGATTAGAAAACTACAAATATGTCAAAATAAAGCAATGCGAGCAATAATTAGATGTAATATTTACACGCCAATAGATTCTATGTTGGAGGCCTTATGTTTCCAAACAGTAAAACAAAGAATTGAAAGAAATGTTTGTATTTTTATACATAAGATAGTATTAGGCAAAGCGCCGGAGTACTTGCAATGTAAATTAAGTAGGCAGCGTGAACATCATGATTATGATACGCGTAGGAGAAATGACTTATGTATAAAATTGAGTAATACGACAAATGCGCAAAGAAGCATCTTTAGTAATGGATTGAAAAACTGTACAATAGTTTAAATGAATATATCAAAAGCGCAGATAATATAAAGGAATTTGTTAGACGCCTGCGAACTTAACAAACAATAGACATGTTTATAAGCTGTATATATGTAGTCATTGACTAATTAATAATAAATCTCTCTCTCTCTCTCTCTCTCTCTCTCTCTCTCTCTCTCTCTCTCTCTCTCTCTCTCTCTCTCTCTCTCTCTCTCTCTCTCTCTCTCTCTTTCTCTTTCTCCTCGGACGCTTCACGACTCCCGGCTCTCGTGAAAACTCGGCTGGAAAGCGCTCAAACGCGCCGCATAATGGGCCTGCGAGGGCAATGTGCAACCAACTCGTATAAAGGCGACACTTTTCCTCGCGAACGAAAACCGTGAATGCAAATGGCAACCTACACTTTGTTTATTTGCGCGAAGTCATTCGGAATACGATAACAAAATCTCATTTAATTAATCGTTCCTTATCGAATCACTTCTAATCTTCTTAGCGGAGATTTATATTACCCAGGTCAAGCAAAGCAATAACGATCAATTTTAATTAATGTTTAATTACGTAAATTTATTAATGTTTGATTAACGTTTAATTATATAATTTTGTCCGATGCAAATTAAATGTTATTATTATTATCATCAATTTTAAAAATATATTAATTTTTACATTTCGATTTTTGTTCTTGAAAATGGAAGTATTATTGCAATGATATATTTTCACAAATAATAGACAATAAATAATCTGTAAATTCTATTTTGCTTTTTTTTTCTGTAGAAAATTTTTCGAGCGATTCAAGTTATTTCTTCATGAACGTCAAGCTCTTGACAATTTAAAAAATAGATTAACGCATCGCAAAGCTTCGTAACGACGTAAAAAGACCATTAGTAAATAATTTTTACGTTGTAGAATAATATTTTGCCTGAAATAAATTAAATAAAGTGTGTGTTAACGAGTCGCTTGACTAGTTTTCAACTTTAATTATCAATTAAAAAAAAACTGTACGGTGGATCGTGTTCACCTTCACCTATATAGGCTTCCTCACAGTGTCCTCTTTCCATCGATATATATTGTTCAGACATTTTTGGCAAAATATTTTTCGCAAACTCGTGTTATTCATAATAGGAAAATAACCTCTTTTCCTATTATATATAGACCAATGTTAAAATCATTAAAATCACCTAATTTTAAAATTAAATATCTTGAGAACGGGACGGTAAATTATCTTTTTTCTGGGGCTTAATCGATTCAGGAGAATTCCTTTTTCCGATATAAAAAATAAAACCTATCACTTTTGGCAAAAGTTGTTCATCATCGAACTACCTTAAGATAACATTTCATACATTCTACGAAATTATCTTCTACGAACGATAAAGAAAAATTATATTGCCGAGCCCAATTACGGTTAATCGATCGGATATGCTAATCTCAAGTTCGATTTGGATACGATCGAGTATAATCTTAGGTTCGAGCGCCAGAATATTGCTTCCGGCTCTCGTCGGAATGTATTGCGCGATTTAAACCGAAACCAATATCGGATGCAGATACATTTTAATCGATTGCACGTGTGACGTCGTCGTAAACGATCGGACGTAATGGCTGGGATCGGAAAAAACGGTCGCGACGGCTAAAAGAATTAATAAAAAATCGCGCTGATAAACGCCGAAATTTAGATTTGATCCGCGACCGTGTCCCCGATACGTCAAGAGTCACGCCGCGACGGAGAGTCGCGCTGAAAATCGCGACAGCGGCGAGTGCGTGCGCGACGCAACGTTTAAAAGTCCCCGATAAATATAAATTCGCGCGGTCGTTCGTGCGTGATAGAATCTAGGAGAGCCTCCTGGCCGCTCGCTCTCGTGGCTTATAACGTTCGTGCACGCTTCAGTAAACGTAATTATCCCACCGCCGTGAGACGTCCCGATTTGTGCCGCGCAGGCTAATCGCGTATAGCGCCGATGAGCTTAGGAAACCGTCGTAACACGGGCAGAACCAGTTTGAATTTACCTGCACAAAATCCACGCCCGGACGATTAACATCCTCTCCTGCCTCTCTTACTTTTAGTCGATTTATTGGCACTGGGAGGATACTTTACAGGAACATCCGCACATTCATTTGCGCCTCTACTCCCTTGATATCAATTCTTTAGAGTTCGATAAGTCATCAAGACGACGATCCTAATTAATGTGTTATAAACCGAGCTCTTTGCGTATCAAATCCGTATTTATTACTCTCTTGAACGAAATCAGTGTGTTACGAACAACGGTATAGCGGCAGTTATGTTATGGCACCGCACATTCAGTGAGATCTCTCTAAAATTAATCAATTAATAAGAGACAATTTCAACCAGCGATTTTGCTGAAAACAGTGGCTCTAAATAACAAACTTGAGCATAAAAAAGTATAATATATAACCTTGAATTTGAATGGTTGAATATGAGTTTTATTACGCAAAGTCCTCTCCCAAGAAATAACAATCGAAAATATAGAAAGAGTTATACATCTTGCAGATACGTGAAATTACCGTTGATTTTGCGGTGACATTTTACTTCTCCTGACTACAGTGAGATATAAGATAAAAGAGCACAGTAAAAATTCGCATTGGAAATAAGTGAAATATTCATGTTCATCAGTGAAATCTGTGTTGCTATTTCCAGCGAAATTTTCACTAGTTCGGTTTAAGAGAGTAATCAAAAGCGAAGAACGTGTTATGCTTGTCGGTGACATTATTTCTTCACGTAAAATTTCGTCTCTATAATATACGCCTCTTCCGGATTTTTTTGCGCGAAGAAATCCTGTTAACGTGGACTGACTCATATATCAAGTTACTTAATTCGGCGGAGTGACGAGCAACTCCGGGCAGAATTCTCGAGAAGAGGAAGACGAAAGAAGCCACTTATACGGTAAAAAATTACGAGTGAGCGCCGAGGGTTTTCCTCGCTGAACACAATCATCAACCTGTAGTAATGGACGTGTAGTTAGACGTCAGAAAAATGAAAATAGACGAGCGTGGAAAGGAGACTCTTAGTATCTTTTCACGAAGTGGTGACGTAATAGATCGAGCAGTGCGAATAAAAATCACGTAATAATAATATTTCTTATGTAATAACAATTTGTTTTATTCTTAGTTATAAAAGAGGGAGAGAGTTAAAATTTCGTGAGTTTATTATATCTAAATAAAAAAATAATGAATATGTCTAAATAAAAGAAAGAGATGCGTGTTCATCTTGCTGTATATGATGTATGCACGTGATAATAGTAATAGCGGTAATCTGATGCGTAAGGGCGTGAAATGGTTTCTTCGTGATTTGTTTCGCGGTAGTACTTGCGCGTGCTCCGCTATGCAATCTGTAAATCGGACATCGCAAGTAGCGATAAGCGCTCAATTTCTTCTGAAAGTTCGCAAACAATTCGATCGCGTAAAGACTCGAATTGCTTCGGATATTGTTCGAAACCGGAGATTCTTGAATAATATTTGAAAAGATATTCATTTCGAAATGCTTGTCGCATATTCGAAATGAGTCAATATAAGGTCAATTAATCACTAATTACACGGTAGCAGTTGGGCAAATTCTGAGTCGCGAGATAAAGATTCGACAGCTAAAAATTATTCGGGCGTTGGACAAAGATTAAGCACAGAGAATCTAGAGTTTGTCTTCGCACGATTTTACATTTATCTTGTAGTCATCATTCATCGCGATCCATTAAACGTTATATTATTCAATCGGAGTTTAAGGGCCGATTACACAGTCTCCGATTAACTTGATCCTCCGATTAAACTCACTCTTCGTCTCTTTCTAAGGGGGACAGTTAGAAAGAGATGCAGAGTGAGTTTAATCGGAGGATCAAATTGATCAAAGACCGTGAAATCGGCTCTAAATGTGTCACTCGACGACGATGGGAAAATTGTTCCAGTGGAACAATTCGCTCCTCTGGCGAGTGTTGCGAATGCCATATGTCCTCGGCTGAGGAAACGCAGTTGCCGATCCACGGCTCTTCCTCGAGAGGAGGCGCGAGATCGGCCACTAATCGTGAAAGTCTCGCGCGATCGACGACAGCCCGCGGGCGCAAAATTTCATTTCGTCGCGCACGCCGGGGCACGTGTTTCATATATTGATCGGTTTAAAAATTCTGTTCTTGCGTGTACTAACGCGAGAAGAGTTCAGAAGAGCGTACTACGCCAAGGTAGGTCGTTGCCGCCGGTGACGATGGACCGTGAAGAGATTTTTCCAATAACGCGTGCACGCGCGCATCGAGGACGCGCTTACGGTCGTCGTTTTAATATACATCCGCGTCGATGAATTGTAAAAGTTGAGACACATCGGATGAAGGTGTCATCAGCTTTGCTATTTTAAAGAATTAATTTATCATCGGATATATTTGCTTAAACGTGGAAGTTTTTCATATATTTTGTTACGCCAACGACGCGATAATTTATATCCTTTCGACACCTCTCTCTCCCCCTCTCTCTCTCTCTCTCTTAGCAAAGTCTTTCTTAATTTGCCCTAATAATTAATTACCAGAATTTATTCGCCGTCACGTAAAATACATGGTTAAAGCGAGTTAAAAGCGACAAGAGGCGGAATATTCCGTGCGGCGCGAGGAGGAATCAATAGGAATGAAAGCACGGAATATTCCGTGATCTGCATACTTTGACGCAAATTTTACTTGTAGGGTTTGGCACGTACCAGGGTCTTCATGAGGGCGCTCAATTCCTTCGTGACCACCGCGAATTTGAGAAACGCCGCGCCTATGTCCGGCTCCTGTTCCTTCAGTGCGGCGTCGCCGAGTCTCTCCAACGCCCTTCCTAAGTACACCTCGTTGTCCACGTGAGCTGCGAAAAAAAACGCAAACACGCCGTTGATTTAAATAGAATATATATAATGTTCGAATATATCGCGAATAAATTAAATTTCTTTCTTAATCGCGTTTACTTTTTGAAAATTGGGCTAAAATTCTGCAAATTTAAAAGATCGCGAACGTTTTCCCCGCATTTCTGCGAGACGGACAAATTTCTCTTCACGCATAACTATATCACATAATGTATTAAAGCGCGCGGCGTTATTCGCTCCACTCGGAATCGTGCGGCTCATAAATTTTCTACGCGGGCATCACGCTGAATATTAATTCAGCGGCAAACATTCGTACGAGCGGCTACCATTAGGCTGCCACGCTGTTAGACTATTAAACGCCCGCAATCGCAATTAATTCCTTGGCCAGACCGCCGCGCATTTTTTCCCCGCAGCAACATCCTGCGGAGTATCCCGCGCTGCGCATCTCCGCGAAGCAGCAGGCGACTGCGGGAGAAATGACGACCGAGAGGAAAAGGAGAGAGAAAGAGGGACGAGTAATTTAACCCTTTCCGACTGTAAGACATTACATTCCTGCATTCCCCGCCTCGTACGCCTCGAATTACGAAGCGCACAGCCTTGGCAAGGCTAACGCCACACGCTAACGTGGAATGCATTCTCTGTATACACGATAAACGCCGCGATCTCTCGTTTTGCGCTCCGCGAAACATGGAGGCGGCTCCTCTTTCTTCCCCTTATCTCCTTCCTCTCTTCCGGCTTCCCGAATCTCCCGGCTGCAATCTCGGAGCGCGGGGAGAGAAACTCACTTTCCAATATATATTCCAATAATCCTCTCTCTCTCTCTCTCTCTCTCTCTCTCTCTCTCTCTCTCTCTCTCTCTCTCTCTCTCTCTCTCTCTCTCTCTCTCTTTCTCTCACTCTTTCTCTTTCGCTCTGCTCCTTTTTCGCCGACTGTGCGCGCTCTTCTTGTCTTTCCTCTTCCCGCTTCCTGCAAAGTTTCTCGACCGATATCGGCTCTCGCATGTAAGTATATACACGACCAAGAGCATGGAATCTCGCTCGACCGCGAGACCAAGTGAAATAAAATAAAAACGTTTCGCGTCCGGTTCAAAAGAGAATGGCTTCCGTTTTTCTTTCTTCGGCGGGGATAACGTTTACTTTTTTAATGGAGACTCGCGCGCTTACGAGTTTCAACACTCTACAGGTTTGCAATAAAATATTTTCTCACCTTTACTTTTATAAATTAAACTCACATCATAGTTTTTCCATTTCTAACGCAGGACGTATAAAATAATTTTTTTTTCCAGAATTCTATAAATTCTTTGGTTATATTTTATCAATCTCGATCTTGTATATGTATCTGCAATAATAAGAACAATGCCATCGCAATCGTTTTCAAAGTCGTCAAAATCCTTTGTTCCGCTCGTGTCTCGATGCTTCGATTTCCCTTCCAACTTGTTCCAAAACTTTCTTCCATTCAATATCCGACCGCGCTCTTTCCCCATTGGAGGAAACTGCAATCTGATTGACTCTGAGCAACGTCGAAATAAAGCGTTTATCGCTCGACCGAAGGGACTGCCATCCTTCCTCCCGGGAGAAATTTCATTAGTCGAGAGAAACTTCTCGACAGGATGCACCAAAGGACGGGCGGGGGGAAGGAGAGAATAAAAGGTATTGTCCCTGTGTCGCGAAGTGGTGTTCAATTCATCGGCTGCGATGCGACGTGTATAATCGTGGGTTCATCCACAGCAAAGCGGATAAACCGGCGAGGAACTCATCACTCGCCTCTATATATAGTTGATGAAACTTTCAATTACATTACGTGGTAAAAAGGCGCCCCTTTCATGGAAAATGCGACAACAACGGAAGCGCTATATCGGCGTCTGTTTTAAAATCCAGCGCGAAACGTAGTTTACGGGCGCAACCGATAGACAGACTATGGTCATTAAACCGGCGAGTAAAACGGAGCCTGTCCAACGGAAGAGAAACTAAAAGCCCTCGTTGGAGGCCAAATGCCGGTAGTGTATCGCGTCATTACGATTCTATAAATCAAACTTCCGATTGCGCATTTCGCAATCCGACGTTTCTCAGTCCTCGCGGCATAAACGGCTTCCGCTCGAATCCGTTCGCCTTCCGTACCTTCTTTTCAGAGCGTACGGAGAGAAGTGTCCTATTCGAGGGAATTTATCAGAAGGGACCACCGCGCGCGGACCTCTGGCGCCCGTTAACGTTTCCTCCATTCAGTCCATTCTTGTCTCCCCCGCGAAATTTATCGGCCCTCGCGCCCCATTACTCTCCGCGTCGTCGTCGTCGTCGTCCCCGCTCGTCGCCGGGAAATTACGCGGAAGTCGTCTGGAAACCACGTGGGAGGCCCGCGGCCTAACGGCACCGTAGCTTTTTCACGGCTCCGGAAATGCTAATGTATTGCCCCTGAATATTTCAATCGCGTCGCACGAGCGCGGTATTATACTGCTCCAGCCACGGATACATCTCTGGAATTGCATCTTTCATGAGCGCGCATCAGCTCTGTGGGAGATAGACGAGCGGGTGTAAAATCGTATACGTTGCGACTTCTACATTTATACATTCGCCAAGAACAATTTTTCATCGAAAGAGATATTTATGAGCAGTGCGCTTTTCTAATCACACATTCCGATTCAAACGAACAATTATATAATAATATAATATAATTAACATATACTTAATATATATAAGTATATACATTATACATATTTCGTCGGGCCAAATGTTTTTTCGAAACCGTACCTGGAGAACGATTAAACACCTACGTTCCCGTCTCTGTTGTGTCGGCGAAGCGCTTCCGGTCGAAAGAAAGCATATCGGGGTGGATGGCACGAGTGCTCCCGCGGGCCCATTGTCTCCAAGGGACAACACGCGCGTCACGGCATACGATTTGCGCCCGGGGTACTCGAAGCGATACATCCTGTCTATCGTCAGGTAGCGGCCGGAGACGGGAGAAAGAAACAGAGAAAGAGAAAGAGAGAGAAAGGATGGGTAACGGGCCAGGAAAAAACCGGGGGCGGAGAGGCGAAATCGGACACGCCGGAACGATATCGGGAGAAAAGTTGGTCCATTGTGGTCCGACGCGGAAATAATGCTGACCAGTCCGATACGGATGGAGTCGCGATTTCCAGGGGTCGATTGACGAGTGAAAAATGGCCCGAGAAATCGTCCGAACTCGTAAAAAAAATACAACGCACCGCGTTTAATAATGTACGTCGCGTTTCGATTGCGCGTGACAGCGATTATCGTTGTTCTGCGATTATTATTCCTGGAAAGTGGTGTGAGTGACGTTTTCGATGTTTTCGTTAATTTCTGTGAAAATACTCGCTAGGTGATTTATTTCCTTCACTGAATGGAAGCTTTTATTTTTGTCGGCATTATTATTTTTAGACAATTAGATTTTTTGTCACTGCTATTGACGTTTGCGTAAATAAGATAATATCACAAATTTAGTACTTGTAGTCTAATAATAGAAAAGATATCAAGATAACGAGGTAACGACACAGATAAATAATTACAGCTTGAAAAAATTATATACACTATAATAGTAATTAAAGATAAGTAGTAAAATCATGGACTCGTTAAAAAAATTTGAAATTACGCTAAATCATACATATAGGAACACAAAAAGATAAACATTCGTCACTTATTCATTGCTGCACTTGGTTTATTTTTTTTTCACGTTGATTGCAAGTGTTGTTATGCGATATTTTGCGATTTATTTTTAGAGGACTGTAATAACGGTCTTAATAGAGATAAGCAACGTGATATGAGGTAGATAAGATGACAATTAGCGTAAAGGAGATTTCCCGTGATTACAAGCTAATGAAGCATAACGGCGAAGATGAGAACCTTAGTGACATGGACGATGAAGAGGTTGCGGTAAGGAAAGGGTTACGCTGAGCACAAAGATAAACGAGCAAAATCAGTAAAGCGAGTGACCTGAAGGTGGACTTGAAGAGATAACAGGGGATTTTGAGAACGAAGTGTTTAATTCAAGATTAAATTAGCCGTTAGATTTTATGAAGCCTCTTGTAAATTAAAATTCGATATTATTGGTCTTACTCCATAAACTCTATATTGCATGGAAAAGTTATGCATTTTGCATCTATGTGAACACCTAGCCTCCCATTATTAAAAAGTTCGGATGCATATGATATAATTAAGTGCTAATTTATTAGTAATTAATTGTTCTACCACCAAATTTATTGCTCTTACTCATTCGCGGGAAATTAATATAAAAAACGGCGATATTAACTGTACGTTACGCTAGCACACTTCCACTTCCGAAAAACGCGTGTAGAAATATCGTAAACAAAAACTGATGTATCAGAATTTTTTGCTAATTTTTTGCTCAAAAATACTGCAGACATCGCAAATTTTGAATAATTATGGATGTATTAATTATCGTAACCATGTAAGGACAAATCAATCAAAAATAAATAATTAATCATTACTTATAAGTTGAATACTAAACTATTTCTCAAATAATATTATTTTAAATGTTCGCAAAATATCTTGCTTTGAAATTTATTGCTCGCAAAACAAATTTAAAAATTATCGAAAATACAGAGCTACACAAGAGTAAAATATATTAAACAAATTAGTTGTTGTATCGGTTATGGTATTAAAATATTTCTAGAATGTATTGTTCTTAAAATAGCCGCCTGGTCCCGAACTGCTCACAAATAGGTTTTCAAGACAATCAATAATTTTTTTACAGGTTTCAGAAACAACGACAAACTACAAGAATTACGAAAGTATAAGGGTTAAATTCCTGCATGTATTAAAAACTTCGTATACATATCATTGTTCTCAATTAGCAATATAATATCGTGTCGTAATAACGTTACATTATGTGAAATATATAGCTAATCTTAGATTATTGATAAATGCGGACTTTTTAAATATCAACCAATCACATCAAATAAATAGATGTAACAATGATCATATTTATATAAAATATTTTGATAAAATATTGTAGATGCGTATTGTGTCACAGCTCACAATTAGAGGAGTATAATCAGAAATAAAAGCTCTCTCATCAAAAGACAGTTTTATAATACTAGGCTCCCACGAGGTGTCTTCTCATTTTACGCGATATATAATTACAGGCCAACTCCCGACAATTATATACAGCAGTATCCTACCACGTGGCAGTAAGATCCTCAGTGACGTTTCGCGCGACTACCTGCTCGTTGCGTCACGAAAGATCCGTAACTCAAAGTCCAATTCAGAAAGAACAACATCTCTGGCATGTTTGCTCAGGCTTGCCTCGCGCTAAGATAATATTTGCGAACGGTCGGTCGCTTATTGAATGAGCACCTCGCTGCAATCTAGGTACGGGCAGTCGCTGTGCGAGATGATCCGCAGAAATACAATGTAAATTCGCGGTAGAACTTCTTAAAGCGATTTCGAGGACGGAGACTCACGCGAGAGTTCGCTCGAGAACAGAATACCATATAGATATAACGGAGAAGAGACGCCTCGCTATGGAAAGCGAGAAGGAGCGGCCTGAGCACGCAACTTTCGCGGAATAATGCGAGCGTTATCGACCCGACCGACGCGACGTGGAAAGGAAACACCGCTTTAATCTCTCATTAGTCTCGCGGCTAACGTGAGAACGCCGCCCGGCACGCGCTGCCGTTTTATTCCCGCTGGAAACACCCAAGTCGGTAATATCTCCGCCGACCCGCCATTTTCTGTCAATGCAAATCGCATTTTCAGTGCGGCTTAATTACCATTAATTTGCTTGCGACTCGCGAGAAATTAGGTACGACGACTTTGTTCGTAAAGACGTTGAGACATAAACGCGGCATATTTATGAATTTTTTAATTCATAATTACTCGCACGATGTAATATCAGTTACATAATAAAATATATTATTTAGAATGTGTGTGCGACATGCGTGCTGTTTACCGCTATTCTTGTAGGGGGCTGAGAATGACGCGAGATTATACAACCTACCGGTAACCCTTTCATATATAACTATGAAATTTATAAATAAATACATGTATTCAACACACGCGCAGAAAACTAACGCATGCACGATAAATGATAACACATATATACTTGGTTCAACGATAAAGTCACGTAACTTCAGCGTACGTTTCGCGCACGCGAGTTTGTAAAGTTTTGATGCGCTTCAACATTTATTTGCTTCGACAAGCAGAAATGCGTTGAAAGTTCGCGCGAAAGGAACACCGCGATTTTTAACATGCACCATCACGATGAAAATGTCAATTTTGCAAACTTACTTGTTTTCCAAGTTTTATCAGGAAATATAAATACTCTAAATATAAATATTCCACGACGAGATGTTTTACATACGTCCAGCGCGTGTGTCGCGCACATGAATAAATGAGGCAGTTTAACAACTATGTTCTTATATATGTCTCCGCGCGAGCCGTTACGGCTCGCGATATATCGACGTTGACAACGACGCGTTATTGATCGCCCGCTCGTTCGCGGAGTGCGGGCGCGAACAATATAACGGCGGTCGTATAAAGATGCCGATCGCAGACTCCAAACGCGAGACATTCGGTATATGAACCCCCCCAGCAGACTCTCGCAGGATGGCCTGATCGAGGAAACAAAGGGGGCGCCGGGGAAATCGATCTGTCTGCCCGATGGAGAAGTGGCGGAAAGCCGGCGGCGAGCCCGACCCGTAAAAGTCAGCGCACGCACCAGCTCAGGGTTTCTCAGTCCGAGTCTATAGACCTTTAGGATGTTGAACCCGACGCGACTTGCCCATTCGAGTGCAATAAAAATCCGGACCGACGCGGACGTCCGTAAAATTAGAGCACGTAGCATTACGTTCGCCGTTAGGATGATCCGGAAAGAACGTATACGCGGGGCAAAAGTAAACGCCCCGCGTTTGTCTTGAGACGCCCCGCGTCTCCCATTATGTACTCCCATCATTTCATAAACCCCAAGTCCTTTGGAACTCTATCTCTCTATTTTTTTTTATTACGTGTTTAATTTTTATAAACTGCAACGACGTTGTAGGTTCAATTAAATCAAATGTTGAGATTTTTAAATGATATAGAAAAGTTTGAAGGTTCTTACGTATTTTTATATAATAGAACGCTCTTCTCGCTCAGGTTTTGATTTTATGCCGCATTCATATCTCTCTCGATCATAAATATTAAATACTCTTAGTAATGTTGTACATGCAAAAAAAAAGATAAAGGGGAGTACTGTCAACTATTGATTTTTATCGCCACTTGTAGTAGCCGTGCTGACATGTTTAACATAACATTCGACCACCATTATCAGTATTTATACGTTATTCAATACGCGTGAGTCTAGCTCTAGCGTCCCAGGATGATAATTCAAATGGTCACGATCTATATATATATACAGTAGGGTTTTGCCCTCGGGCTGAGTCATCAGAGTAATCAAAGCTAACAATGCATACTCAAAGATCTTTTATGGGGTGTTTAAATGGAGCAGCTATTTCCATAAAATTTCCATAAAACAAATAAAATGAAGAAAGATCGATAGAATCTTTAAATTACGAAAAGATCAGATTTGATCGAAGAATTTGTCCTTAAAATTTAACTCGAGTTATGCGTGTCGCATGAGATATAATTTTACTTATTTCATTTTTATTCGTTGCCAACGACAGTTCGTTTTACGTTCTGTGGCGCGAGTCAATTTCGTCCATTTAAGAGATAACTGACTGTTATTCGCGCAATCGTAAAAAACCAAGTCGCAAGTATAACGAAAATTTACGATGACACTCACCGTTTCCGGAGTTGTGGATGGCCTTGATAGCCTTCTTGAGCTTCGCGAGACCATCCCTATCGAAGTCCAACGTCTGAAAAAAGAAAATAATGATAATACGGTAAAATATTACGCGAGCTAGTAAAATAATTATTTCTTCAAGTCCACAAAATTTTGGGTGTTAGACTGTTTTGCATTTAAATTAGCGTTTATAAACGTGGTGGTATCGTGCGCGAGCGACATAAATGTAAAATATATTCAACGATCTCTCTTCCGATAAAAAAAAACACTTTGAATATCTAACATTTAGCTATTTTATTTTATTTATATATTGTGTGAATATATATATATATATATATATATTCTGGAAATATTATAAAATTGCAAATGACGTTCAAACTTCGTTCTTTCGTTTGTTCAGTATGCGAAAACTATAGTTTTTGTCGATGCGCTTTAAAAAAAGATTGTAACATAATTCAAAAATATTCAATTTGAAATAATCCTTGATAAATAATTAGTAAAATTATCGTAGAATCAACATCAATATCGTAAATCACGAAATCAAATCAAGAAATTTTAGTCATGAACATTTTAAATATTTAAATTACAAAGCAAATTAATCAAAATTATATATATATATATATATATATATATATATATATATATATAATAATCTCTTCTTCGTCAAATTTCAATTATGTCAATAATGTCATTTTTCAAACATATTTCAAGCGTGCATTTTTTCGTAGAACTCTAAAAAAATGATTCTCTATGCATTTGAATTTCACGCGATGTGCGCTCTGCGGGAGTCATAAATCCGGATGTGTCTTTCACCCAAATCGTCACGGATTTGTGAATCCGGACATCCGGTTAGCTTTAAATCCCCCCCGTTCTCCACACGTGCTTTTAACCGCTCTATCAGCTTTGCTAATAGAAAAGAGGGAATAAAAGATACAAGTAAAAGTTATGCTCGTAAGATGATTACCGCAGCCGTAATTTTATCACGTATATACTTAGCGCTAAAATGCGGTCCTAAAGCGACGCGTTTGCCCGGAAGTGCCATATCGTTCGTTCATTTACTTCGTGTGACAGCGAGAAGGTAGTGACGATATATATTTAACATTTTATCTCATCTGTGCGATGTTGCGAATCACACCTGCCTCGCATTCACGTGTGGTGCATCATTCGTCGCGTTGCCATCTTTTGTGGGTCAAATCGACGCTCACGCGGTCGCGTCGCACTTTATTTCAGGGTGGGAAAAAAATAGAAGCAAGGTGAAGCGTGGGAAGTATAGATGTTAAAAATAAGAGATTCGACACAGCGATCAAATAATCTCTTTCACGTACACAGTCTATTTTTTTTTTTTTTTCCATAAGTTAGCAGACGCATCCTTTACAAGAGACACAAAATAAAAAAAAATCACACAGGACTATTTAATAAACAAAATATAAAAGATATTGATGTCAATCGATTAATCGAGTACAAAACTCTATGAAGAGAGAAGCATAATATAATTTTAAAAGTATAAGAAAACATCGTACGCGCATTTATTAACCGATCCAAACATCGGTTATCTCTCTAGTGCAACCGGCGCAAATAAATTGTGTGCAAACAGAAAGCAAAAGAACGAAAGAAAAGAAAAGAGGACGATATGGAATCTGTAGGAGGAGATGAAAGAAAAGAGCGAAGGAGGAAAAGGATTGAGCCGCGCGATGATCGAGGGCGTCTGGACGCGCCGGGAATTCACGCGGCGTAAGTACGAGCAATAAAAACGACGGGGGATGCTGTACTGAAATAACGCCGACCGACCGACCACGACAAATATCGATAAGAGTTTAATAAGCGGGCGAGCGTGTAAGGAACGCGCGCGTGATTAACGCACGATACGACGCGGCGAACAAGTTTAATGCTATGACCGTATAATGAGCAGAGCGCGATCCGTGAAACGCATGGCACGAAATATTATTGACGCATTCATTTGCCGACGCAATTATATCCGAATGTGCATTACAGCGGATGGTTCTGTCTC
Organism: Temnothorax americanus; assembly: GCF_048541705.1. NCBI lineage: Eukaryota > Metazoa > Arthropoda > Insecta > Hymenoptera > Formicidae > Temnothorax > Temnothorax americanus. The sequence goes on from NW_027509802.1 coordinate 4,371,334, forward strand.
TTTCATGCAAATTGCTCCCGAAATACGCAGCGTCTCTCGTGTGCGCGTTTCTCTATTCTTAATCGTATCTTTTTTTTTTATAGAGAATCCAGAATTATTAAAATAATATATGACGAAGTTTAAAAGTTACGAGTTTAGTTTATAAGTTTGTAGAGAATGTTAATGGAAATATTATGATATACCGGCGGACATTGTTCTTTCCGGAAAACTAAAATGATTTTTTTGAAAAACTAACTTCAAAATTCGCACTTCAGATACGCGTGTAGCTTCTTTAACTAAGATTGTTTAAGAACTTGTACTGATTTTTTTTTGCATCACGCGCAATATTTAATAGCTCTATTAATAATCGCTCTTTTTCTTTCATAATTTTTCACTAAATTTTTATTCGAGGAGTGCGCACGCGATGCACATCGCCGCGTCCAACGCAATTATTTTCGTGCGCACAGGCGCGATCGAAAAAAAATCCGAGTGAAGAAGAAATAGAATACGTTGCCGGTCGGCCTTGCCGGATATTCTCCCCCTCGGCGGCATTCGGGCCGGGGCAGCTCGTGCGATGCGTTTCGCCGTCCTTGAGGCTCTCAGAGAAGGCCGCGCGCGCCACGAGCCCGCAGAGCAAAACGACTCTCGGCTTCGCCGAGATCGGGATTCTCGCCTCCACCACGCCCGCAACCACTCTTCTTTCCATTCCCTCCCTCCCCCCCCCTCGACCCTTCCTGCCCCCGGAACCGGACGAGAGAACCGGGAAGCTGTGTATGTGCCTCTGGGATATGGGCCTTATATACGTTTGCGCTGCGCACGCACTCGCACGCAAGCATATTGTCAAGGAATGCTTGTGAATGCTCTAACAAGACTGGTTCCCATACCGAGACATTTGTTCCCAAAAATTCTGTCTAAAAAATAGAAATTTTTTACAAAAAAAAAAAAGATAAAGAGAATTGCTCTTTATAATAACAACGAGAATTAATGAGACGTACAATGTAAATAATGAATTTTTATTGCAAAGGTATATGTGATGATAAATTAGAAATTTGATCAATTGAGAAGGCGTTTCATAATGTGATTCATATAGTATAGAGAGACGAGACTTGATATCTCTTTAGTCGTTTACTCTCACACGTGTAATGAATGATTCACAGATGATCAAATTTTTTTTATCGGAATTTCTCAACCATTGTTAAAAATGTTATGTAAAACCGATTACAGTAAAATTTCAAATAATCGAAAGAAAGGCATTGTACTGTTATAACCATAATAACAATTAAATAATACATCTCATATAATAAAACGGAGGATAGTAATATGTCAATTTATAAATAGCTAAATATAAAATCGCGAATAAACGTTTTATTTTCGAAAACTATATTCGGCCTCGTGTCCGGCAAACCGAGTGCCTTCTCATGCGAATCAAAGACAGGCACGCGCGTCTCGCCGGCCAGTAATTAGCCGCGATGGCACCCGCGTGCCTGCGTAACCTCGCATCCAGCTGTAATTGCCTCTCTCTCGCTAATTAATGCGCACTATGAGCACGAACGTACGCGCAAAGGTTACGCCGCGCCGTTGGCAGAGAAGCCGCGGCAGCACATATGGTCGTCATCATACTAAATGTCTCGGCAATCGATCGCTTGCGTGGCGAAGTCTTACGTGTCGTAGTATTCCGGAAGTTGCTCGACGTGACCAAGTTATATTTTTTATTAAAAGTTCTTCATAAGTATATATATTATTATAAATATTACGTATAATATTTATAATAACAAATTTTTTAATTTTCTACTTTAATTTTACCAAAGAAACTGTCGAAACTCGATCTTTTTTTTATTGCAAAGCTGCGTGCTTTTTTAATCACAGACTCATCAATTTTTGGCATTTTTGCTAAGGTGGACTGAGGTTTTAATTCTTAAAATGCTACTATAATTTGTTTTTTAAATAATTAACATTTTGACTATTTGTGGCGTATAATATAAACTAAACTTTTGACATGTGACTCCATAAATAAAAATAACAGAAATAGTAACTTGTAGCAAGATCAGTCTTAGTCGAGATGTAGTCAAGTGCACGTGTATACTGACAGATTTTCAAAATCATTTATTTTTAAAACGAAGCCCGTACAAAAAAATTATTCTACAGTTTAAATTTCGTTTTTTGAAATCTGTGATTAATTTTTATTAATTCTTAAATCATGAAAAAGAGATAGAATTATTTATATTATAGATATATTATTACGAAACTCACAAGAGAATATCTTTCGAACGTTTTAACACAATGGGGCCTATGAGCTAAATATCTCAGTATATGGTTTTAAATATACATATATAAAAGTAAAATTCCAAATTAAATCACGAGAAATATTCTTTGGTCGCGACCGACATCCGTATATATTTTATGATTGAATTCTCCGCTTTGTGTTTCTATCACGAAATTGAATTAGCAGCTGTGAATAAAACCGGTCGACAATATTCATCCTACGCGTGTGTACGCGTCGGAGAGATTAAGGAGCAACTTCGAAACTATCCTCCGTTGCAACACGTAATATAAAATACGTATTGTGCAGTCGAGGACGATATTGCAAGTTTCGCAAAGTTCCAACCGGGGAAACTTTCCTTCGAGTTACACCCATAATTCTCGCGTGTGCAGCTTCTATCTGCTTCTGTCGTATAAGATGTGTGTGCCAGCAGCGCGTGCCGTACATACAAGCGCGTCGCAGAAAACGTTTTTCTTGTTGATCACTCGAGAACACTCTGATGCCGGCATACTAGGCGGCTTATATATTGTACATTAGACGATAAATCGCGCGCGATCCCGCTTTGTGCGAGCCTTAGCAAAGTGCAATTGATGATCCAGGCTCTCGTTCCCTCGTTCCCATTGCAATCGTGTCGCGTGCCCCACGTTCTATACCTACGTAACGTACAACGCGTGTTCCTCTTAGTAGGTGCTAAACGGTTTTCCCGCTACTTCGCGAGAACAGTTTCTTCGTCGTGCAGACGCAATGCGGAAATATCACGCGTAATGAAACTCGCATTTTACTTCCTATCTGAGACTGCAGGAGAATTCATCGAAAAAGAACACGTTTCGTCGTACAGTTAAAAATTTTATAAGATATACGATTTGATTTATCGGGATGTGCGCATTCGGATATAACATCAGATATATACATATATGTAATAAAACGGTATAATGCTAAAATAACAAAATAACAACGCGGTATTTGATGACGAAAAAGAAATTGTCGCGAATGAGTGTTGAAGTGACATCGCCTGAGCGGAAATTACGATCTAAATACGCGCGTCTCTCGATGATGCGGAGAAAATCAGCAGGATCGTCATCATCATCATCATCATCATCGACCGCGGGATTACGCGAGCGTTAAAAATCCTTAAGGACGCCGCCTACGGCGAGTCGCGTGTATCTGGCGCGTCACAAAAATGACACGGACGTCGGACGGCGACGAGACTCATGTTCTGCGAACTGCTGCCGGGTAGATAAACCTGCGATACGACCTGAAAACGATTCCCGCGGCGGTTTTCTCGCTTGCGAACGTGCTCGCCGATCGCCGCCGGAATGCGGCCTGCCTGGCAATAGCTCGCGCGAGAACGTCGCGTCCGCGAATTCCAGAGGCTCGAACGAGGCGGAGCAGAGATAAGCGTATACGCACACGCGTTTGCGATGCGTGATGCATGGTGCGTGCATCGACACCATCTTTCGACAATGGCGCGACGCAGTCTAGTTTTGCGCCAGTGACAAAAAAAATACACCGGATCCAATTTCCGCGACTGGTTTTCGCGTCGCGTTTATTCACTGACGCAAAATAATCAGCCTCGTTATACGTTCCTTTTAGGTATATTTTTCACAGTCTCAACAAGACAACGCAACAAGACAAAGTGCCGAAAATACTATCTTTTCAGTCAGATTTAATTAATTTAAAATATTGACTCTTCCTTAAAAAAAAAAAAAGAAAAAAACGGTAAAATAGAAAAATATAGAATCTATGAATTAATATAAGATAAAAAAATTTGTATTTAATATTATGCTTTTCGGAAAATATGTACAATAATAGGTAGATAAATAATATATATATTGTATAATAATAAAAGAACTTGAGCTTCAACAGTAAAGAAATATTTTGTGTACCTAAGAAATCTTCAAGACCGTTTCCTCTACAACGTTTCTTGTTGCACTTGCAACTGTAAATACGTCGCGTATATGCACAGGTTTATTCCTAGTATTATCATTTTAGGCGCACGTTTCGAATTTTTACAGCTTATTAGACATTGACAAACGTCAGATTTTCCAGCCACACGCCCAAAGAATTCGCTCGCGCTGTTTCGCGCGAAAAAAAAATCGCCGATGTGTCAATAAAGCGCGCGTTCACGTTTCCGCTCCGCTGAGGGGTTAATCGCTGTCGGACAAAGTGTGCAGTCTTGGAAGGAAAAAATGCAGGGATAGTTGCGAGAGAGGCCATTGTATCGGAACCAAAACTCAGCGCGCAAAAGCTAAAGACAAAGAACGTAACTTGAACGCATAAAAAGTCGGACATATATAATCGCGTTAGAAGAAACCGATTTTTTATATTTATAGAAAAAAGGTTGAATAAAAATACAATTTTATGTAAACTATAGAAGTATTAGAAACATTAGAAACGTGCTTTGCAACAAATCGACATAAAAAAAAAATCATCAAAAAGTCTGATATTGAAATTTTATTTTATAAAAATATTCAAAAATTAAAAATTGTAATTTTATAATTGGGAAAAAATTCACTTCGTGTAAATTTTGATAAAATTATATCTTCTAATGGATTTCTCTAACAAGACTATAAATTATTTTCCTTAAATTGTTCTAATTATATCAAAGGCTTCTTGTTTTGTAGAGTATATATAGAAGTAGATAAATATATCACACAGGTTGTAACACTTTTGGCAAAATTTTAGACACATACTTTGCACGTCGACACGTGTCCGAGGTTCTGTTTATGTTAATAAGTATACGTTTGACATATTCATGTTCCTAGACGAACGTTGAAAATGTCGGAAAGCGTTATAGAAGTTTACGAGCAAATTGCGTTATTATTCAGAGAACGCGATAACGGACGTAGGTATATAATAACGGGAAATGTGGCATTTTTCGAGCGATCCAGAATATTTGCATCATCGTGCAATTTCTGATACTGATTCACACTGTAATACTAATGTCATCCGCATAGCAATCCAAATGCTAATAGTGTCCAGTTCTAAACTTATGTTAGAAAAATCGAGGAAACACTTAAAATAGCATATCGGTGTTATAACAAAAAGTGCAAAGAAAATTTTATAGATAAGAAATGTGATAAACTCTACACAAGAACTTTTGGGTAATTTAATATATATAATTTCGTTAATATTAATTATAAAAAGAAAAATAGTAAAATGACAATAAAGTTAAAAATGTGTATATAAATATAAGTAAAAAATTTAAGAAAATGTTTGTTTAAACCAATATGTATTTCACTAAAAAAATTGTTTGAGAATGATCGATTCCAAAAACGTCGAAGAATCTATAATTAAAATTCCGGTATCAGGGAGAAATCAGCCATTCGTCACGCGTTTTACGTTCTGTGCAAATGTATACCTAGAAGAATTTACTACAATAATTATGTGCAAATTTCATTCGGCGTTGCGCTTAAAATAACGATGAAAGAAAAACGAGAATAAAATCAACCGCAATACTGATTATATATATCGAATGATAAGCATTCCCCATATGCTCTGTGCAAATATATATTTACCGCGATCTCTGAGATAAAACTCGCTAACATATATCCCGAAGTTAAGTCAACTAGTCCAGAGTATTTATAGGCTACTCTTCGAACCGGGAATCTCAAGCTCGCGGGAAATTCCGATGAGAATAAAAACTCGTCAGTTATTTACACACGTGAATATACCCTTCGTTATTTTAATATGTACTTTTATACATTCGAGTAATTGAATGCGATCAACGCTTTTATATATAAACTTACAATTAGAAATCGTGCCTCGATAAGGAACGATACCATGTTTTTGTCGGTAAAATGCTACGTTATACAATTCATTGGATTTCATAGCCGAAATGCAGAAGTACTTTATTGCAGATCTATGCAAATTAAATCGATTTCATATTAGCACAACCGGTTATACTCCTCCCACTCTCGTTCCCATATACATCGTAGTGCATCATCCAGTTAGCGCCTAATTTAACATTCAATTACGCGATACACCCGTATCGATTTCGAGGACGCGCGAATTACGCCTCTTTTATTGCTGAATATATTCGACCGGGACCCATTCGCCGTTTATCGATTTACCGGCATGTTTGCCATATTAATAGTGTATACAAAGCAGAATACGTATAATGTCCAAATTTACGTAAAATTTAAGAAATGCATATGTTTAAGATTTTATTATTACCGATACATGTATGTTGTAAACATGTAGTGTATTTCATGTTGTATAGGGTTATTATAAACATGATTTGCATATTTATACTACATTTATATATATAGTGTAAATTATATAGATCATTAAGAAAATTCAAAATTTTTATTTATTTTTTTCTAAGAAATTTTTCATAAGCTACTAGCGACTTTACTTCGGTCAAAGTCTGCTTCTTTAATTGCAACGTTCAGACGATTCTCCATAACTGTTATCGGCCGTCTTCGACGGAAGGGAGGCGATTGCACTAATAATACACCACAAGATAATACGACATAACAATTGCATCGTTCTCATGCATTTTCCCTTTTCTTCCTTCTTCTTTTTTTCAGTATTTCACGGAAAAATGAACGTCGCGCGCTCGGTTAACGGTTAAATCGTTCGGTTAAATGACCGCTTTCTCTTTGTGTGACTGAATATGCGTGAGCTTTGTGCGGCAACGATCGAGAACCGGAGATTGAATTATGCCGATATACACGTGTATTATGCTTCCTTAGAGATCCAGATGACACCCGGTCATTTTCGTAACCGAGGTGACAGGTAATGGTCGAAACTACTCGCACTTGAGCTATACATTTGAAGTTCTTATTTAGGATAACAACTCTTGAAAAGAGTAACACACTCAAATCAAAATTTCCTTAAATTACCTGATATTGCAACTATTCGGGGTGTTAATTACGTTAATTTTTTAAATTGCCACTTGATTTGCTAGTATTAATAATATGCTCAAATATGTATGTGGAATATCAATTTGTACTTACAAAATTTCCAGTTTTCAAATAAATTTTCTCACTCTTATTTACTGACCTTCTTCAATAATATTTTATGATTAATGTCAATGGTCCATCATCAATATTATCATAATTAATATATAATTTAATTATAATATATATATAAAATAAGTACAATATCTTAATTAAATAATATTACTGTCAGATGACTAAATATTTTGCATAAGAGAGAGAAGCCAATAATAGTTCTATCAAAAATAATCAAATTTTTTTATACATATACAAATATATCGGTATGCAAGAGTTCATGATCATGCATCTTTTGTAGATGACCCATTTCTTTCACAAAACACAATACTTTAACCCAATTTATGAGTCGACCAAATGTTCTTTCATAAATTGCCAGATGTCGAAGCTGTGTGCTTCGCGAAGATCGAATATGATGACTTCCGGGAGCGTGTCGAAAAAGAAGACTAGCAGACTGCTTTGCCAAGCTGCTCCTGCTGCTGTTTCGATCTATCCGGAACACCCGCTGATGCGACACGGACATGAGATACATCGATTTCCTATAAATCTATATAATAACGCATTCACGGCAGCCAGGGCGTTATCCCCGGCTTCTCTCGTTCGCGCGATTACTCCTGTTTGACGTCGAGACTGCGATCCCCGATACGATTGAAGTATATAGTCCTAGATGCAAAACGGCAAGAGCTAACTATAATTAAAGTAACTATCAGTAAAATATAAATATTATAATTAAACTAACTTTTGGTTGATCAATTTTTTATGAAACGCGGTTTTTCTTCGATGTTGAAGAGGGAATAAGAGTAAATTTTAATACGGCGTTATGAACCTGGAAAATTACAGCAGGAAAACGCCGGACGAAAATTTAGTCCTTCCTTTTCGAGATTAGATTTCATCATTCTACGAGTATACTTGCGGCGTTCTATTGTCAAGAAACAGCGCGCACAATATGGGGCCAGAATTAGATTGCAGCTGCACCGAGAAGACGCACCTCATTCTTCTTCGCCACGGTCCACGTTCCACCTAAGTTTCTTTGCGTTTTCTCGCTGTCGAACGATATCTTTCGTGTTTCCGCACGGATACCTTTGCCATGTGTGGTTTTCACGGCGAAGAGAGAAATCTCACGTGCGGCTTTCGAAACTTTAATTTACATTATCATTTTCCCGTTTACAAAAAAAAGTAAAACGTATACGTCCGTATAACGTTTGAAAATTAATGTATATAATTAACGTAGTGCGGATATCGCGACTATCGCGCAATATCCGGAGTGGCTGAAAGAAAATAAAAAGCTCCACATAATGTGATGTCATAATAGCTTGTCGCTAAAAATAAGCGTAAAAGTAGGTCGCCTGGAATCTGGAATAGATTAGACGTATCTCAACGATAGGGCAATTATCACGAAGGACAGTAAAATCTCTCTGTAATGTATATAACGTCATAATGAATCCCTGCATGGCCATATTTTAAAATAAAATTTCATTACGTCGGATACCAATCCCAAAATCTCATGATATGCAAAATATTGAATTTTAATCGGCGTAATAATTCAAGAATTTAATTTCATTACGATAAAATTTTATTATCGCAATACTTTTTTTTTATGTATTTCCTCCAGCTGCACGTATATACTATATCTAAATGCTCTTCGATATTTCGCGTTTCGTCCATGAATTTCGGTATTCCCGACTCGTTGCCCACGTTCACCATATAAGGAATAAGGAGGCGTTTACAGCTGACGAACTGTTTTGAATGCAGGGCCATGTGTATCGTCGCCTTCCGATCCGATAACCGCAGCCGGTTATCCTGTAACTATACTCGTTGACGGGAGGATCGCTATCTGCCTCGGAATTTATTACATTTGAAGTGGACACCGCGATCTTTCAAAACGGTCGTAAAAAAATATATATATCCTGAAAAAAATTTTTCACGGATACAAAAAAGTAATTTTGCCGTCGTTTATCATATTTGTATTCTCATAAAGAAATATAAACAATACATATAAATAGTCTTCGCAATAAATATGTCTTGACTTTATATTTTATTTACTATTAAATGTTTTCTCTCTTTAAATTTATATTATTAAATGATTAAAAAAATTCTAAATAATACTGCTAGTATCGTGTTCTAGTTACTAACTAAATGTGTTTCAATAATTTTCGCAACAGATTTCAATTTTGTAACAAGTTCACTCAAATCTCTTTGTTTTAAATTAATTTGAAGAACAAATGTACCTCGTTTAATAAATCCCTATTTTTTTCGACTATAACTGCTATTTTTCGACGCTTTTAATGTGTCTGGAATTAACAATTACGTGCAACAACTCGACAGAATTCAACGCTTCGTATCGTAAATTCTTTTCTATACCGACCTTAGAACCGCGGCAATGCTCGCCTGCAACATTGTGTCTGTGTTGAATTGCAAGTTGCAACCTGGAAGTTAAGCGAGCGAGAGTGCTCATTGCATTCCAACGTAAATGGCTAAACACAACCTCAAGAAAGCGTAGCGGATTGAATTATCATTCCAGAAATCGACGCGAGACAAGTTCAATCACCTTTATATATAGATTGCCGTGTATGAATAGATGCGGTAGAGATGTATATATGAATAGACTCCACAGATATCATCATCAATGGATACCGAAATAATTGAATAATTGTAGCGTGAAATTCTCTAATACATCATCAGATGCCGGATAAATCACTAATTTATATAGTGTCCCGTTTCTCTATCACATTTCTATTTTACAAATTCCTCAATCAATTTGAAATTGAACTTTTATTCAACATTAAATAAGACATATATCTTCATTACCGCTTTTTTCATCATTAATCACAATTAACACTTGAAAGTAACGGAGCAAATTGAATTCTAAGAGAGAAAATAAATGATAAAATCTCTCAAAAATACCTCAATTATCTCGAGTTACCCATCAACCCGTCTCGAGTAAAACAGAAAAAATAGTAAACACTTTTTTTTAATGATAATTTTCCTCGATAGTCTCGCTATACGAAAGATCGGTTTCTAAATTGATCAACAAATCTGTCAGTTGTGTTTCACGATTTTATTGTGCATATATTCCCACTGCATTAATGGTCGCATATATTTATTTGTGAATAGTATCGAACATCCCGATATACATTTCCGCGCCAGCAGACGCAGGTGCGCTATAGCGAGAGCTCTCACGGAGAGAATGAAAGGAATTCCCAGCCCATTCCGGCCTTGACAGGCCGTTCGTTCGTATCGTCGACCTTTGCGCGCCGCGATTTGCAAGCGTTTATGTGCCGCGCGAAATCGCGAAATCGCTCTCTAAACGACGCCGCGCGTTGCAATAATCTCCGCCGCACGCGCAGCAACACGCCCAGGTGCATTTCGTAAATGCTCGTAAAAAAAAAAGAAATAAAAGAAAAAAAGGAAGAACACCCCGGCAGCCCGGTATTACGCGATGGCGTAAGAGCGATTACAAGACATAACAAAAGCAAGCCCCAGACATCGGTAATTAAGAAGTCGGTCATCGCTTTCGCCGCGGGCGCAGCACGCGATTTGCATGAAATTGCATTGTTGCGTCTTGGTAGGATGCACTCCGCGCATATCTCCCGTTATCAAGAAGAAGAAGGTCGTACAAGCACGCTCGTTGCATCCCGAGGAAATAATAATGCAGTTACTGCCGGCGACAGTACAGGAATGCATAATATTCGGCGCTCACAAACTTAATTTTCTATCGTTGATGCGTATAAACGGGAAATGAAACAAATTTCAGATGTCTTGCAACTACATGCTAAGTGCAATATCAGCGATGTATTGCATATCGATATTTGCACGCGAGAGCAATGTAAAATATACAATGTAATATAATGTATATAATGTATACACTGTTAAATATTAAAGGATGAAATTTAAACCAATACCTTAAGTCAAATAACGTTTTGTTATTTTTAACATATGTGTCGAAATTTATTATTTTAACATAAAAATAATTATTTTAACTCCATTGGTTTAGTTGAATTAATACATTGTTTTAGTTAAATTAACGACATATCGAGTAAGAGCAGTGACGACCTGTAAGAAATAGTTAAATATGACTCAAATTGATTATAATTTAACCCTGCAAATTTAACAATGTGTTCTAATTTTGTGACACACTCCTCTCTCTCTCTCTCTCTCTCTCTCTCTCTCTCTCTCTCTCTCTCTCGCAATAATAAAATTCGTAAGATTAGTGAAGATTAATCCCTGGCTATATGGTCCTAAATGCATTCGATTATTTCTGGCATAAGAGACGTCCACTTTAACTGATGGTATCCTCGATCGAGAAAGCAGGCTGTCACCGACGACTACCATTATCGAGGCACTCGTTTCGATTGCTAAGAACGCTCTATACCCCCAATGACTCGAAGAGAACATCCTATATAGCGGCTTTATTGGATTACTCCGGCGATATTGTGCGGACGTGGACGCAACCATTGAATTTGATCTCGATAATCTCTTTGTCGTCGCAATATATTTATACTGCAAATATTAGGCAAACATTTTTGGCGATTTTTTACGCCCACTATTAGCAGAATGATATATCAGTTGCCAAAGCACACACACACAAAATCGAAAAACTTTTTAATAAATAAATCTTTTGACAAATCCTTTTTCCTTATCTGACATAAGCAGTTTACGCACGTTTTTAATTATTCTGTTAATATTTTTATATAAATTTTGCTGGTATACATATACAGTTCTTTAAATATCAAGCACATAGAAATTGGTATTGATGTTGAAAAATAAAAATTTATATTTAATAAGAAATTTATATAAACGTGGAAAAAGACTTTCGTTCACAGTTGACTCGCGCTTATTCCAAGCATATTTTTTCACAATGCTTTCTTTTCGCATTTCCAAGAGAAAGTTAAACAATTCCGTTTTCATTAACTGCGACAATGCGTTTCGCGTTGTTTTATTTATCGTTATTCTCACCATGATCGTTCTTCCGGGGAGGTGCATGTCTCGCACGATAACGATTAACTTTTTAGCTATATCGTGATGCTCGAATGCGATTTCTATAAACGCACGCATCTCGCTCCGGAATTCACGCCACAGGCACAGGAAACGCTCCTTCGTTACAACGAGATGCAACGGTCCGGGTGAAAGTCGCGGAGAGAAAGGAAGATTTTTCATCAGCATCATAATGCGGCACGCGATTAATTTCTGACCGCGGTTCGCGTCACAATAAGGCACGAGAAGAAACGGCCGGCCCTAACGTTCAATCTCGAAGATATCAAAACTCTTAAGAAAATATATTTCTCTTTTAATACAATTAAATTTAAAATTCAATTAGCATTATGTGTTAAACAATATTATGTATACCGATTATTACATATTCATGTCGAGTTTTCCCTGTAAGATCCATAGCACTTTGCGGCTTTAAATTGTAAATCCGACAGGTATATTAAGTTAGCTAAGCCAAATTATCAAAACACAAAACATTTTTTTATATAAAATTAATTTGCTAATTATTTGCAATTTTTTGCTTTTAAAAATAATTTTTTTGCTCCAGCTATTAAAAAGTTATAAATAGCTGGATAGCTTAAGATTAAGCTATCCAGCCATTGTAAAAAAAACATGGCAAATTAATTCCATATAAAACTTTTTGCGTTCTGACAATTTGGCTTAGATAGCTTAATGTACCTAAATCCGACCCTGCTCCGACCTGCAATGGCTGAGTAAACGTACCAGGATCTCGCGGGCACCGTATAATTACGTGGCCCTTAAAATTCCCCGTTCGGAAGTCAGACAACGAACTGGGTCACCCGGAGGTACTTTGGCAGGAAACGAGCTACGCAATCGCGCCGATGACAGTCGACCGGAATTAGTATCGCCATGTCTGGAAACCCTAAAAAAAAAAAAAAAAACGACCGCTCTCTACGTTATTACTTTTTGAAGTGTTAATTCGCACGTTATCTACAACGCGTATACTAATCTCGCGCGGCAATTCGCCAAATCACTAAAATAACATACTCAAAATGAAATTAGCACAAATTCAATGCACTTTTTAAATAATATTCTAAGTCTTTTTATATTTTACATTTTCTCAATTACGCCTCCTTAAAAATATTCAATTCCGATTTCTTTTTTAAAACCGTGTATGCTTATATTGAGCTTCATATTTCCATTCAATAATCATGTACAGAAAATATTTCGCGGACATCGTTCCGCTGTCTGCAGTTCTCAATAATTCCACTTAAGCAGAATAGTATATAGTAATATAGTCAGTAATTTTTTTGTTGGCTCATCAGTGTGCCCCTATCTACGCTGTCTAATAAAGCGGTTTATTTCAATTCGCCGAATTCAATCCAATTAATTTCATCTAATTCGCTTATTTAGTTATGCTTTCATATTCTTAATAGAGATAATCTTCTGATCATTCTGTTTTACCCTGTCAAACCCTTGCCTTCCCCCGCGCTCCTTGACTCATAAAAAAAAATCGCATGAGCACAAAATCCCGCATCCACATCTATGCAAGATAAATGCAATAATTATTATTATTAATAAGTTCATTATGTTATTATTATTGATAATAATGCTCCGTAATGTCTTTGCAAAAATTAATCTTACTGATTAACCCAGCAATTATAATAGGCAATAATATAGCAATCGTCTTTATTATTATTATTGATACGTTCTCCATTATACGTATAATAGTTGGGATAATAATAATAGATCTGCTTTTAATTACAGTTCAGAACTCGATCCTGTTTCGCTGTTTAACCCGTTCGTATTCACGTCTGACCGAAATTGAATTGTATTTTATTTATCGCCATCGGGCTAAATCGTTCGCCAAACTATCCCGAGGGCCTGCCTGGCGGTGGCTCTTACGAACGTAAAATGTCGTCCTTACGAGCGGTTAACGTTCGCCCGATAATCAAATGCGAGGTAATAGATCCCGTCGAGCTCCTCGACGCCTCCGAACGTCCGGACGACTCTTACATCATGCTGCGTTAATAGAACGCTCATTTGCGATGCAGGCAGCTTTGCCGCTTTCGTCAATCGCATTGAGAAAAAATTGCGAAACTGCCGCAACTAAACCCCGCACTTCGCTTAGTAATGTTTCTCTCGAGAGAATGCTAATTTTACATACAATGATCGATTTAAAATACTTTACACTCGAAACGCGCAATATACTTCTGACTTTTCATACCAAAGTTAATAAAATATTCAAGCTTTTGATTATAGATATTTTTTATTCCTATATCTATAATCCGACAAGCCTTCGGGGTTCATTTCTTTACTCGATAAAAAAATTGTCTGTACAGTCAAGATGTATTGAAGTCATTATTAAATTAAACAGATATTTTTTGAAATTATAAATAGCTTCTGTGTAGGTGTATTATTCATTGATTTTTTTCTACATGAAATAATAATTCCATAACGTGTCACATGAAAACAAGCAATCTACATATTCTCCATGATAATACTGCTAATGAGGTAATAAATAGCGGCGCATATTTTTTGTACTCGGCGTGAGTGAAAGCGAACGAAAAGTTCTCTTTTTATCGGGCTTTTACTTTCATAAATTACAACGTAATTTAGAGAACCAGCTCGAGCAACTCCCGTACTCTTGACCCTGACTGTCTTCGAGTCACTTCGAGTCACCCACTTTCCCACTTTAGCATACTTGGGACTTACGACACCAGTCTATACGAAATTCGAGCGTCGCTACTATTTTGGAACTCGTCGCGATCTATTTTTGTCACCAGTAAAAGGGGGAGAGAGAAAGAGATAGAGAGAGAGAGAGAGGGAAAAAGAAAGAGAGAAAACGAAAGAGAAAAGAGAGTAAAAGAGAACTGAAATAAAAATACACGGATTATTTTAACGAAGTTTTCGAAACTTGATTTATGCCACATTTCAAATAAGATGCTTGTACAAGTCATGTAAAAATTAAATGATATAAATGATCTTGCTCTTAGATCAATTAAAAACTACAGAAGATCATGTATCATTTGCAATTTTTATTGTTAACTGTATTAATCGTACGTGTAACGGCAACATTTAAGGTAAAAAATTTAAGAAATTGTGAAAGTAATATCCATTCCTACCAATGCAGGTTAATTTCGATCTTAGTTTAACTTACTTTTCATCTTTTTCTAGTTCTAAGAATTAGAAAAAGATATAAAAAGTAAGTTAAACCAAAAATTAAAGTTAATCTACATTGGTAAAAATGGACACAAGCGTTGATTATCGAAGCCTGAAGGTTGAATATCGAGAGTCGAGTGTCAAAAATTAAAAACACGGACGTTGATAAATAATTGATGAATCAAGTGTTTAGCGCGTTGAATATGAAGTTTACGTGAGTACGAGACACAACGCGAGGAGATATCCGGTATACGAATTGGCACGTGTTAAAAGTGTGCAGATGTCGTCGTCGTCGTCGCCGTCGCGGAATAAACTTCGCCACGGCGATTATACTCGTCACCGTCTGTCAGCACGTCCGTAACGGCGAAATGTTCTACCGCGTTATAATCGTCACCGCCGCGCATGAAGAAGGAATTCCCGGCGAGAAGAGGAGAAATGGAAGGAAGGAAGGAAGGAAGGACGAAGCAGCCCCCGCGGCCTCTACGAGCATGCTCCTGGCGGAATTTTCTCCTCGCGAAAATTCTCCGGATCGTTAAAGGAGACGGGAAACCGTCGGCGTGCATCTTTTCCTCTTCCTCTCCTTCACCTTGCCGCTCCTGAGAGAGAAAGAGAAGAGAGAACGAGTGACCCGGAAATTCCGACACGCCGATGTGCCGGGGATATTGGACATATTTCTCCGAGGCGAACTGAGGCGAGGTCGGTGAAAAATTTTTCATGTCGGGATCGCACGACAATATTATACGTGATTCACGAGACTAAGGCCGGTTTTCACACGCAATGATTAGTGGCGCCAACTGACTGGCATTCATTGGCGCCAGAACCAACTGGCAAACTCACAAGTGTTTACACAGTGATTGGCGTATAATATGGAAAATATTTAACATTTATTAAACACACAGTAAATGACAACAACCATATAACCTCAAATTTTGAGGTTATATGCTTTGGCCAATAACCGCCAGTAAACGCCACATTACTAGCGCCAGTTTGCATCAAGTGTTTACACTTGCATTTTTACTGGCATTAGTCGACTGGCGCGGCCTGGCGCCACCAATCATTGCGTGTGAAAACCGGCCTATAAGGCCGGTTTTTTAAGGCCGGTTCTTTCTCTCTTGGATAGTAGATTTACATTTAAAATAAAGATGCGTTAAAAAAAGAACAGATACCGCTAAAAGGTGAGAAAATAATTGGAGAGTCGCACACTAAGTCCGATTAGATTACTTTAGAGCAATCCCGGACACTCGACTCTTGAAGCTCTCGGCTTCCTCCTCTCAATATTTATTATTTTTATCTTGTTATCTCTTCGTGTGTATCGGGAATTTGTTTTTTCTCACTTTTTTTTTCATTTCTCTCTTTCACTATTTCTTTCTCTCCTCGAAAAGCCCCAGTTCGGATTTTTTAATGCTCTACGAGCACGCTTCTGCGCGGTTGCGCAAAAACATTTATATCAAGCAAATGGATGGTTTCCCGGGCAATACGGTGAACTAGTCCTCGCAATTTTGGAAGTAATATCGAAGTGGTAGAATATATACACGTCTAATTTCAGTTCCGCAACTCCTGCCCAATCGCATAAGAATCGCGCGGTCACGAAATTGCTGCCGAAAATTAACCTTCATCAAATTATTACCTACGGGCTACGACCTTGCGAGAGCTGCGCAAATCGTCCTTGATTCTATATTGATTCGATCAATATTTCTGATTAGCGTACACTTATTCATCACATAATGATGATGAATGGTTGCGTTTGCCGATTGTTTTTTTGTGAAAATTTACGATCTTGAAACGTATATATCTGGAAACAATGCGGAATGTTTGGAATGATGGATAGCAGTATATGTGACAGTGGACACGCAATGGAAAGCAATTTTCCATTATTGATTTTGCACAAGTTATGTATAAAGACCGTGAACGCTTTTTTGTGTTTGGCGATTACATGAAAAATGATTTTCTCTTTTTTTCTTAGATTTCTCATGAAAATTTTATTAGCCTCAATTTTCAATACATTTTAAGATGCACGTCGCTCATTTACAATATAACGAAATAAAAAATTGTCATTTTTGAGTTGTACACCAAAATTGCATTTAAAAATGTTATTACATATTTTTTTAACGATACAGAACATTCAAAATTTATTTCTGAAAAACTTTGTTTTCGAGTTATGTCCTTGTTGCAGCAAATGAGCGACACATGTCTGCTTAAAACTACCAGTTTATCATTTCAATTACTCTTACAAAATAGAAAATTGATCACCATTACACTGGTGATAAAAATTAATCCTTGTGTTAGAATAGATAAATAAATTTCTATTATTCTTTTAATTTCGTGTTTTAAAGTACAAAATATAATAGATCGACTATTTAGTTAATCATGTATTCTATTATTGCGCCAGGTGGAACAATGAAATAATGAAATAATATATTATTTATGCTCCATGAATGAGAACCTTAATAATATATTAAAACGATACGTTCGTGACAATAATAATAATAATATATATAGTCACGGCATCAGTGATATACCGGGTCTTTTTAGATCCTATTGCCAAACCTATCAATAAATCCTTCCAAGTATCTTTACCAGTGCCAAATGTAAATCACGTTTTCGTATTACATAATGAAGGACAAATCGCGCGCGCAATCATACAGTCACTTAAGACTTAAAAGACAAGCGTTCACATTCAAATGAGAATATTACTAACTTACTTCAATAATTAATTAACACTGTTCGAATGTTCGAGCAACGCTTAATTTTAAATAAAATTCTCATCGTCTATCTACATGTTAAAGAATTCGATTCAAAATCCAATTAAAAAGGTCCCATTGTTCTGTTGCGTGGGGAAAAAATAAGACGCGTGGCTTTGTTGTCTCGGGCCTAGTATTTGCGCTATATTCCTATATTACACGCCTAGCCGTATCTTTGCGCAGGAATATGCACTTCACGCGCGGCCCCTACTGTTGCACGGATTCCACTTGACAGAGATACGTATCACGCAGTCATTCACGCGCCCGCAAATTAGAAAAGCGTCGACGCGAAGCGATGATCACGTCGCATCGCGCGCCGGGCAGCATAGCGAAACAACGGCCGCAGATGTCTGTGGAATCCGAGGAAAAATGCGGTACGTCCGCTATTCAAGAATATCGCTATTTAGCCCAGTCAATATAGACTTTTAAATGGAATTAATTCCGGGAAGCGATTTTTTTTTCTTTTACTGTTTTGGAGGGTCATGGGTAGTCTAAAACCGGATTTTCGGGATCCTAACCCTGGAGCGTTAGCCGCCATTTTGATTAAAAGGGTGATTTTGTAAATATCTCGCTTATTTTCAACTTTAGAGTGAAAGTGGTGATAACCAAACTTGTAGAAAATTTAATACTCTGCAATTTTGGTCCTTATCATTTTTCACCTAGGATCGATATTTTGGGTCTTAGACTCGAAAGTGGGAGAGGGGTAAAATTTTATTTTATTTTTTTTAATTTTTTGAATAAGCGCGCCATAAACTCTACCCCCGTGGTGACGTGGAAAAGATGTTTTTCATTATACCAAGTAAATTCAAAAAATAAAAAAAAATAATAAAATTTTACCCCCCCACTTTTGAGTCTAAGACCCAAAATATCGATCCTACGTGAAAAATAATAAGGACCAAAATTGTAGAGTATTAAATGTTCTACAAGTTTGGTTATCACCACTTCCACTCTAAAGTTGAAAATAAGCGAGATATTTACAAAATCACCCTTTTAATCAAAATGGCGGCTAACGCTCCAGGGTTAGGATCCCGAAAATCCGGTTTTAGACTACCCATGACCCTCCGAAACAGTAAAAAAAAAAAAAAAAAAAAAAAAAAAAAAAAAAAAAGAAAGCTTCCCGGAATTAATTCCATTTCAGCGGCTTTTTCGGGCTATATTGACTGGGCTAATTCAGTAGTGTCTGACGCGTCGAGAGCCGTTTTTGTGTCAGCGCTCGTTCAAGTCGTCGCGCTTTTTTAACTTCCTTTATATTATTTTCGAAGCTGCGTTAAAAACGCATCGCGCGAGAAACGTTTTACGTCCGCATTACCAATACTTATTGCGAGAAACGAGCCACCGAACAGCGGAATATAAACCCGATATAATGCGGCCAGTTTCCTGGCGAGAAATCGGACTTCAAAGCACGTGCGACGATAATAACAGCGACGTCATCGCCGACTACGTCGCGGCTTTAAATGCCTCGGCATTAGCATCATTTCCACATTTGAAATGTTAACGATCAAATCGGCGACGACAAGCGAGCCACCCTCGCCTCTTCGCCGTGCTTTCGCAAGACTTGAAATTCTTGTGGGCTCGTAACAAAATCGGCGCGATTCGATCAAACGCGAACGAAAACCGTGGGGCGATAATATTTGTATCTCGATGTTGCACAATCGGCGCCATAAACGGAACGTCTTTCGTTCGGTAAGCTTCCGTAAAGTGAACCGATCGTGCTAATCGTAAGTGCTCTCTCGTCACTCCGGGAGTCGAAGCCTTAAGGCCTAAACGCAATACAAAGATACGGGCAACAGAGAAATAACCACGTTTCAACTTGCCAAAACGTGCATACCAATTTAACGCAATGGAATATGAAATGAGCAATAAAAAAAAACATAATTTCCGACGCGTCGTGGATTTTTATTCTCCATTGCCCGTACCTGACCAATCGCACCGATTCAGTTTTATCATAAGTCGAAATGTGATTGTCAATTAGCCCGTTCCAACTTCTTGCATGGTTCGCATATCTTTTCTCTTTTCACGTTGGAGAGAAAAAGAGAAAAGATGAACGATGGCAAGAAGTTGAGCTAAAAAACGAACAGGGGCCTTCTCCGTTGCCCGGCTTGCTTATTTCCCGTTCCATTTTTGCCCGCGGCGTACCCTTGTATCGCGTTCAGGCCCTTCGCGGACAAATTATTATCTTCGGTTCACGCTGAAAGCACACAGAAGGTATATACCATTCGGAAAAGACGTCAAGATCGCGCGAGTCGTCGACGTGTCCCGCAGGATCGCGGCGGTCGAGGATGTCGACGGACGTTCCCGCGCGTTCCCGGTGCCGACCGATACGCGATATACACACACACGCCCACGCACGGGGAACACGCGCGCGACGACGACCGCCGGGCGCCGACCGCGACCCGGTACGGTTAACGCAATAAACGCCGACACGGAGAAAGAGAGCGGCACAAGGACGATACGGTATACGAGGGGGTGGCGGAACAAAGAGCGATCGAGAGAGCCGGGGAAACTTGGAGAGCGGGACGCGAACGGAGAAGCGTATAGAAATGGGGCACGAGTAACGAATTGCGGCAACAATACGCGATAAATTGCAGCAAAATTGAACGAACAATCGGAACAAAGATACACATAAAAAGTTAGAGCGAAGATACATATACATGGGCGAAAAAGTCGAGATTAAATCGGCCGATCCGGCGCACGCACATCGGCGGTTCCCAATAACTATTAATTGGCGCCGATCGCAGTTCACACTCGACTCTCACCCGAAGGCGGGAGGAGCGGGGAGACCGAGAGGACCGGTCTACGGTGAATTTCGATCAACGTTTACGGGAACGGGCCCACCGTCGCGCGTCGTGACGAATGCGGCGCGTGTGCGCCGTGCGGCTGTTTTAACGCACGCACCGATCGTCGTCATCGCACGTAAAACTCCACTCACCTCCTCGAGAGACGCGATCGTCTGCCTGCACTGCGGCATTCGCGACACGAACGTGGACGTGGTGGGCGAGTTGTAGTCCTCCCTCGTCTCCTCGACGAACTCACTCACGGCGATCAGGCCCGGCATCTTTCCGCCCGTTCTCGTTTTCCGTCAGTTGTTCCGTCTCCCGCCTGGTCCACCCCACCCTCCGCCGCGCAGCGCCCAGCGCCCAGCTGCAAGCGAGGCTGTCCCCTCGGCGGATCGCGCGCTTCTCGCCACCGCGACTCCCCCTCGCTCGTCCTCCTCCTCCTCCTCCTCCTCGTCGCCGGCGAACGCGCGGCACTTTTACGCTCCGCGGACACCGTTCGCTTCACTCGTCTCTCACCATAAATTCCGCCGGGGACCCTCCGATCACGTTTTTCCGCCTCCGCCGAGCCGCGCGTCGCCCGACGCCTTCCCGTGACGCACGGGTATGAACGTCGTCGTCCCGGTACGGAGAGACGTGCGCGCGTATGCGTACGAAGGAGAGCGGGCGCGAGAGAGGAATGAATGACGAGGGTACGAGGACTACGAGGGGAGCGAGACAGACGGCAGGGTTCGAGCAGCGTGTGTCCGACGGAGTCACCACCTTTCCGTGTCGCGTGTCCGCGCAGAGAGAGAGAGAGAGAGAAAGAGAGACGGACAGACACTCGCGCGACGACAGACCGGCGCGATTATTATCGCGACACGGTCGCGGCGAGCCACCGGCCGTCGCGGGGACGCATAGCAGTAACAGCAACGACACTGGCAGCAGCAGCAGGAGCTCGCTCGCTCTTCCCGTCAACGAGGAGCGCGGGTCACCGCGCACACGTAAAGTACTTTACATGCGCGCATGCACACCGCCGTGACGACCGGTCAGACGGACGGACCGACGCGACGACGCGCGCGAACGCGAACACATGAAAACACACCGGAGAAGGTACACGCGCGCGCGCGCGCGCGTACGCAGCTGCGTCCGCGGGACGCTCCGCTCCTTCGGGCTCGCAATCTCGCACCTTATCGCGCGTCGCGCACCCTAAACTAACCTCTCGGTCGGTTGCCGAGTACCGCCGAAACGCTCGCGACTGCGGCCGAAGTTTCACTGAGGTGAGGCGCCAGGCGGCGCGGCGGCGCGCGGCGCTGTCGACGCGCGCGCGACCAGGCGGCCGGGCCAGCCGTTCGCCACGAAGTAAAACGTTAACTCAGAGCGGTCGCTCTCGTCGACAGCGGGACAGCGGACAAACACGGCGACGGACGGAAACGTCGGACGGCGGAACGAGAAAAGGCGGGAAAGTTAAAGAGGGAACGGACGTTTCACGCGATATTGAAAAACTGTTGTACATAATTGTTTCAATATATTCGATAAAAAAATAATTAAGTCCAAGTTGAACGAAATCGGTGAGGAGGCCACTATTCTTCAGATTTACCCATAATTTTAAAAATGTTGAAAATATTTGATCGCGCAAACTAAAAAGAAATATAATAAACGTTTTAAAAAATTATATTTTTAAACTCACCCGAGATAATAGGAGGTGTTTAAATGTATATGATAGTGTTAATTGAAATAAAAAAGATATTTAATGCAAAAAAAACTCGATTTTCTCGAATTTATATCGTTGCGTAAACGCGATACGGCCAGAAAAAGGGACGTATGGACAGCGTCGACCGATAATCGAATTTTTCAGATATTTCTTACCAAAATTGTCTAGCGGACGCGTTGTGAAAATTTATTTTCGCGTAGAACGTAATGCGACGCCAATATCCGCGATTTCCGAATGTACGTGTATTTCCGGTCGCGCCGAAACTTAATTTCTAATTCTTACGTACCATTTAACTTTAATCATAGCGGTAAAATTGTGTTGTACGTACGTACATCGTTGAATACGATCCAAAAAGCAAAGTTCAAGTATTTGGAGTGTTTTATTACGGAAACGTAAAAGAACTTTACATTACAATTTCCTGAAGCTTAAGCTGTTTTTTGCTCTTAGCCTTAACTTGCGCGGCGATGCGATCCAAGTCCCTGCGTCCTTGGCTGGTCAATTTGCGTCCTCCGAGAGGCGCCTTCTCGATCAACTTCAGCTGCTCCAAGCTTTGGAGCGCCTTACGCGCGACACCGCCTGCCGATCGGCAGAAGTGGCTGGGATGAGTGCCGTTGCGTTTGCGTCCGCCGAAGATCTTGGTAACGGCGCCGACTCCGATCGGGCTACGAATATAGATGTGGCGCACCAGGGCCGCGCATCTGATGTAAAACCAGTCGGGATCGTACGGCGCCAACTCCTTAAATTTGGCCGTCTTGACGATGTCCACCCACTCTGGCACGCGCATCTTGCCAGTTCTAAAATTTTACAAAGTGCGAATCGAATTATGAAATGTGTATCGTCGAGCTACGGTATATAGTTGTTCTTGTAAGAAACATACGACGTAAAATGAAAATTTTTATAAAAGTGATTTAAAGTAATATAAAAAAGAAGGTACAACGATATAAGGTGATAAAAATAAGGATAAATAAGAACGTAATCCAATATGTGTTCTGGACACTACGCACGTACACCGCGTAGTTAGGTTAGGTTAGACTTGGGACATATTTCTTACTTACTTTTTAAGGAAGGCTGCAAAGGCCTTCACAAATTTTTGTTGATCGACGTCCTTTAGCGTTACGGACGGCATCTGGAAGAGAAATTTAACTCGATAAAATAATTAACGCGTGAAACAGTACGTACGCACGTTGCGCGTGTGTGAAATGCGAAATTAACGTTCTGAATCCCCCGATCTCGATAATTGATGAAGAATCGTGGAAGCCGCTAAATCGACGCGTTGTAAATTCGTTATGTGAATTCTCTTATATTATTTATTAAAAAACGGCTTGATCGTCAGAGGACTGTCAACATCGCGCACCTTCGTGAGAATACAAACCGGAAAGAGCAAGATGTAACTAGCAGGAGCAGGGCAGGAGAACGGCTAGGGTTAAAAGCACCCAAAATGGTAGCCACGAGTGCCACGGCACGAGGCGGACGATTCGAGAAAGCGAACGGACATTTCACGACTGCTAAATATGTTTACATAACCGAGATAAGAGCGATGCACCGTAAATAATCAAATTAATCAGTGGTCAAATCTTTCAGGCACTAATTTACTATATAAACGTCATAATTATTGATTATGCTACAAAAATATAATTTTTAAAGAAGATCGTATTATATTTTATTATACTAGCTTTACACTGTTTAATCGAGAAAACAAAATTATACTACACATAGCTATGCGTAAAACATTCTTAAATGACCAGAACTATAGAATTATTGTAAAAATTTATCAGAAACTATAGAACTCGGTAATACGCAAAAGAGAACTCAAAATGTCACGACAGTCGCTCGCGAAGTAAGCGCAACGAGAGAACCAATCAGCGTCGCGGAAAAGTGACAAAAATACTTCGATAGATTCGAGTATCGATGACATGCCCTTTTTAGAAGAGGATATTTTTTATTTCCATAGACTATATATGGGTGCTTTCCATGTTTCCAGCAAGGAACACAGGCGACACTGCGTGGCACAGTGTCAGGGTGCCATTACATGGGGAGCGCGGAAACGCGGAAACGCGGAAGCGCGGAAGACAAAATTTACTAGATTTCCGTCGATCCGTTCCGTCTGTTTTGAATGCCTTAATATTACATGGAGCATATTTTGAGCGGAAAAGCGGAACGGAGAATTATAAAATATTAATTTTTAACGGTATTTATTGATTAAAATGCTTGTATTCAATAGATAAGCTGAAAAGATAAGCATATTAATAAAAATTGCAATGAATTAAGTGAACACAATTTTAAGAAATGAATACAAATGTCTATTTGTCACTATACTGTTCCGCTTTTCCGCGCAAATTGTGCTCCATGTAATATAAGGAGAAACAAACTCGCGGAACGAACGCGTCAAAATCCGTTGTCAACGCGGATACAGTATACTCCATCAAATTTCGGAGCTGTTTAATCACATTGAAAAAAAAGCTTTTACACATACTCTTCGATTACTTTATTATTTAATAAAAGTGGCAGTATAATATTATAGATCCAAACATCATGTTGATGGTTATTATGAAGTATATCTTATATGCAAGCCAGGGTACATACATAGGCTGCGTTAAGTACTGGCAGTGAATATCGAAACGCAGCCATACATACATACACGATAATAGCGGATTCCGCTTTTCCGTTCAAACGTGCGGGACTCAACTCGCGGAAACGCGGAATCTAGTTACTATTCTGTTCCGCGCTTCCGCGTTTCCGCGTTTCCGCGCTCCATGTAATGGCACCCTGAGGGTGCCATTACATGGAGCGCGGAAACGCGGAAACGCGGAACAGAATAGTAACTAGATTCCGCGTTTCCGCGAGTTGAGTCCCGCACGTTTGAACGGAAAAGCGGAATCCGCTATTATCGTGTATGTATGTATGGCTGTGTTTCGATATTCACTGCCAGTACTTAACGCAGCCTATGTATGTACCCTGGCTTGCATATAAGATATACTTCATACTACCTCTCCTTTTAATCCATTGGGTCAAAGGAGAGGAAACGAGCGAAAATGAGCGACTGCTCACGATTGCTAGGCTAGCGGAGTATCGGCTGAACGCACCCAATAACCATCAACATGATGTTTGGATCTATAATATTATACTACCACTGTTATTAAATAATAAAGTAATCGAAGAGTATGTGTAAAAGCTTTTTTTTCAATGTGATTAAACAGCTCCGAAATTTGATGGAGTATACTGTATCCGCGTTGACAACGGATTTTGACGCGTTCGTTCCGCGAGTTTGTTTCTCCTTATATTACATGGAGCACAATTTGCGCGGAAAAGCGGAACAGTATAGTGACAAATAGACATTTGTATTCATTTCTTAAAATTGTGTTCACTTAATTCATTGCAATTTTTATTAATATGCTTATCTTTTCAGCTTATCTATTGAATACAAGCATTTTAATCAATAAATACCGTTAAAAATTAATATTTTATAATTCTCCGTTCCGCTTTTCCGCTCAAAATATGCTCCATGTAATATTAAGGCATTCAAAACAGACGGAACGGATCGACGGAAATCTAGTAAATTTTGTCTTCCGCGCTTCCGCGTTTCCGCGTTTCCGCGCTCCATGTAATGGCACCCTCAGACACAGTGCTTTCCAACAACGACACAGCGAAGCACATCTCGACACAGCATCGGTGTAGAGTTCGAGTGTGTTCTGTAGGCATTGTTGCCAATCTTTTATATCTCAGCACTAGTTTTTTATTTATTTTATTTGTTTAAACATAACCTTTTTACCGCTTTCACATTAAACATAACTTATTTACTGCTTTAAAATTATTCCGGTGAAAAATCCTTGCGAAAATTATAAATGTGTCCACAATGGTCAAGTTTTGCGTTCCAACAAACACTCGTACACAGTGTTCGAGTGTGTCGCACAGTGTCACCTTGCTGGAAAACAGCCAATATTTCTATCATATAGAGAATATATACACGTGCCAGAAATTTAATAAAATGTAAAATCGTGTAGAAGTGTCGATGTCTAAATTAGACAGATATTTCTTTATTCGCAACATTCTTTCATTATTGTGTGTATTTTAATTACGAAAAGAAAAAATTGAATATATTTTTTACTGCAAGACTAAGAATACAAGTCCACCAAAAATCACTCAAAAGTGAGAGAGAGAGAGAGAGAGAGAGATTTCATCGTTTCTATTCTAATAATAAATTTTCAACTACCGATACTCAGATACCAATAGTCATCAAATTCAATTAGAAAATTATGTTGTAAGTACATAATCGAGTATAATCAAGATAAAAATTTAAAAACTGCGTTTTTAAATTTTATTACAATCTTTTAAAACCTAAACTGTTTTTTCTTTTAAATTTAATTTGTGCAACTTATTCAATCCAAGTTTCTACATCCTTGGCTAATCGCAACTTGCGTCTTGCGTCTATCAAGAGATACTTTTTCGATAAGCTTAACTGCGAGCTGCGAAACATCTCGCCACTGGCCATTTGCAGAAGGGACTGGGGTGAAATGCCGTTGCATTCGCTGTCAAAAATCTTGATAATGCTGATTCTGATCGGACTAGGAATAGATACGATGCATTAAAAAGCTGCACATCCGACGTAGTCAATTCGGTTCGTAAGAAGCCAGTTCCTTGAATTTCTCCATCTTATTCCCAACGTATTTTGTCCACTGTCAAACGTGCGCACACATTTCGCCAATTCTAAAATTTCACAAAGTACAACGTAAAATTATAAAATTAGGATGAAATACGTTAATGTTACGTTCATCGTGACACGCGAGGTCATATTTAGGTTAGATTCAGACCGTTGCTTTTCAACTCACTTTTCCAGAAAGGCCTTGATGACGTCTTTGCGATTCTTGTCGTTTATCACAGACGGGCATCTGGAAGAAAATGTAAACAGTAACAAAAAAGTAAAACTTAACAAAACGGTAAAAATAACGTCTGTACGTATAGTGCATTGCATGTGCGAACATACATCAGATATGGTCGAAACACGAATTGACGTGAAGCTTTGAGCTCCTAAAAATTTTCATATCAATCGGAAATCAATAAATCGACTACATAATTTTTTTATATAAATCCTTATATATATTTCGTTTTCTAAAATCGGCTAGATTTGCCAGAAACTCGTCATAAGCTACGCACCGTCGCACCCAAGAGTGCTAACAAGAGTAACAAGTGGTAACAAGTGTAAAAACCGGAATAAGCGGTCAAGGCGGGGGACCGACCGGGACTGTGTCATGTTTTCCAAGATGGGCGACCTTGTCTTAAAAAGGCGTGCCTACGGGACGAGACGCGTTATCTGGTTATCTCGTCCGCATATTGCCCGACGCGTAATTCACGTTAGTGCCCATCTACGATAGGTGTTTTAAGCCCCAAGCCCTAAAAACTGACCACGCACGGTCAATTATTCTCTTCAATGTCAATTCTGATTGAACAATTTCTTAAAAGGCTTAGGGCTTACAATTAGGGCTTAAAACACTCTATTGTAGATGGGCACTTGGGCTCATTGAGAGAAATGATTGAGCGATTAACGCATCGCGACGTGGCAAACCGATCCAACTGAACGGATAGCAAAAGATAAGTGTGTTGCGCAATGTTGCGAAATACGTGGCGAGGGGACACGAAATTGGGGGAACGGGACGAAAGACGAAACTAGGCGAGTCGCGTATGCCGTATGCCGGTGGCTTCACGTGGACGGATGCGACAGCGGACCATGATTGCATGCGGACGCAATATCTGCCGAGTGGCGTCGCCGACAGTTTTGCGGGGAAACGGGACGAGCGCGAAGCACGCCGTGGCCGACGTTCTGACGGAGCGCGTGCCCTTCTCGAGGGATTTCCTGTTTCGCCAGGTGAGTACTTAACGCTCGCCCGAAAGGTAACCGGCGCGTGTCCCAGGAATCAGGAATACGCGGCTTGGTCGCCAACGTCATCTGCTGACGAGCGGCGGCGACGATATATGCGCGACTCTTTAAGTTTATTAAAGCGCAATTTGTGTAGCTCGATTGTACGTACATTTAAGATCGTTTGAAATCTGCTCTTAAAATTCCATCCGGCTTGATAGAACGACCGAAAAGAGCGCACTTGAAACGATCTTGAATGTAGCATAAAATTATAAATGTCGATCTCAGTCGCATCTTTCCGTACACTTTTCGCGTACTTGAAATTGCAAAATTCTGCTCAAATTTCTAATTATGTAATATATAATTTTTTGTCCCTAATCCAATCCTTTTCCATATAAATAATAAGATAATTAATAAAGAAATAAATATAAGTTAAATGTAATAAAGAGAAATTGTGCGTCTATCTCTTTTTAAAATAATTCAAGTGTTACTTTGATAAGATAATCACCGATTAAATCAATTAAAGTTTGGTTGAATTTATCCTACAAAGATATATCTTATTTAATTCGAAAATCTTTACACTTGTTTCTTCTTTTGAATCAAATTTTTAATCCATAATATACGTTAAAATCCTTTTTATTTCAATCTTGGAATGTCGCTTTGGAAAACAATCTTAATCGGGAAAAATAAATCCAAGAATTCGATCCTTTAATATCTTTATATTAATTATCTCTTTTTTTGTATATCTTTGCATATTTAAAATTTTGTGGGGGAAAAAGAAGAAACGCAAAAAAAGTACGAGGAACATATGTTTGGAAAGTATAGAAAAGTGCATTTTTCAAAAGATCCAAGATCCGTTTTTTGTAATATTTTAAACAAAATGAATGTATACTCAATATTTCGAAAAAGACAAAAAAAAAGAAAATATTTTAAGATGGTATAGAAATATTAATTTATAAAAAAAAGTATCTGAACTCTGTTTCCTCTTTCCTCTGATGCGTTTGTAAAATAAATAAAACAAAGCGGCTCCGCGTCTCGGATTTTGAGGGATAAAAGAAAGGATTGCGGGAAAATATGTATTGAAAAGCGCGTACGGAGAGCATTGGCATTCACGTTCGTCTAACCTTGAAAACACGCCGAACTTTACATCCGACGGTTTACTCGGTTTGTAAAAATTTTTATGTAGAAAGTTTCTCCGGCTGACTGGAACGTCCCAAGAGAGGATATTTTTTCACGAATATGGAACAAATTTTTCTTCTTAGCAAAAATGTCGAGGAATTTTTCGTAACTTTGTAATTCTATTAGTCGCTCTACATGCTATCAGCTATATACAATACCCAACGAATTTTTTATAATCTGCGTTGTTTCTATAATACTCTGTATTGTTCAACCGTAACTGCGTGTTTTTTTTTTTTTTTTTTTTTCTATGGAGCTTTTCCCGTTTACACGTTCAACAGACGTTTGAAACGGTTCGAACAGAAATTTGATTTACCGGTCGAAAGGTAATCGGTTTTGAGTTTAACTTGACGTATGGAATGCGAAATATTTGCCGTTGTTTTTACGGCTTTTACATCGGTTAGCTTGCGTAGACGTAACAAGATTATATGGCAGCAAAATGTAACATTAAGGTGATAAGTTACGACGTGTGCAGGGCCGGGGCCGCCTGCTTGAAAATGGCCGAATGAATGAATTTACGTCGTTAATAAATTCGTTTCCGCGATGAATATACAGACGGACGACTGTATTGTACGTCGATATAACAAAGAAACTGTGAAAATATTCCGCCGTTATATTTTTTTCGTTCACATTTGGATTTGTACTCGAAGTAAAATATACGTTTTGTTTTCCGATAGGCTTATTCAAATCAGAATCGTATGAAAACGTAGATGAAATCTGACTGGAAACAAAAATTATTACACGTCCGAATTACTTATATCCCTAAAAACGGGTCACAACTGACCAGGATTGCGTGAAAATGGTTTCGCGCAGTCTAGTGTATTTTCAAATAATTATATTTTCTGCCGTCCTCTAGCCTCCTGCACGTCACGCGCACAAATCGGAGGGTCGATGCAATTAAACACGCGATAGGATTCAAAATATACAAATCATTGTTAAACGTTGCGAAATGTGAATGCGTTTGTTTGCCGGCGACTGATTATTTTATCTCTGTCGCGTATTTTTATTTAGTTCGTTCAGAATCGAAATACATATGTGCGGTAAATATATATTACTGATAGCGTGAAGTTTTTCGTAATCTCCTTCGTGACTTTTTGTTATCGCGTATGACGTTATGTGTCGTATATGGATACATTTACATCATCTCCTTGTGGACATCATGTTACATCATCTATTTGCTTTTTTCAGCGTTTTAATGTACGCATCATACATATTTAATACGGTTTTATTTGTAATAACGTAATTATAATGACACAATTACGAGAGTGAGTATATAATTATATTATAACAAGAACAATATGTTATTTATGTGTGATATATTATTCTTGTTTTAGTAATAATAATATCATTCTCGTGATTGTGTCTTTATAATTACGTTATGGATAATGTAATTTTATTTCCGTATATAATTTGCTAAAAAGTAATGGATAACCGTGTTTAAATCTGTCCAGTTTTTCGACCCGATATCTAGTACGTACACATATCTGCTGGCCGATGTCAACTATAAGGAAGCAATTTTGATTGATCCGGTCATCGAATGGGCCGATCGTGACAAAACAATCGTCGAGGAGCTGGGATTAAAGCTGAAATACGCCCGTGAGTTGCCAACCGGACGTATATAGATCATTATCTCGCCCGTAAATTTCGCGGTTTGTGAAAAATAGCGGTAGATCGACGCGTGAGAAAAACATGCGGGAATACCATTCAGTTTTTCCAGTGTCATTCGACATTATTTAGCCGGGATTGTGCGCTCTGCGTGGTACATTCCAGCTATTATTACCGGATTACACGTGGAGTTTACCATGTATATTTTTGAAACAAATTCGAATTTTTGCGAAGTAGCAGCGCGTTAAAATAGTATCGTGTCGACATTTGACGATCGCTGTTAGCTTAAACTGTGAAATTCGATTTACGCCGAATATAGACCGTTGTTGAATTCGAATAGAAGCGTCTTACGCACGCGTCGGTCATCCTGTCTATGCCTGTCATATAATTTTAGGGAGGTATATTTAATTGGTGTGTTATATGTTATAAATAATGCGAGAAAAAATATCCTCGCGTTTTCTTCCGAACTTCAATTTTTGCCACTTTTATGATATAATACATACAATTTTTTTGGAGAAAGTTCTACCGAAGAACTATTATTAAACTAGTATAAGAAATATCGGTTCGAACTCGAAAACGTTGCCTCAACTACGTGTGTGAAATTTTGGGAAAACTTTCTGGAAATATTTAGCTTTTACATATCGACGTTTATTGCTCTTTTAGCTTTTACAACTTGCGCGAAGCGCCAAAAATCAATATCGCTAGCCACTTCCACTTTCCAATGCGCAACGTTATGGGTAATAGGATTTTTCCAATTTTCTGCCTTTTTTTTATTTTGCAAGATCTGGCTTGAACGTTCAAAAACATTTCTCAGCCATATCGATCGACGCATATAGTTAATAAAAGTTATCTCGATACGTGATTATTAGGCCGGCACTTTTGCATTAACGTTGCACGAAACGAATCATCCTGCGGGTGCAGAGGCTTAACATTTATATTGACGTACACCGCGCCCATAAAATATACCCGAATCGATAACTAATTAATTACAATTACGTACACTAATTAACAACAAAACGTATTATCTTACCGGCGCCGTTACTCGATATCGCGTCGGAAATGTACTTGTCGGCAATTAAGTACGCGATGCTCCGTGCCGCGTGATTTACGAGCCGAGGGCGCAGAGTTGTATCGCGAACTATCCTACTAACCGACCAATATTTGCCGAACTTCGTAATGAATTAGCATGCAATCCCGCCGCCGCTAAGAACGGTCGTGAACCCCGCATAGTTTCGCCATTGTCCTGAGGGTTAACACGCCCGTGGACCATAAACCCGGTGAGAGTGGCGCGCTTGGGCATATTGTCGAACTTGGCCAATTTCGATAAGGAACTTCGACTTCGGGGCACGAGCCGATGCGATTTCGCGGCCGCTGTATAATTCTCACGAGTGTATCGCGACGACGAGAGCGTTATTTCGACAAATCGTGCTTATCGCGCTTGAGAACGGATCTGCATGGAAATTAATTAATTGTAAATTTAACCCTTGATTAAAAGTTTCACTGACTAATATACTAATATATTTCACTAACTAAAATAATATAACATAAATATTATTGCAGAAATATCTCTATAAAGTTTCAAAAGATAGATAAAAATTTGATATATACTTGCCAATTAATTAATTAATTACACATATATTTTATGCGTATTAAATATCTTTAAAAGGTTAAAATGCATTATTCTCAAATTTAAGTAAATTGTAAACTAATTTATATATAAGAAGATATATTTGTGTTCTTTTTTTCTCATTTTTTGAACCCCTCGACTTCTAATTGTTAATTTCAGACCCGAGATAAATCAACGTATCCGCCCTTACTTGCGCAGCATTAGATTTTTCGAAATTTGCGCCCTTAATGACTCAAGGGATTTTCGGTTCGGCGAGAAGGGACAAAGTTTGCGGCGTCGTATATCACGATGAAAAAGGGTTGATAGGATTTACCTTATTACTTATTGCGTTATCAGACCGCGAAGTGGTTTTTGCGAGGGATCGCTTTGGCTAAGTGGAACGTATGCACTTGTTTATGCGGAACTCTGCGTGTGCCAATTCTGTCCCGAACAAACGGACATTTCCATGATGCACCTCTCTCTGTTTTCCGATAATGCAAACGCCATTAATGCCGCCCCTCCCCCCCCTTCCCGTAAAACTATATGCGCACATTATTTGTAACTCACAGTTCCACAAAGAGGAGCGAGGTCGCTAATTAGATTAATAGATTTAACGTAATTTAATTATCCATTAAAGCCAAATTATATATATCCGCGTGCATTTATACGTGTAGATATTTTAGAAGCGACGGTATACTAGATATTCCACAGAACTTCCGACATTAATTTTATACTTTTTAATCAACGTCGAAATACCAACTGTGTTCGCCGAAACTTTTTAAACGTCGGTATTAAATGTCTTTAAAAGATTAATCCCCTGTCATTCCATATCTTTAGGATTTATCATTTGTCAGATCTACGTCGGCGTTGATAGACCCAGGATCCTTCGTAAAATTAATGAATAATTCCGTCGACTATACTGTCTCTACACTATAGGACAATCGTATTCCATTTCGCGACTCCGCGATGTTCTGTAACGGAAACGTGATAAAACGACGTGATCGCGAACTCGGCTCGCGCTTATCGATTATGCATTTGCTGGTAACAATGACTGGCGTTTTTGTCCTGGCGGCAATATTTCTCGCTTGTTGCAGTGAACACGCACATGCACGCGGACCACGTCACCGGGACCGGTCGGCTGAAGGGCCTATTGCCCGGCTGCAAGTCCATGATATCGCGCAGCAGCGGTGCCAAGGCGGACGTGCTCCTGGAGCCGAACGATCAAGTCCAATTCGGCAGGCACCAACTGAGGGTGCTGCCCACTCCGGGTCACACGGAAGGTATAGAGCTCTCTCTTCATAAATTCGCCTCTGTTGGGCAGGATATCGGAATTTTGAGATAAATCGATATTTATTTAAGTTGAATCGTATATCAACACGTATTGAAATGATATGATCACGTTTTTTCATGTTTACAATAACATTTTATAGGTTTGTAAAAATTGTGACCTGAACGAATTTTTATACGATGAACGATTAATATCTTTCTTTATATAATTCCTATCTTATAATTCCTATTTTATTTCTCTCTTTCGATATTTTTAACGTTTTAAATATTTTGTCATGCTTGTATATATACGGTTCCACTTTGCAACTTGTTAATTTTTAAGATAGAAAGTCGAGAATAACTTGGGGAATCGATACGCGCTTAATCGATGCGCGATTAAAGTTATACATATTACTGGTGAAATATATTATAAAACAATGCGTGTAGTGTGTTTTGCCGGGAGAATGGTTGCTTTTGCTTTCGCCTATTTTTTTTTTTTTTTCGGGCAGTAAAATATTACAGCACCATTGTCCATTTAGCTAGCATCCTACCATCGCATATGTGTCAGTTACATGGAGTGGTAAAATAGAGCACAACGCCGCCCTATAAGGGGCTAAGTGCATAGTGTATCATATTTGATACATACGTGGATTTCAAGCGTTTTCTCGACATGTTCTGTGAGCTATTTCGCGTTTACGATATATACGTATATGATATATATTGTCTCGTCGAGTCCACGATTGAAAAATGAATCTTTGCACTTTTCCTTTTTTTTTCTTTTCTCTTTATCGTTTTCGAGAATTATTTCGCTCTTTAACGTTTACGTTTAATAGCGAGTGTTTTAAGTCTCGGTTTACTTGAAGGAAATTACTCCGAGTTCCATTAAAGCCAAAGCTTTTTTTCTCTTCGACGCGAATGCCGGTGTACAACGTCATGTTCTGTAAATCTTCGCGAAGCATTCGGTAAATCCGGTTTAACGCGATTTTTAATGCGCTCGCACGATGAATACGATACGAAACACGACTTTCGGGTATAGCGTAACGAAAGTTTCGGGGCTAATAACGTTGCGGAAAAGTTATGGAACACGTCCGCACACTTTTTGCGATGTCGGGGTGCATTTCTTGCGCGATCGATCGCGCGTTCGCCCGGTCTATTACTTTATTAATTGAGGTGCCGAGAAAAAGTGGCGAAATACTTTTCTTGCGAGAGACGGCGATATATATATATTTTTACCACGTGGCTCGAAAGAATCAGAAATATATAATGCACGTCTATTTATCTCGATCGCCGGATCGATTTGATCAACTGCATCTTTTGTTAGACAGACGCGCGCGTGAGTATTGTTAAGAACTGCATTGAAAAATATATCGTAGACTCCGTGATTTTTGACGTGCAGATTATTCATTGAAGATCCAAAGAAAAGAGAAGATATAGAAATATGAGAATTATGATTTTAATCTTTGAGAGAACTTCGAGAAAGATATTATTAATAATATAAAGTACTGAGCGATATAGAAAATTTTGTTTCATTTTTACTTAATATTACATATTGTTAGACCGCAATTTAATATTATTTTGTACAAATTGTTTTCTTACTCTTATATGTTTCAAACGTTTTCCTACAAAAGATTAAAATTTTATCTCGGTATTGCAGCTTTGTCTATATATTCTCTCACATTCTTCTCCTTTCTTTTTCATTATCTCCAGAAGAAGCAGAGCATGTGCTGCATCGTGTTTTGAATTTTACACGCGTGTTGCGTGTGCGATACAATCCCTAGGGTGATTAACTTGAGCTGTTCTCTATCCAGGATATATCGCAACTGCAATTTTCTGTACTTTTTTCTCAACACACGTGTTCTTATGTTGATATTCTTTTCTATCATTGAGAAAGTCTCATTCAGGCCAGGTTCTTTTATACAGGGTGTCCCGGAATCATCACTGGAATCACGAACTTTTGAATCGGCTCGAATTTTTTCGCTGACTTTTAGCAAAAGAATTTAATAGAGTATTATATTGTCTGCACATCTATTAACATTAAATTGCATAATTAATCTTTGAATTAAACTGTCACTACAATAATTTTTACTTTGTGCCAAATAGACATCAATGTTTTGTATTTTCTGTCTGGAAGCGCAAAGAAAAGAAAATTTTCTTTAAATTTTCTATCTATATGATAATTCGGAAACCATTAATTTTTAGCGGCGATATAAACAGCTTTCTTTATAGTTTGGTCTCGAACGTTTGTGATATTTAGTAGCTTCGGAACATGTACACGTGTATATATACACATATACTGCGCTACTGGGAAAACGGAACGAAAAGAAAAGGGAATACGGCCATTCTTATCGATCGTGCCGATTCGCTACTCGTCGCGATTCAATCGTTTGTCCGAGGAAAATCCCGAAAGCGTCTACTGAGCTATCTCGATATCGGGCTCGTTCGATAGGCTCGATTTTTCGTGCCGAATATGGGAATAGCGTGTATTAAATACCTGCGGGTTAGATGTTCGATAT
Source organism: Temnothorax americanus (assembly GCF_048541705.1). Lineage (NCBI taxonomy): Eukaryota > Metazoa > Arthropoda > Insecta > Hymenoptera > Formicidae > Temnothorax > Temnothorax americanus. The sequence continues at coordinate 4,407,868 of NW_027509802.1, forward strand.
CAACTTCATTCCTATACACCGTAAAACTTCAACGATGCTGATTAAATTCCTAGATATTTCAGCTCTTTCATATGGTAAATGTTACTGCATACATTTCGCGAGAAACGGGAACCGGCAAATATTTCGTAAAGCAACATGTGTGTATTATATACGCGTGGGGAACATAAATAATTCTAGCACAATTTAGTTAATGTTACGTTATATTTTTTATAGTCATCATCATTGTCCATTGATTTGGTCTTTACAAAATTGTTAAGAAAATAGCTATCGTAATTATACCTCACTTGATTTTAAATCACTTTTTATATCTCGGAGAATACGAATCATGTTCATGTTCTCCACGTCGGATATACACCTATCTGCCGCGTACCAATATTTTTCGAGCGAACGTAATATATCTGTTCGCAATTTCTTTCTTTTCCGCCCTGCTCTTTTTTCCTTTTTCGCCGAATGCGATATCGTAAATGGAACGAACGAGCCGACGAACGAGAGCTTAGTTTATCGTATGCCGGTCGATTGCGGAGCGAATCACCGCGAAGAAATAAATATACATTTGGCTCGAAAAACGGCGCGATGCTTGTCGGATGGCGGTCGGATGAAGTGAAGCACGCGATATCGTAAATATTCCATCTGATATCTGTGCAGGTTGCGTCACGTACGTTTGCGATGAGCAGGCAATCGCGTTCACGGGTGATGTGCTCTTGATACGAGGATGCGGCAGAACTGATTTTCAGGTAAGCCCGATCGGGAAACTCGCCGGAAAAGTCGTGTATCCTCGCGGATACGCGTGCGGTTGTACCGCACGTGATCAGTATACCTTCGACCTTCGATCGCACATATGTGCAATTAAATGGAACAACGATGTCGTATCTTCTTGTTCCGAGGAACGAGATAGGTCTGCGATAACATTTAATGTAAAGTTTACCTCGTTGTAGTATCTTCTGTGATCATAAAGGAAAAAATTGCGAAAAAAGGGGAAAAATCTGAACTTTTATGCCGCGTGAGAGAAAAACTGAGCATCACGTTTTCCCGCGAAATTTCGATTTAGTATATTACTCGTGCCATTTCGTTCGACGGTTGTTTTCGTCTCGAAATCTAGCCCTAAATAAAAGCTGGCCAGCTGGCACAAAACTAACAATTACGCGATCATGTTCAGCGTTAAATGCGCGGTGAGAACGGTCTCGTGAAGTTTCCTCGTAAAGTTTTGGAAACCGCACTCACGCGCTTTTCTGTACGGGGAATATGCGATCTCCTGCACGCGGTTAATATATACAATATTAGGTATTGCATTGCTCTGTTGCTTTCTTTTGCTTTCTTTTTTAACCGGTGACATTTAAAGATGTAAAAATACAGGTGCTGAAATTAAAATTAAAATTGGACTGCAGATTGTTTAAATTAAGTATTCTTTTTTTTTTTAGTAAATATGATGAATAAGTAATATATGTATATTTTTTCTTTTAAATTATAATTTAGCTGAAGTCTTGCGACTTGATTCAATTATAGCTTTGCAATATTAAAATTTAGAAAATTGAATAAAAGTTACGCAATCGAAATTTTTTTCAAAGAGACCGGTCCCAAAATTTGTCAAATAAAGCCCCGCGGACGTGAAAAAGTATGCGATATTTCTGCGCACACCGTGTAGACAGATTGCACGTGACTCATGAAAATCTTCCTAGGATTGATCGACCAGCACTCCCGAGTTCATTGACCCGAGTATTAATTTCAGCCAGCAAGTTTGCTATTTTCTCTTATGGTGCGTGTATCGCGTAATAAAAAAAACGAGCAGCTTTCCCCGGGGCGGAAGTGCCGTTCGCAACTTGTCGCCGATATAATTGTTGGATGTCGATAAATTGTTTATTTGGAACGTCATAACTATAATCAACGATCAATGCCGTCCTGGAACAGACGCGGGGCGGCATCCTGAATTCTCGTCGAAGCGTTCGACGGACGCGCGCAATAACATTTTCCCTGCGTGTCGCGTCGCATGTAGTGCAAGTAAACGTCGATACATCATCGGGGAATATGAAAGACTCCTTCTCCGCAATTCTCTCGCGTGATGAATAGCCGTCCGTCATCGTGCTCGACCGCGCGTCGGCGTCGGTGCATTTTATAAACGTGCCGCGACTTTTTCTTCCCTCGAAAGCTCGGTTTAAATGACGTTTTAACACACGGGAAACCGACTGAAATCATTATTTTTGCGTGCTTCAAGCTTCGCTTCATATTTCGTTTTATTACCGGACAGTATAAATAACATGACACCGACATTGATTGTATTCCGGCGACGAGTATCAATTTCAACGCGCGCGAGAATTATTTTCTGCGCTTATAAAAAATTTGAGGGTAAAATTATTAGGATTGACAGATTTTGTTCAATAAACCCCACAACTTTCATCGATGAAATTAATAATATAGAATTAAAATTTTAATCCTTTATATTTTCGCTCGCTAATTATTCTTTATCGCGCCTTTCATATCGTGTATTACAAGTCTCGTATAGCTTTATGACATAATAGCCGTCCGCTCGAATTACTATGCCACCTGTGCGCAGGGCGGATCCGCCACGATCCTGTACAAATCCGTTCACGAGAAGATCTTCACGCTGCCACGAAATTACCGGCTATACCCCGCACACGATTACAACGGCAGAACCGTCACCACCGTGGCTGAGGAGGAAGCCCTTAATCCAAGACTGTCCAAGTCGCTGGAAGAGTTCGTCCGAATTATGAACAACCTCAACCTGCCTTATCCCAAAATGATCGGTAAGTTTATAGCAGAGACATTTAATTTACTTTTATGCAGCCACATCTTCCCTACCGTCCTTACCATTTTATATTCCGTTAACATAATTATTGACCCTTTATAACTCAATTTTTTGTGTCTAAAAAATTATATATAATGGGAAACTAACGAACATTAATCTTTGGACAAATTAATAATTAATTTACAATTTTTAAACTGTTATAAAAAAAACACAGTTTATAACTTAAAATAAGATGCTACGCTAATTTTGTGGTGAAAAAATAAAATAAGAAAAATTTGTAGATGCGTGTTATTTTGCTTATAAAGAGTTAACATAAATATTGAGAGACTCGATACAAATATTATTACAAAAGTTTGTTATGTTAGCGCGTGTTCCGTCAACGTCGACTCATTATTTTTGTCGTAAAATGTTTTCGCAATCTGCCTCGTATTATAAATTCGGATCTTAGAGGTTGCAGACTCAGGCGGTACAGCGCCCTTGATAGCGATCGGAAATAATTTATGTATTGATGGAACGGGGCTGTTGTGTTATCTACGAGGCGTTATCCAAACGGTTCTCTCGAAGAAGCCATCAGGCGGTTGCACAACTCCCATCGGGATTCGCATTCTATTTTTGGGGTTGCGCGCGCTCCGCCGCTATCAGCTCGATCCTCTGATAAGCTAATAGCCCCGTCTTTGGGGCGTTACGGCGTTCGTCCTACCTATCGGTACAGTCCGGGAAGCGAATGCTGAATCCGCGAGAAGATCACGTCGATCGAACGAGGCGCCTGATCACGTAGCTTCTTCTTATACGCGGTAAAAAGTGAAAACTCTCTCGAATTCCGCACAAATTTGCGGAAGTGGCGGACGCGTAACTTTTTTTCCCCGCGCTTGAATCGATTGAATGGGATGTGAAGCGAGACGCAAAGCGCGAGTTAAGCGAAAAACTCCACTGACAGTTATGTGATTGACGTAAGAGAAGGAAATGATAAAAAGAATCTCTCGCGGAGGTTGAATGAATTTAAAAAAAAGATTTCGCACGAATCCATTTTGTGAGGCTGTCAAATTTTCAATGTTCAATATCAGAAATCGGTTTCAAGGTATTGAATCATTCTTACGAATCTCTCATTTTTTTCCGTTTTCATTCCATTGATTTGACTCTCACGCGACGCGATCCTAAATTGAAGGAAAATTGACGGATATGACTTCACGGGAAGAAATATTTGCACCTACTGTGCCACCCTCGCGTAACTCTTCTTCGCGGCGCGTCTAAATATTAAATGTGAGCAGAGACGCCGTTACATCCTGCCGATGGGGCGAAAGAAAATCGATGAAATTGCCAGTTTGCATCGTCGCATGTTGAATAAATGAGCCCTTTATCTCGCAGACGTGGCTTGAGTCAAATTTTGAAAATTGCGTTATAACGACGTCGTGCGAAATAACACTAATAAAAGAAAGAATTATTGAAGTTAACTACTTCACCTAACGAAGAACAATTGTCGTGTCGACAGCAACGAGTGTTATATGTGTAAAGCGTTGTTAGCCGAGTTGGAAATAGATAGAAAAATATTAGATTATTGCCCGCATTTGACATGCGCCATTTTTGCGACAAAGAGCGTCGAATATAATACGGCGTTGTTTCAGATAAAGCTGTACCGGCCAACAAAGTTTGCGGTCTGTACGAGGTGGAAGAAGAAAAGGGCGAACAATGAAAATTATTGACAGCGCTGCAGCCGATGCACTAGCACGCTAGTATTGTAATTCTCCTCGCACTCTATTAATAATGCATATGGTCCCGATAGCTAACATTCATATGTCACGAATAGCGTGAGTATATTCCCGATTTTAACGCATTTTAGTATCGGTATTATTAACATTATAAATGAACACATATCTTGTTAGTTTTTAACGGACAGTATTCAAGAGCGATGTAAGGCACGTGATGTTATATATGGTGCACGGTAATTTTTAATATATAACTCGTGTACAGCATTGATATCGTTGAATTATTTTCCTCCACTCCATTTTGCATATACGAGCTCGCGACGTTATTTATTTATATCCGCGCTATTTTAACGCATTTAGAAGCCACCTAAAAATTTATACGTTAAACGGGACACATGCGTGCCATCTCTTTTCACACGCTCAAATATTTTATTTAATTATGGCACTTTGTTTGCATGCTTTCTCGGACTAGTGTTTTATTCATCGTAACGGCAACATAACCGATAACGCGTATCAAATGAGCGCTTTATTTCATGTGCGCGTTTTAATGGATTAAAACGCGCGTTTTATGCGTTTATTTCATGTTCTTTGAGGAATATGACCTGTATAAAACGTACGACCGAATGACGGAACGTTGTACAACGTTCTTAATGGACGTAATTTTGTTTACGATAGAAATAAAATTATATTACGCAATTGTTAACATTCCACATCCGACATAATACGTGACATATAGTTGTTAAAAATGTTTTTCGGCAAATGTTCGCATTTTCGTTTCAATTTATCAAGAAATTTATGCGCGGATAATTTCTCTTTTTCCCCGTAGTACATACGTTTCCAGAGTTACAGCGTAATAATTTACGGACGATATGTCTCCGAGGGCTCTCAAGTAGATTTTTCCCTAATGGAAATTTTTCCACTAGGCTTAATTACCGGGCTATTCCGCTAATTTAATTTCAGGGACTTAAGTGAACGAACAAAACTTCGTGCTGTGATTTTCGGGTGAGCTTTGTTTCAAACTTTCAGACCTCCCCGCCGAAGAAGCGTATATAACGCTGGGAAAACGTAAACGAAGGTCGCCGGACGAGTAGTAAAGCAATCGGTCGAGATATTTTTCACTGAGCTCGGGGCACCGCGCGTTAAAATATTCTATGCATTTAGGATTGTCATCCTTTCGACCGCGTCGCGACGTCGCGACGCTTGCTCGAGGTCTCCTTCTCTCTCTTCAACTACCAAGTTCGCCGTAACACTTCAATTTCACGAATTACATCCGTCCTGAGTTATATCACTTACTTTGTAGGACTTGACAACCGCGCTTCTTTAACACAGTTCCCGTGTGACAAATTTTTTTTATATGACATGCTTTTCACGTGTCGATAAATTTAATGGAAGAACTCTTTCTCTCTCCTAGACCCGCGCGCAGACCTTTAGATCGAATGGAAATCTCCGGTAATTGGTTCAAACTCAAGCTGTCACACGTCAGACTTTTTCAAATATTATAATGATAGCGGCCATTATCTCGGCGTCATTTACTTTAAACTGTATTTACTTTAAATCTTCAAATAATCACCATCGCCACTCTGGACACTATCATCGCACACAATCGCAGCAGATAATCCCGCCGATAATCTCGACTGCGAATATTCCAATTATACTCGCACAGAGTCGACACTCTCGCGCCACGATAATGCAATCCACGTGTAATTAGGAAGATCCGCAAATCCATCATCTACTATGAGGATCGAGAGGCTATTTGCAGTTTGCGGTGCGCTAACAATAACTTTCGGGCCGGAGAAATCGGGCCGAGAGGTGCATACGGTTTCGCAAATTAGCGAAACAGAGATGATGGAGACTAGCGATAGGAAGGGAGAAAGAGATAAGGAGAGAGAGAAAAGCGCTTATTGCTAGGTTTTAGGACAAACCCTCGAAGGGACTCGGACAAGAGAGAATGAACGGCGTTCATTTGCAAGCGGGGGAGGAGAGAGAGAGAGAGAGAGAGAGAGAGAGAGAGAGAGAGGCCCTTGTAATCGGGTTGTCGAAACGGGCTCCGTGCGCCTCGTCGAAACTCAGGGTGAAGAGACCCCCATGGTGCTGGTGCTGGTTTCCTACTGCATAGCTGAGGGTTGAAATCGATACCGTTTCCAGGGTAACCAGTACGGCTACGGTGCCCGACACACGGGCGAAGGCACACGGGCCAAGGCTACCTACTCATGCATTTTCATGTGCCCGCCGAAAAAGGCCAAAGACAAGAGCGTTGTTGGCTCGCTTGATGTCGCGGTACTCGCTCACTCGCGCGAGCGGGGCGAGTCGCGCGATCGAGTGACGAGGAGAATTCTCTGATCCTGGCGAAAATTTCAAAAGAATTCAATTTTCCAGAAGCGCGCTTTTCCGGCTTATCCGAGCTCTCTCGGCAAAAAAAATATAATACGATATGTACATTTAGTAATTTAATTTTTAATGGTATAATCACGTTCTTCCCTCCCTCGCAAATTTGCCTTATGCTCTTTCATATTGCGGGATTGCGGGAATCGAGATTCATAATATAAAGTGCGGTAAAATAAAAGTCGCCTTCCTTTCAGCCGGATTGTTTTTTGTTTGGATCAGTGAACTCGTTTCGCGGTGAATTTTTTGGGCCGAATATCGGAGTCCGTATAACTTCGGGTGTTCGGATTTATTTTTCGATTATGTAGGGGCGAAAAAATATATATACCGCACAGGTCCGTCACGTTTTCATTGCCAGGGTTAAAACGAGCTATTTTCGTGCGCTTGTGATATTTGAACTCACCTTTACTTGACTTGTATGTCTAATTCTAGAGCTATGTAATTTTTTATAAGGCATTCGTTCTTGCTCGTATTTGTGATCTCTTGCTTACGGTAAAAATGTTAATTTATTGCGTATTACATTACTCATTATTCGTTGAAGAAACAAAAGAGAAATACATAGCCGCAAAAGCTCATTTCGTAAAAGATCAAGATTTTATTCTGAAAATTTAACAACATATATATAATATATAGCATGTATCCACATTTCTTCGTTATTTGTTTCACATCTTTTCTCTTTATATCTTCAATCTATTGTCAATGGTATCTAAATTATATTAACAAATAAGATTTTAGTTCCGCAATTAAAATAAAGCAAGATATTGATCTAATGTAACAAAAGAAACAAGCAACAGTATTTCTTTACGTCGTTCGCGATAGGGTCCCCGTTATCTGGGGCGGATCCGCAAACGCACCTGCCCCATTTGTCCGGGTTGGAAGATACCGCGGATTGTCCGCCGCATTTTATCGCAAGGACGGCCCTCACGGTGTTATCACTGAAAAATGGCCGCGCTGTTGCGAGAAGAGAACGGACCACCCTGTTCGGAAATTTAATGCGTTACTTTGCGCGGCGGCACCCTTTCTGCTCTCATTTCGTTACCTTTCCCGCTTTCATCACAAAGTGCGGCCCTTTCAAGAAACCGCAATTTCGAAACACCCGCGGTCTTTGGAAGACCCGCGACCGTCTTCACGGCTCGGTAATTATCGTCGAGGGAACGGTATTAGAGCAGCTCTCTCTTTCGCTCTCCTCCTTTCTATCATACTTTCCATCAGCGCGAGATAACATATGAAGAGAGCGAGAGCGAGAGAGAGCGAGAGCGAGAGAGAGAGAGAGAGAGAGAGAGAGAGAGAGAGAGAGAGAGAGAGAGAGAGAGAGAGCAGAAAATAAAACCAGTGCCACAATTTACGAGCTCGTAATTGATTCTGAAACGCGGGATTCCCCGCGGCCGCGTTAGCGTATTATTTTCAGCGCCGCGTGTCGCGACGCAGTTCTGCGAGTGCGATACGTCGAATGGCAAAATTACTATTTCGACGCGCGGAGCCAATTACCGTAACTAACGATGTGTTGTAACGATTGCATGTAGTTACGCACGAGGGGATCGATTAAAAACATCGGTTTTATTTTTCGGTTACGACCACTGTAAACAACGTTATGTTTATTTAACCGCGTTTTGCAAAAAATTTAGAAGATAGGTCGCGGTCGAGTGATTGTCATATCAGCCGCTTCTCGCGCAAATGTGGTCATTTAATTAATGGCCGTTCGCGTAATCGCGGGGAATATAAAAACCATATGAATGTACAATGGGAGATATAGAAAAAAAGTGTAAAATGTGTTAAAAATTTAGACTTTAAATCCAAGCTCTGGATATGTATTTTTCGAGCAGACGCGTGTAACGTATTTCAGTCCGAACGTCATTTTTAACTCGTAAAGCATGTTCTGCGGAATGCACTTTTGGTTAACGCTCAAAGCTGACCGACGTGGCTGAAATGCTAAATTATATTTTAATATAAATTAGCGGAAAGAGAGCGCCGCCACATTGTATAATTCGCCATTTCCGAGCGCTGCTTCGCGATTTGTGTTTCGTTGCAGAGGAAGTCTGGATAAAATAGTTCTAATTGGCGATACGCTGTCGCTCTTTTTGGATTATTGTGCAGAAAACTATTGTATACAATTGTATTGGATTGCTATTCTACAATAGAACGCATTGTAGAACATTTGATAACCGGAATAAGCTTAAAGTTTCCGTCAAAATTTGTAATCCAGCCGTTCTCTTTCCTATCTCCCCATAGAATTAAACATTTCGGTAACTAAATCCGGAAAGTCGTATTTTACAAACATAAAATCCGGAAGAACCAAACGTTTTAATCAATTCTGACCTCTCCCGCGTGGCTTAATTCGCTGAAGCCCCTGATAATCGTTTTAACTCGGAAACCGTTAACGCGCAGCATTTTTACGAAGAGAAATCTCTTCCCGTTACCCCGCGTGTACAGAAGGGAAAATTTCGTTAAGGCAGCTGTTATAGTTGATAGCAAACGCGAATGGCGTACAAAACATTTTCCTCCCTCTATAAAAGCGAATTTTGCGAGAGTGTTCGCAGTCGCGCACACGTGATCCCGAATTATCGAAGAATATTTGCACGGTTTTCTCGTCGCTCTTACTCCCCTCGAGTGGTGCTCCATAGAACGGTAACATGATTTCTTTGTTACCTTATTGCCGTGTATAGCGATAGCGGCAGCCGGGAGTTCGTATCTACAGGTTGTTGATTTTGCCATGGATGCAGACATTTCAACTTCTGCTCCGCTGCACCCTCTTCTTTCGCCCCCCTCCCCCCCGACTTCCACGTGTCCTCTCTTCTTCCTTCGTTGTCGTCCACCGCCACTTCCGTTCCGTTCTCGTCTCCTCCTCTATCTCCACCTAGTCGTCGTCTCCTTCGCCGAATCGCCTCGATTTCTCGCATAGGTATGGAAGATCAAATTTACTGCGGCGGACTCTCACTTCTTCATCGATCGCTATAGCGGTCAGGGTCGATTCTCTCAGATTCTCTTCCGGCATAAAGAACGGAGAGCCTCTTTAATTGGCAAAAGGAGTCACATCTCGCATTTTTACGATCGGGATGGGTCTCGGCGCTCGTTTCTCGAATTACATGAGAATCACAAAGAGTCGCTTTTTTTATCGGAGTGCAAATGAATTGTACAGCGTTAATCAAAGCAAGTAAACCACGGGGGGGGGGGGTTTAAAGCGATTCGTATCACGTATTTTCGTAATAAAGTTCTGCGATTAATCACGAGGAAGTTCCTCCGTTTAGCAAATTTCAGAAGCGAGTTCAAATAATGCGTGTAATTTGTTTATAGCGAAATATATCTACGTGAATACCGCGGGTTATTAAAATGTTTCTAGACGCAATAGCCACTTCGTTGAATATTCTGTCAAACAAATGCTTTTATTAATTCGTGTAAAGTTCGAAAAGTGGCGTGGCGCAGGCAACAACGTTATTCCGGGCACCGCTTCAATTACGCAGGCAACAAAGTTGGTATAATAATTCTGTTCGGAAATATTTCGCCCGGCGTGTGCAGAGAGTACTGCGGAGACCTGCGAATTCAGAGATTTCCGTAATTCTGACTGCGTTTGCGTTCTCTTACACCTCTGTAATTTGCGACCGCAAATAAACTCATTAAACGCACGCGACATTGCGCTACTTGAACGTGTCGAATAATTTAATGATAAACGATAGGTACGCATCAGTAATGAGTGCCTCAAAGTCCAAATAAATCAAAGATATTGACGTATATTCGAACCGGGAAATTGTATTAAAATATACGTTTAATCCCGCACGAGCGGATTTAACGCCAATTTCCAATATAAATTTTTAGTGTTTTCGCAATATTACGATAAAAAAATTTATAAAACCGTGTACAGAAGTATAATCTGGAAAAATAATTGTATCGGAATAAAGGAGAAAAAATAGAAGATTAAAGAGAATAAAATTGTATAATTATAATACTTATACAAAATTTCCCGTCTCTATATATCCTCTCGCGGAACCGAATTCTTCAATTAAGAACACCGACGTTTATTAGTTTGATTGAAAAACGATAACAAGCTGATGCAATTAAGTATCATCCGATTATTGCTCAAAATATACAGAATTACATTACGTTACGTTACACTGCGCGACATCTTTATCGCGCAAGAGCTTTTCAATAATTAAAATAGTATCTCCCACATTTATTTATTAATTTATTTTCTCTGTTGCATTTTACAAGTATATACACATATATATATATATATATTTTTTTTTTTAAGGATCTATCTTGGAATATGAACAGATTTTCTCGCCAAGATTAAGCGAATCGAATGAGCGCCGATTACCTTTGTCAAAGGAGAAAGGTAAGAATCGAAATTAGATGCGCATTTGTCACGAAGCGTGTTCATTTAGCCGCTACCGCCGGTTAGGCGCCAACCGAGCTAATTGAAATCCTCTCGGCGGCGCGGTCCCGCGCGTTAATTGCCTAATCGAATCGCGGAAAGTCGCGCGCCGTTTGAACCCGCGGCGTTCCCGCCACATTATCGACTGGCCGCGGCGCGCATGTGAACGCGCCGGCCGCGCGCTGATTGGCCGGCGCGGCGTACCGGCCGACCGACGCGCGCCGCCATCTTGCTTTCACGGCCGAGCCGAGCGAGCGACCCACCCAGGCGGCGGCGGGCGGCGGGCAGCAGTAGTGCCAGACTGCCAGTAGTTACGCTGCGCTCTCGGTGGTATATCGCGACGGGTGTAACGCGGCGCGCCGTGCACATCGAAAACCGCACATATATCGGATCGGGCGACGTCTTACGCGCACCGAGCACCGAGTATCCCACGAGTTTCGTTCGCGGGCGCGTACGACGAGCGACGAGTTTCAACGACGCACCTCGCGCTCCCCGCGACCGCGGCAAGAGGAGGCGGAAGGGACGACGCGAGGAGTTGTCGCGAGAGGGTACCTTCGGAGCGGATTCATCTCTCCCGACGAGAATCGTGGGATCGTAGGTGGGTGCCCGAGAAGAGGAAGAAGAGGATGAAGGGGATGCTGGCGCTGGCCGCGCTGCTCGGCGTCCTGTCGGTCTGCCGGGTACAGGTAAGAATTAATCCATCCGTTCTCTCTCTCTCTCTCTCTCATTTTTATGTTTCTTGCGTTCTCGTACCTTTTTCCTTCACCGGTGCGAACTGCGGTGGAGTCGCGGAACGCGAACGGATCGGGAGCTCGCTCACGCGACGCTTTCACCCTTGAGCCGGGGAAATGTCAGGCGCGGCAAGGCGCCTCTGACCGCCGATCGATGTAGCGTTGCCGCGAAACTCCGCTTTTTTTCCTTCGCTCCGAAATCAACGTGCCGATATACCTACTCCGCTGCCACGATATTCTCCGGCCCGGTGCCACGGCGGCTGTCAAACGGTCCGATCAATGACCGCGATGCCGATCGCCTTGCACCTGCCTTTAATCCCGGGCACCGCGTTTTCGGGAAAGTATATATACGAAAGAAGTCTGGAGTAAAACGCGTCGCGACTCACCTCACGCCGCGTTGTTCTTCTAACGTGTATCGGAGAGAAGATATACATAAAGGAATTGTCGACAGTGTTTATTATTAATTTATTTAGTATTTTAGTACTTTTGTGTGTAATTAATATATTACGCGAAGCGATCCTCGTCGCGAAACATTTATCTTTTAAAAATGCGGGAGTTGAGGAAGGCACGCGTTTTCAATGACATCAGAAACAAACGATTGCATCAACGAGAACGTGACTTCGCATTAATGCGAAGTCGTATAGTAGCGAGAAAAAACTAACGCGATCGCCGAGGAGAGGACCGCAATTGTGTATCGACGAGCACAATTATTCATAGCGACTCGTAACGTTCGGAAGCGCGATATATATAAAATGCGGTTTCACGTCCGTAGTTTGATCGAGCCGTTTATACTTCCGTTTACCGTCCGGCGAGCCTCGTATCAGGTTCTTGAAACGAGGTTTCGATGGCGCAAAGGAGGTATAACACGCGCGCGACGCTCGACGTTCATCGTCCATGGAAATTTTAACACGCCCGCGTTCTCTTCGTGCGCGCGCGCGCGTGTGTGTATGTGCGCGCGTGTGGGCATCCAGTGTGTGGGCGGTGAGAGACCGGGGGCCGTGTAAAGAAGCGACTCGTAGCAGTCCTCGATACCGATCGATTTGACTCTCTCCGTGTTGCACGCGTCTCTCTCTTTTTTTAAATCATTATTTCAGTGCGAGAGCTCACCACAGCAGCGAGCTTCTATTATATATACGAATACAAAAACGCATTTTTGTCGCATGTTTTCTGTAGCAATATTGCGCTTCGCGAAAATCGCGTATCATCGCGCGAGAGAGCGAGCGAGCGAGAGAGAGAGAGAGAGAGAGAGAGAGAAAGAGGGAGAGAGAGAAAAAGAGACGCCATAAATGTCAGATCTCGCAGAAGGAGCGCACGGTTCATTTTCTTTTTGTCGCACATTCGGCTTGTTACGTATAGAAACACGCTGCAGAGTACAGTAGAGTTAATTGGCGCTTCTTTCTGGAAATGCAGTTAAAAGTTGCGAAGAAGATATACTTGTAATCTTGAATTAGCCTCCCCATTTTTTTTGTCGCAGCCGTATATATTTTTCTTTCGCGTTCCGGCGTCTCGGTCCGAGAAAATCGAGAGAGAGATTCAGTTCGCATTATACCCGGTGCGAGATTCATATATTCGTTTTCTCTCTTTCCGATCTGCCAACCCCCCCCCCCCCCGCGTTGCGAATGTCGCGATCGTCCAGCGCAACAACGCATCTCTATTAATATCGCCCCATTACCCCCGGCAATAATTAACAGCGCTGCGTGCAACAATAATGTAGTTTTGAAAGCGGCCGCTTCGGTGTATAGCGCGCCCGATAAAACATCCCATTAACGGCAATATAACAAACAATTTGCGTATATCGCGAGACTGTATCGTCGTCCTGCACCCAATCGATCCTCTTATATTAATTCGAAAATGATCTGCCACCCATGCACATGCACGGACGCGGTCGTCGACCATTGTTACGCCGCGCCGGCGGGGTGTCGCGCGCGCGGGGGAGGATGCGTTAATTGCGCATCTGTAGGATAATGAAACCGCGCGTTTTTCGAAGCGCGTATTAGGGAAGCGTTTTTATAACGGTTTTTAACTGTGCACGCGCGACAACGTTTGTTCCGCGCCGCCGCGTGCGTGCAACCGGCTTTTTTAATACCGGCGCGACTACCGCGCGATTAACCGAACTCGACAAAAATTTCGAGCTCGCTATATGTGTGTAATATCGCCGCTTCGCGCGAAAGTCGTATACTGAGTGACATTAACTCGAATTCGCGTAACGTTCGTTATGCACCGCGTAATAAATTAACGGGGGCGTTTCAGGGACGATATATTTAATCATTATTCTCATGGAAGTTTGGGCTTTGTCGGGCGTGCGCGCGCGCGCGCGATATATAGAATTCAGTGTGCGCGTTGCAGTAACGGTGATAATATAATAATATAATAGTTAATGTGAATTAACTATTGTTAACGATATTGCCGCGTGAATTTTTAATCGCGCATTGACGAGCCGTTACCGTGTATTAATTTAATGCGAGATTTCCGATAGAGCGAAATATAACGCTAACTAAGGTCCGTGAAAATTTAGCCGCTCTGCGCCCGTTGCGCGCCCGCCATAAATTAACGTAGGCGTTTCCAAAGCTGGGGAAATTAATTCGCGCTCACGGAAATTTGGGGTTTGTCACGCTATATATATATGTAACTCGAACGTGGGGCATTCCGATGACGGCATTAGCGATATTAACTCACGAAAATTTAGGGTTGCGGCTTTGTCATACGAGGCGTGCCTTCCGCGCGCAATAAATAATCCGCTCGCGTATACACGCGCGATCGATACTATCGAAACTTCCTTTATTTAATCACTGATAAAACGCTCACTCTCTCGGTTTGATTACTCCAGCTGTGCGTATATAGTATAGTGGTGGGTGGATCGTTAATTTTTCCGATATGCTCCAACGCTGCGTCGCCATTTAAATCTGCTCCGGCCATTAAAAAGCGTCATTTAAATCAGTCACGAGGCAAAAGTGATCGTCGTCGCATTAATATCTCGTTTATGCCTGGAGGTGTCACGCCCGTTTCACGCACGCGGCCATGCGTGCATGCATATGCAACTTGTTATATCGACGCGTATGCCGTATCGCCGTAAACAGGCCTTTTGTTGAACGAAAAAGAACGCGCCTATAAAAGCATTCGATATAGCGATGCGCGATGATTTTGAATCGCTTTCGGGAATATTCCTTATTTTCGCACCTCATCGTTGCACACAGCTCTCTTTATACCAGATGCACGATTTTAAAATCTTTTAAAAATTGTGGGCGCGTGTCGTAGAGTTCTCTTATATCTATTAAATTATGCAGTATTTGATGTGATAAATTTAGCTTTGTCTTATTTTATCACGCAGAGCATCCAAAACTCACCGCGGATGGCTATTTGAACGACGCAGCAGAATAAGTGAAATGGTCCTGAAAGTCTTAAAATTTTTCATTTTTTGACAAGCGCTTTCATGAAAGAGAATAAATATTATTTTAAGCTAGATACACGCGACGATGAAAAATTTTCTGTAACGTTAAGTTATTAGCCTGGATCATGGGCGAGAATTATGATGCAGTTCGTTCGTGTGTGTGTGTGTGTGTGTGTGCAATGTGTGTCGAATGACTTATGTCATGTCATGTAAAAGAGGGTTTACAAGGAAATGCATAACAGCGGATGAACAGCGGTGGTGTGTCGCATGCGATTAGCATTTTAGTATCTACCTTGTAGTAATTACGGAGTATCCGTGCGCGCGCGCGCGCGCGAAAGAAAAAAGATTTAATTTTGTATCACGAAAGTGACTTCATAAGATGGAGATTATAAAGGATGATATTAATTTTGTTTTATTCCATGCGTAACGCGATTATATTATATTATTGACTGATTATTCAGCGGCATTGCTGAACAAATTTCGGTGACGTTTTTTTCAATTAAAATGCTTTGATGGTACACTCGATGGTACATATAGTATAATATTTCATATAATTGATCTAAATTGATATTTATAATCTGGAATCTATATTCAATTTTATAATTTTTCCGATTTTATAATTTGTATATTATTGTGTGAAACACAGATTCGCGGATTATTAAATTATCGTATACTAATCATTATATATCATATGTAATTTTTCCTTTCGCGTCGGCGGATATCGTTATTGTATAATTTATCCCGATTACGTTTATATTTTGTTATTTGTGTGATATAATCTACTTTTTCAAACTAATCGAATTCCTCCGTTTCCTCGGCACGCACAAATTAATGCGATATCCAATTTTGCTCAGTATTAATACCGTAACATATAACAGTGCGCGCGATGCAAAAGCGTTGCAGCGATTAATTTATATAATTCCGTGGCAGGTTTCAATTTAATATTGCACTTGGATACATTCATTCTAAATCTATTCTCGCAACGTTTAGCGTTTAATTGCATGTGCAACTCTACCCTGCAAAGCTGCGCTGTGTCGAAAGAGAAATGTGTCAGAAGCGCGCCATCCCTTCGACTCAAATTATAGAAGTAGTAAAACTTCAGATTACTCTCAAGATGATTGTTTGCATGAGGCTGCGCAAAATACCGCAAAACTACTCTTTAAATATGAAATGCATGTATATCTAAATTTAAAAGAAAAAAACTTGACTTAGCGTATAAAATATAAGTTTTAAAACCATGTATAGTTGATGTATCGTATACTCACATAAATATGTGAGTATACGATATTTAAATTCTTGTCATATCACCCCGGAGTTATTTTGCGACGAGGTAACTTTATGAGACACATTCCTTTAAGTTTGATTATATCAAGACTTTGTTTTTATCGATTATTCTCAAATACCAATCGGAAATTGATTGTCAATATTAATATAATATTATTGCTTATGTAAAATCAGTTATATAACTGATGCTCTATGCGATTAAAGTAATATATCACAAAATTGTCTCGATTTGCGGCCAGTATATTTGAGATACTGGTACAAACATTTTCCGTTCTACGGAAAAATCAATCTCTCGAAAACGAAAACAACTGGATAATGGTGTGCAGCAGTCCGTATTTCAGTTTCTCTACACAGTTTGCAGCGAGAGTAAACGAAAGCAAGTCGTTCGCTTTTCTTAGAATAAACTCAACAAAACAATCTCATTCGGCTGAATAATTAAACGCGAATTTATCGCTCGACAGTTGTATTAAATAAAACTACACGTGTATGATAGCTATGGTTTCTTGGGTCTCGGTAATAACAGCTATACGTTCGCCGCAATTAATTACTTTCGGAGGAAGCCATTTTGATTGAGGATCCTGTATTGACATCTGGGCTTGCAGGCTTTAATACAAAGCAATAAAATATTAAGGTTAATATTTTTAAAAAGTTAAAAAATAAAAAATTAAGTTGAAACGATGTAAAAATAAAAAACTTTAGCTGCTAAACGTCAAACACAAATTTAGAGAGAGAAGTTAATTTTCTATAATTTATCTACTTAGAAAAAGACAAAAATGACATTTCTCTTCCTTTTACGTCGCATTAAATATTTTCACAGACGTTAGATTTGTACTGCAAGCTTTATATATGTATATACAGGGCTCTTTTTCAAGGAAAAATAATTTCCTGCGATTATGTCAACCATTGGTCTTTCTTATTTCAAGTGGAGTTAACATATAAATGATGACTAGCGCGTGGAATTAAGGGAAAACCAAGCAAGGGTAGAATTTGCCGAAAATATACGCGAGCATGTGCTTTTCAAAGCGACCGCTTTTGACAGCTTTTCGCTTGCACGCTATACAACGCAGGATATAGGCAAAAAAAAATAAAGCCCAATGCGAACTGAACGGCGGGGAAAAAAGTTTGCGTAAATCGTAAATACAACTAAACGCGTGCTTTCTATCGACAAGCGGAAACGAGATGTGAGATGTAAACATACGGATGATGAACTTTGTATACATGAAAAATATGCGTTTAATCTGTCTACACAATGCTATGCGTCGTGTGACGGATAAAGTACGTACGCATTCGTGGCGTCGATCATGGATCGAGTCTTCTCGCTTCCAGTTATTTCTAGTTTTAGAAGGGAAAACTGTCAGGTTCATTTTCATTTTTAATTTTCATCGTGAATATATGAATAAAAAAGTCAATATTTCTGTAGTATAAAAAGCGAATTTTTCCCTATAAGAGAAATGACGGGACGGTCAGTTTTTACGTTGATTTTTAATTATTCGCGCAGATTTGGATATTCCTTTTCATTGATACATACGTATAATGATATATTGTTTCTTAAAGTATGTTTTTAATTAATGCTTTGGAGAAGAGCGAAGTGCACGAAACATTAAAGAAAATTACGCGATTCTACACATTATAGATAAGGATCCGCGATATTTTTTATGTAAAATATCACGTATATAAAAGAGGAAGTCCGGGGTTACAGAGTCAAACTTCATCAAGCCACTTAACTTGTTCCCACGTAATTTTTCTACTCTCAGCTGAAGAAATGGGATATACTACTCCCGTCGCATTCGCGCGTGATTCATTCAACACACGTATAATTTGTTTCGGCTCGGTGCTTTCTGCGCGGCGCATAATTTATTCCGACATACAATTTCATCCCGAAGCTGGAAATTACTGTCGGCGAGCGAAAGCTTTAATTTCCGGAGAGACGTTTTTTCATTGCCGAACTTGCGGAACATTCAACGCGAAAAAAATCGGCGAAAATCAGCGCGACCCCCCGCGATTGCGAAAGTAATGAAGAACTGATGCACCCCGGACAAGGGGAATCAGCGTTGATTACACCGCAATTTATTCATCGGCGCAATGATTGCGCTCGCGATTTACCGTCGCACATGCTCTCGTTAATTGGGCGCGAATCTAATGACAACTATAACGCACATCACGGCGCGACGACGAGTCTCCCGAAACCGGATGAAAAATATATAGGCTCTATTAACCAGCATTCGGTTAATAAATACTATGAGCTTGTCGTGCGCTCGATCTTTTTATCGCGACTGTTTCTGCGGTCTATACGGTATATACGGGGCGGGATATACGGTTTCACCATCTGCCATCGACGATTTAAATTTCAAAGCTTTGTCCGTACTGCCCCACGTTATATTCGTGCGAGAAAAGCACGGGAGCTACTCGCAATCGCGGACGTAATCCGCGACGTAAACGTTTACGGACCTTCGCACATCCATAGGTGTATAGCGATGTCATTTCTGCGCGTTACATCGCACAGCCAAAGGGAGACCGCACCAAAGGGAGATGGCAAATCCGTGTTAAGCGTGCCGCAACGAGTTCTTGAAATCAGCTGAAATAGCTTTTAATACGTTTTCTTTGACCCGGAACCTCTTGCGCGTGCAACCGTGATTAATCGGGCCAGATTATGGTGGGGGAAAAAAACATATATCGCGGTCCAGAAGGAATTATTTATGGAATCGCTATGAGCGACGCTAAATGAAAGATTTCGCTTTTATAACGCCTTCCAAAAGCCGCGAAACATTTGGCCGAACGCGAAATTGATGTCGCACACGGATATTTACGAGGGGAGAGATTTACCCGAGAAGGTTTTCCTCGCTAATTCCGCACATTTCTTTATGGCGAATCTAACATATCGCTGCAGGAAACGTTTATGCGATATAGTATCGCTAACAAGAAATAAATTGTAACTTTCCGGATGTATGCACATGGAAATTTTACGAATGCATTCTTTACGTTGTATACTTTGTCGAGAAATTGAGAATTATTATATAAACTTCACCACACATCGCCGGAAAATATTTTCACAATAAATTTTCTTCAAAGTGTATCGTCATTTTTGTCAATACTAATAAATACGTTACATTTTATTTTTCTCAAAAATTCCACGTGGATCAACTTTAAATTAGACCGAATCTAAGATTTCGAAGATAAACAGAATCAAAAAGTTGGCCTTTGAAATGGAAATAAAATCGCCGTCACAGGAATCGTCGCATGATACCGAAAAGAAAAACTTCCGAGAGCGCAAGAGAAGACTGCGTTTTCGAAGTTTATTCTTGGGATGCCGTACCGTACAGAGACGTATAACTTCGTTCGTTCGGCGATGATAAATACGATTGGATCACGGCTGATGTGTGATATCCGTCGCGTAACTTCGTTGAAATTTCTAAAAGGACGGAGATAGTTGCAACTGATGCCGGCGTGCGTACATTTAAGTAGATTTCAAGGTTCATCCACGCGCGCCGCGTAATGCGTCGACCGCGACGGGCCGTGCATAGTCGTTATCCGCTCGACGAAGTTTGCTTTAATCCCCTTAACGTCTCTCGTCCGGAGAGACCGTCGTCCTGTCGGCTTGAAGTACCTACAGTCGCGCAGCACAGGTTGCGACTCGTTGCGCAGCCTGGCTAACTGTCGCCAGCTAATTCTTTAAGGCCGCGTTAACGAAGCTGCGCTAATAAATCGCAGGAACGGCCGCGCCGCGCCGGTCGGTGAGCCAATTCTGTAAGTAGAAACGAGGGAGCATCATTTATTTAAAAGAGCCGAATCGATATTCCCACCCCGAGGGACGTGCGCGGATTGATCAAACCCTATGAGACGTGGAAGCCAATTCGGTCCTTTCATTTGTCGCGAAGCGTGAAGCCTTGACGATTCTCGGGAAAGATCCGGCCTTGGAAGCGGACAAAATGAATTCGAGACTTTTTTTTATTCTCGTTTATATACTTTTATTTTTACGTTATTAATTTCTTTTTACACATCTATTCTGTGATTTTGCCTTACTTTACTTCTTAAATAGCTATTCCTTATAATTTATCGATGTTTTTTAATTGGTGTCTTATTAAACCGCATTGAAAAAGTCGATAATTTGACTCTCTCACATTGAGACTTCAGCTTGTCGTCAGATTGATTTAATTATACTCCATCAATTAATCTCCTGGTGCGTGTTTTAAGAACTAACAGCGGCAAATCCGGCAAACATAGACTGGTCCAAAATCTTATATCTATTGTAGGATATTGGAATAATTAAACATTAATTAATAATTTTATTTATAAAAAATAGAACGAACGTGCGATAAAACATGATATTAATTTCCAATTGCGCACTTTGACTTCAATTCTAGTTTAATTGTATTTGAATAACTTACGTTATCGCGTCATTATATATTCTTTCAATCTGATTTTGCTCGAAAATGAAAAGTGCTGGTGTATGGTAATTTCGTTAAACTGCACGAAGAGTACATAATTTATTCATGAAACTAAATACACCACGCTGTTGTAATTACTTTCACCTCTTTTCTGTTCCGTGTGCTTTTCGTATACTTCTCTCTCTAACTTCATTATATATACGCCTACTTTCTACCTTCGGCACTTACCGTGCCCGCGCTATCTTTCTTCTTGCTGTTTTCTGTATCACTTTTTCTCCTTTGTTACCCCATCGCCTCTCTATTTACCGTTTTTTTCTTCCTTCGTAAGAAACCGCCTTTACGGCTTCCACTTTGTACATTCTTGTTTCTATTTTTCTTTCAACACCTTTCTGCTTTTTGGTGCTTGCTCCGAAAGTCTGTCGCAATGTAATGTCGCGTGCGTCAGAAGCTCCTTAAGTCCTCTTCTCTGCGGTCAGATTCGCCGTAAATGCATTAAACAAATCCCCTTAAATATACGGTATATTACATAAAACGCATAAGAGAGAGAGAGCAGCTGTTCACGATGTCGTGACCATTGTTCGCCGAAGGAACACCTTAATGTGAGCCATATTCAGCACCGAACGTAAATCGCGTGAACGTTTTAATGCCGCTACTACCAACGTCGTAAAAAATAACGCCATTGTTTGCGTCGCGAGCGTCGCGCAATAAAGCTTTGCTTTTAAACAACCGATTAGCGTATGGGATTTACAGCAGAAGATTACTTACAGCTGTATAGCGTGATGTTTCGTGAGGATTTTTTCCTTTGCGCGCGCGTATGCTTGAAAGTTGGAAACGTTTCCCATTAGGATTTCGTCGGCATTCCTCTCTCTTTTCGCCTTTTCCGTTAAAGGTCGAATGAGAAAGAAAATTGCGAACTTCCTTCCGGCATGAAGCCCCGGCATGCCGCAGGTTCAAAGTCGCAAAAGAAGAACGAAACTGATGAGGCCGACGCACGCGATTGTCTTCCTTTTTCGCGCCGCATTATTACGCCACGAAGACAATGTCGCTATACTTAATTACCGCATACCACGCCGTTGCGAGTCACGTAAAACGTTACCGACGCGGATATGGCGAATTATATATGTGTCTTCGAGAGGAAGATGTCATCGGGTATTTAGATCAAGAATGCATTTTCGTCTTGATATTGCGATACGAGTCGGCTTTGAAGCGCTCATACATTACGCGAAATCTTCAGAGTTACCGCAGATATCGAATTATTATAATAATGCTAGTATATCAGCCTAATTGTATTAATACTGTTATGTTTCTAGCTATCGTTATGAAAAATATATGAGTTCCGATAATATTTCTGAACGCAAGCGAATCGGGTTGCGACAGTAACTTTTCTCAGTAAATATCCAGTCCTGTTTTTCAATTATTTGCAGTCAGCGCTACAGCCAACAACAGCTATAGTTTCTCTCAACGCATGCGAAACGTACATACAAACGTACATATATGTTTGCTATGATCGATGAATAACTAGAGCAAAACAAAGCACGCCACGACCGCGACAGAGAGATTACGATCGACTACGTTTCCGTGTAGCTCGTCGATATAAGTATAGCAAGTATACGCGCGCGATTATTACATTTTATACATATGTGTTTCAAAGTAACTGCAAGAAATTTTGTGTGCATCAAACTTACACAATAAACTAAAAATGAAGTGATTTACAGAAAAAAAAGTTATTATCGCAAATCAATCACAAGCTCGTAATAAAAAGTTCTCTCGGTCGCGCGTTTTTTCGTTTGTGCATTAACTGTTATACTAGCGTAATAAACGCGCGAGTGCTATTAGTAATCGAAAGATTCCAAAGATCAGAAGTTAGTATACGTGCCTATTCACGCAACGCAAAAGTGCAGCGGAGGCGTGGTTTGCACCGTTTGCACGCAGTTACGACACAGCATACACACACACACCGTCAGATCTGTGTCACGATCTTCTAACTCGCATCTTTCTCGGCACAATGGTCGTCGTGGTTCTTCGAGCAGGATCGTCGGCCAACTCTTATAACCGTTCATTACGTCATGGGGAAAACGCGCGCGCGCGCGCGACAACGCCTGTTAACACGTCATTGGGGATCATCGATGATCGGAACACCTACGCCTCTAACTCCGTCAACAACGCGTCAACCGCGTAAACATGCAGGATGCAGCGTAATAATAGTATCATTGATCCTTCCGGAGATGCAAAGATTGCATTAGACAACGCGATACACCTCAAAGTATTCTGAGAACTTGCATTTTTGAGGATGCTTTTATAATAGAGTGTATAGAATTACTCATATTTTTTCTCAAACATTTGCGTTAAATCAAGAATTAATCAAGAGTTAATTCTTGATTTGATTCACCTTAGGTATTTGGTTTTCTTTCGCCTGTTCTTTACCATTTTATTTGTTTACACATTTTGAATTTTATGATATTTTGTACAGAGATATATGTATGCATGTTTCTGAAATTTTTTCTTTATTTTGCTACATATCTATAACTTACTATCATATATGTATAGCGATTTGTATTTGTTTGCTTTTGGATAATGATGGCATAGATATGTACATAATTCTGTTATACAACGTATTTTATTTATTATACCGCTATAAATATATAATATAATAATTTATATTTGAACCTTTTTTTTATTAAAAATTTAATAAAAAGTCTCTTTCTCTAAGGGGAACGTTAAACAGAGGCAAAAAGTGAGTTAACCTAGGGTTAAAAGTTAACCGACGTTTGTAGAACTAGGCCTAAAAGTACCATAAACTTTTCTGGGAAAAATTCTGGGAAGAATTCTAAAAAAAAAAAGAAGAGAGAGAGAGAGAGATTAATTGTGAAAAGATCCGATAAATAAATTCGCAAATAATCGTAATTCTATTCCGTTTTTACACACTCCGTGCGTTTTATTCCGTTTTTAACACCGCGTAGGATAAATGAGAGTATACAGATTCGCGCTGTGAGTAATTGAACTACATTCGATCCCGACGTATTTCCCGAGAAATATACGTTATTGTCACTGTCATTCTTCATCAACAGAACGCTTTGTTAGCTTAGTAGAATAAACGTTTTAATCCTCCAGTATAGTAGCACGTGATATTTACACTGACATAAGTACTGATATTACCAACTTTTTTTCTTGCATCATGTTTTCACTACGTAAAATCTGTACCCGACGAACAACAAAGAACGAATGAAGGTTTTTTTCGCTTCCTTTCTCGTATTCGAAAGCTGTTTTTTCTGCCCGAAAGAATAAGGGTCGTTTTATGAGATTACCGACTATCGCGGGGTTAATAACCGCGGCGATTACCGGTCGCGGAAATCGCGAAGTGCACGCGGTGCAGCCGCACGGTGAGGTCAAACACCTCGCCGTGGCGTATTCTTCCACGAAGTGGGTCGCGCGTTTCTCCGCGTTCTCTCTTTTTATTTTCCCTTTTTTTTCTCCCCCGGTCGTCGCGGAAAAATCGAAGCCCCGTGATAAGGATTCCGGTCCCGCGGTGTCGCGGGCCGCGCGGGAGAGTAATGGCGGGAGAGAGCCGCGCGCGCCGCTCGAGCAGCCGGATAAAAGGCTGCGGTCGGAGATTTATCTTACGGTTAAAAAATTAACGGGGCCGCCCTTTGACGTCAGCTTACATTTGAGCGGGGATGATTCGGCCCCTGTCTTGCGACACACAGGTATATCGCTATTAGATTTATTGCCGCTCCGTCTGCATTATTTACGCGGACCTCGCGCGTAAATCCCCGGTTCTCGACGGTAACCGTATCAGTGGATCCTGAAAAATGTATTCACGTCTCGACTTCATAGCATGAACTAAAATCTGCAATCCGAGTCTTCCCGGTAAAAGCGGCCCGGTTACAGACGCGACACGTTTTAAACGTCTCCGTTAAATTTGGAAATGAGGAGAAATATACGCGAACGCGATTCAGAAAACGATGTTTCTGCGAGATTGATTATATTAACCTTTCCGGGACCGGAAGCCTAATATTAGGCGCTGGAGTGGCGCCGTCTTTCAGTTCAACCTATACTGACAAAGACAAAAATGTTCTAGCACTAAGGGCCGGTTTTTCCAACCTGTTAGGTAAACTACCTAATAGTTAAATCATATATGTCTTTGTTTATCCTTTACATTAAACAAAGATAGACATATGATTTAACTATTAATTAGGTTGGAACAACCGACCCTAAAACTAAAAAGATCGTCCAAAAAAGGGCCCGGTCCTGTAGAGGTTAAGAATCTTTTTATGAAACTACGTATGTTTCTTGTTTAATTAAATTACAGAATTAATGAAAATTAGTCAAAATTTATTAATGCTACGTTGTTATCTATATAAGTTATATGTTATCGATGATTTAAAAGAGATAAATATATATATAAGCGTAATGAACGGATTTATTCAACATGCCCGAATGTTTTTTTCATTATTATTTTTGAAATTATACATCAGCCGCGCGGGATAACTTCGCAATAAATAGCTCCTACACGAATGATTACTTATATTTATCCTTTTTCGTCGATCGATGACGCGAGTGAACAAAACTATAAGTATATATACGTGCGAATAAGTTATCCGAATCATCGTCGAGGGTATTTCGGGCGAAGCCCGAGACGAGCTAGTCAACAGCTCTGTTCTCGTTCTGCGACACGATTTATTAGGCACTCCCTCCGTAGGGGGGTCTCCACGGGGGAGGAGGATTATCGATTTTACGGGCGCCCGGCGGCGACCGGTCAGAGTGGTCGTGGCTTCGGTCGGCACGGAGGGTAAGAAAATTCATCGTGTTATATCTTATATCAATTCAGCCAGCGGACGCGCCGGAATCTCTCGTCGCCGCTCCCGTCGCATTCCGCACACGTTTTTTAATAACCCGAGACGCGCGACACGACGCCGACGCGACGTCCCCGCCGACGTGTTCTGTTCGGCGTCGCGGTCGCGTTCTCGCGAACGGCAAGGATCGGTATAGGAGGCATCACCGGAGGAGCGGAGGAAGCGCGAGACGGTTTTGTCGTGACGCGCCGGGACTAAAAATAAGACGTTATCGATCGGCATCGCGATCCTGCGCTACGAGGGAGTCGATGAAGCGATTACACATTGCGGCACTTGCGACAGAGAGAGAGACTCTCCCCCTAGTCTCTGCAATATCGCAGAACATTGGCTGCGTTGCTCGATCGCTTGTCTCGTAGTCGCAGGGTCGTGTTGCTGACTGGCGCGGCTAATTCACGAGCGTGTTCCACGTAGGCGGTATTGAATTAAAGCAAGCTGAAAGTTTTCAGTATGGTTCAACGGTCTCAAAGTCATAACTGTTATACCTCTACATCTCTACGCTGGGATTTTCTACACGCTTTTCGCATTTTCGTTCTTCCTCTCATTCGTTCTTCGGTAAAAATGTTAGTTTTTTCTTAATAAAATTATCGAAGTCTTTTTTCTTAGCTATTTGAAAAATACTCGCGAATAGAGAATCAACTTTTCAGAAAAAGATATCGAAATAGATGATTTAAAAAATATATATACCAATATTTTTTTACGGTTGTATTAAAAAGAGAAGGAAAGAGAGAGAGAGGAAAAAAAAGAATTGAAAATGTGTTTTACAAGTAGAATAAATTTATGATGAATAATTCAAATGGACTGCTATCTCGGATTCCGATTTTTTCCGTTTTTTCGAGACCAGCCACAATGAAAATACATTTCTATTTATATTATCGTTCGAGCGAAAATACTCTTTTACTTTTTCGTTAACGAGATGTATTGAGAAAATTGACGGTTTTTAAAATATTCGATAACTTTTTAACGTTCGCTTTTAATAAATAAATTTTAATTTAAAATTCCATCAAAATAAATTTATCTGTAAATAGAATAACTAATAATCGTTCCATTATTAATTTTTTCCTCTGAAGCTTGTGAATCCACTAACAGCTCTTTATTTACAATTGTGTGTGTATATATATATATATATTTTTTTTTTTTTTTTTTTGAAAATTATTGAAGTGCCTCGACCAACATGCACAAGCATCGTCCGCATGAAACCAACGCCGTGTGTTTTCCGCCAATTCTGCGGCACTCAGTATTACAATGAGCGGAACGTAATATTTTGCTCGTGTGTCTCATGTTTTACGGTAATGAATAAAAAATGAAGCGAATCGATCGCATCTTGCACGGCTCGCCCGGCGCGATTCCATTATTTCCCGACAACGACGTCGCGAGTATTGTCGACGGGAATCAAGGTTGCCATAGTTTGTCGGCGATTATTGAGGTATTAAAAATAGGGCGTTGTTTTACGCGGAGGTATAAAGGTTCCGTTCGTCCCGAGGCCCGAGTGGATGATTCGCTCGGAACTCCGCGCAGGGTGGTCGGTCGGGGGTTGCGCGACGAGAGGGTTGGTTGATTTAATAACGCGGCCCGCTCGAGCGAAACATCGGTCCGTCCAGTGCCGATAACCACTACCATCGCGCCGTGCCACGTGCTGGGCACTCCGTGTCTTTCTGCGGGAGTGTGCGCGCGAGGGTGTGCCTCGGCGTGCATATCGTCCGCAGTGAGTACAACGTATACAGATCAGTGGTTCCCAAACTGCTCGACAATTTTGAGAAGGTGCTAATTTAATTATTACAAGAGAACATTATTTATTTAATTTATTTTGCGATTATACACTGAGCCTCCCAGAAAATGTTGAATCGCTGTCACTGAAAAGCAACTCAAGCAGATTATATATCGTAAATTGTTAATAAGCTCTGTTACTCCAATTGAAAAGTGCGTATACAGGTTGTTTCCAGTAAAAAAAACAGTACGAAAATAAAATACATTAGAGAGATTTTTTAAAAAAGTATTTTATTTTAGAAATACCTTTACATTTTTTCCCGTTTTATTACGAATTGAAGTTTAGCCTTGCGGCGATTGAATTTTAAAACGACGCGGAGTTTGGGAACCCTCCGTAAAGATGACGATCGTGAATGATCGCGAAGCGTGCAACGATCGTGAACGCACGCCCACGCGTTCCCCGCCGGGCTCTGCCCTTTTGCCTGTCCTGTCACGGACAGTGAGAAAGTGAATATTATACCTACGTGCACCGCGTAGAGAAAATCGCCACTAGCTCGTTAAGCATCCGCGTGCGAGATGGGGATTTTAATTTTAGAAAATTAATTTCAGCCGGCGCTCCGGGCCAGGAATTGAATTATATATATTTCGACTACGACGTTGTTCCTCGAGACGTTATACGTTCGCCGCCGTACGCCGGGGTTATTCAAATTGAAGTACTTTTGGATTATGCGAAGAACGTTAGAAAAACCCTCCACGAGAACGCCGGTAATTTCGGTAAATTTCGACGGCGCATTGAATTAAGTCCGCGGCAAAATTCGGGGATTTTATTTAAATGGTCGGTCGGTCAGTGTAATTAATGGGGAAACTGTAATTATATTATAATTACGCGGGCTGTTCGGTATAATTATAAGAATTATGCAGGTGGGAAATATTTGACAATACGAAAAACCAATTGCGCGGAATTAAATGGAGAATTTTAACTATCTCCGTATTTCGGATTACGCTGATCGGGAACTGCGATCAATATCAGATTACTTTTGGATCTTGGAATATCGAGACTCACGGGTCAAAAGGATTACGGAGATATCTTGCTCTTAGCATGTTGGAAGTCGAAGTTTCAATAAGATCTTTGAATTTTTCGATTCTGAGTTTTTTTAAGCTTTTGGAACTAAATTCCCCAACTTTCAGTTTTTCGAATCTACGAGCCAACAATCCTTAAGACTTTCGAACTTTCGAACTTTTTAAAATTTCGGATCTTCGAATTGTGCAATCCTTAAATCGCACAATCACGTAAACGTCGAAATATCAAAAAATAATTTGTGTATATATAATGGCCATAGAATAATAGTCTTGATTAAAATGTGCTCAGTTCCGTGTAGCTGCGATTAATTTCGAAATTGCACACGATTCAATCAAGCGCCATTGTTTCTCGTGTTTGTTTAACCCAATGCCAAATTCACGCGCAGTAAAATCGACCAAATCGATAAATCTTATTCTATTTGCTTTCCGCGAAGCGTATTTATTTTCCGGTGCTGTGGAATTACATCCTCGTTAACATATAGTGGCGTCTAATTTTCATTTGCTTGCGATATTACAGCGTATTCTGAAAATACGAGCTTATCGATATATGTGAATTATACTATAAAACAATCATTTCTCATATCGTTGAATTGCAAACGTATGTTCGTGAACATTAAAATTTATATGTGCGGTTTAGATCAATTCTTTTGTGAAATCTCTTATCTCTCTCTCTCTCTCTCTCTCTCTCTATATATATATATATATATATATATATATATAATAATAAAACAATTTTTAAATATATATAAACTGGACATTATATATAGTAGAAGAATGAAACAAGATATACATCAATTAAAACGCGGCTTTCAAGCTTTTTTCTTATTTTTTGAAAAAAGTTTGCTTTACATAAGGTTTGCACTGAATAGTTCTCTCAGGTAGAATAATAATTGGTAAATATATTATTTAGAAAATAAAGGATGTCACAACGTTATAAGAAAGAACCAGAGCTTTTATGAACTTAATATAAATTATACAATTAAAAATAAACGAAAGATAAGAACAAAATAAACTCTGTTTTAGCAGACGCTCGAGGCAAATCATGTCGACGTTTATAGCTTTTCTTTTTCAGGAAAAATCTTGTTTCCTTCGAGACCAAAGTTGTTATCTACGTGGAAACCAATAAGAATTAAGCTTTCGATCCTCGGGAAATTATTGAGCTGTAAAGTCGTCGCTGGATTCTCGTTTACATGAAAATTACACGGGTTGCACCGGACGAAACAACGAGCAAACGAAACGTTGCAAAAACAAATGGTACAGTACAACGAATTGCGCGATCGGACACATTGATAAAGTGGATCGCGCGAGAAGTGAGGCGATTAAGAGCGCGTGTATATACTCACCGGCTAATTAATGCGCTCGGTGTGGGCGGCGCGCGAACGGCGGTTAATAAAATAATAAGCCGCTGAATGGTACAACAGCTAATTAGGTGTTCACGCGGCGTGAAAGTTGAATGTCAAATGCTTCGCGCGTGCCTGGAAATTTAGAGTCGCGGCGGCCGGTCGTTTATTAGCCTTTTAGCGCCCGTTTACGTGCATAAAGGGGAAGCAAATCGACTAGCGCGGCGGATATTGCGTAATAGATGCTGACAGCAAAATCCCTTTCGTGAAAATAAATATTCGCGGAACAGATCGTTTATTGATCATATTATGAAAGAATTCAATATTCAGTGGTTTTTCTGGCTAACAGGGCTGGCTCGTTTTGAAAATTACATGAATATTTTACGCTACAAAATGATATATCATAATTTCATTATAAATGATAGGATATGTACGAGCTTAATTTGTTATTTTTTAAATTATTAATAGGTAATTTATATCGTATAACTTTCTGAAATATTTTACGTAGTACTTTATTAATATTTTATATTACATTTTTTATATATGTCGGAAAGTTGAATTTTATAAGAAATATTATAAAGATCTACTCCAAAATAATCTTCTCGATCGTGAAGAAAGATGAGGAAACTACGTACTCTCATCTCTCGTCCCTCTTATGCTGGTAATTGCACAGCTCGACGCACATCATACACACGCGTGCGATATTTTCTCCGTTCCTTTGGCGCGCGGCTTCCTCCTCCTCCTCGTTGAAAAGTGGCTTCCCGACTTTTTGCACCGAGGAAAAATTCGATGCCGGAGATTGGAAGGCGCTTTGTGGAATGACTTGCCGCCGTCGTCTCGCTAATAACCGGGAGATAACAAAGAGATTCTGTTTATTCAGCAGAGTCTCTGTAACGTCGACGCCCTCTGCACGCCCGCTTCTGCGAGGTGCATGTCAGTATCGCGTAAGATGAAATCAAACGCCGTTGTTTATGCTTCGTGCCTTTCTTCTGAGCCGGTCGTGCCTTCTGATACGCGTCCGAGTCAAGTACTTTCTTCTATACTTATACACGATCATATATTTATATGCCTTATCCAATCCTCTAAAACATGTAAATGTATATACATTTAAAGAGCATGCATTTTTCAAAATATTCCTGTATCTCTCGCAGCTTTTTTTCACTATTAATTCTTAATCCGAACTGACTCATATGTTGGTGCAGATATATATTTAGACTTTAGACACTGGCATTATGCTTGTCAAACTTTTTTATTAATTATATTGAACTTTATTATTAATTATATCTCTAAAATTTTATTAAAACAGCTCTCTAAATTTCTTGGAGTGGGAATACTGCCACTCCAGTGAGATTTCACTCTTTTGGAGTAAGATTTCACTCTTTTTGGAGTGAGATCTCACTGGAGTGGCATAGTATTCTCACTCCAAGAAATTTAGAGAGAGGGTATACCGGAGTTGTGAAGGATAAGTTTTCGATTAAATTAAAGAATGCTCTATCAGAGTATCATTTAAAGTTTAATTGTCAAATCTTTTCTTTTTAAATTATGAATAGTTTGCGAAGATCAGATATTTTTCCCAAAGAAAAGTGATCTTAATCTTCGACTAAGGTCGCTTCGTTAAAAATATCAGAATATATTACTATTACTAATATTACCGAATGTCACCCATATATTTCTCGTCTTTTTTTCATATATCTCTTGTTACTATTTCATCGTATATCGGAACTAAGTCACGGGAAAGTTCTGCTTGTATACGCAGCTTAATGCGCGCTTTCTCGCGGGAATAGTTAGCCCGTATTACAGTTAGCGCAGTGTGCAACGTCGCCAACCCTCTAAATGTGCGGCTCTGAGGTGGTGTTGAGCAAGCCACGATGCCGACCGCACACGTCCCAGGAGATTCCGTCGCTGATATCTCCAAGTAATTTCCGCTAACGAGGAAACCATTCCGAACGGAAAGTAAGTAGCGTTTTCGAGACAGAGAGAGAGAGAGAGAGAGAGAGAGGGGGGAAGGGGGAGGAGGCACGAATATTGATATTCCAGTCAGGCAGCAAGCGATGTTATTTTAATTGAATCTTCCATGTCACATGCTGTAGACAGACACGTAATGTGTATAGATGTGTTTTACTTTTTGCAATCGTGATTTCTACTACAGGGAAATCTCCGGCTTAAATCTCTCAAAGTGTACGCTAGCTTGTGAAGAGAAAGATACATTGTAAAAACTATTATCAGTCAAATAAAAATAATGCATGTCTATCTAGAGAAATAACACTTATGTGGGATACAAACCAGAACTCTTTTTTGAAACATATATTAAGAAAAATCACATAACAGGAAAAGTCCTCGAAGCTCTTTAAGAGAATATTATCAATTACATTGAAATTCAAAAAAATATCGTGCAGACTTTACGGAGGTATGATAAGTTTATCTGGATTAAGCACAGCAACTACTTTAAGACAAAACTTAAACGACCGTTAAATCTTCGAGAAATCTACTTGGGAAAATACTATCTAGATTTCAGCCAGTGCAGCGTATAATAGCAAATGTATTGTGTACAATACTTGTCTCTTGTATAATATTCAAAAATATTAAAATATTTAATATATATATATATATATATATATATATATATATAATATTAATAATATTAAAAAAATATAACTCTAAATTTAAAAATATTTAAAAAGAGAAATTTTGTATAAATACTATAATTGTTTATGTGTCTCAATTTACCTCAAGTATTTAATTATGTCCAAAATATCGTCAAAAGATAAATATATAAAATAAATGTAACATAGAATGCACAATATATGTACATATATACATACATACATATATAATATGTGTATATCTATATAATACACGCACACACACACACACACACAAATAAATATTATATACACTATACCGTTCCAAAGTTTGGAAGCACTTACTGTGTTTTTCATAAGAAAGTAGTGCTTCCAAACTTTGGAACGATAGTGTATTAGGTATTACTGGGTATTACACATACTGTTATGTCAACTTTCACGCTGTAGATGGAGTCGGACATAAATAATTTCTTGTATTCAATATACGAATAATTTCATATATAATTGACGGAAACAAATATGTATTGTCTTTTATTTCCAATATCGTATATTTTTTTGAAATGATGGGGCTTTTCTACTAATAAATTGAAGCAAACATAAATTTTACAATTAATTAGAAAAGATGCTAATTCGACCACTGAGGCTTGGTAAAGATGCCCGTCACGGATTGTAGAGAGGTCCTGATTCGAACCCTGGCTAGGGTGATATTTTTCATAATAAATTTAAGACTTAAAAAGGATGCTTATTATATGTATAATAGCATCAAATGTTAAATTGATTTAAGTATGTAGATTTACTCCAACAGAAGTTTGAGAAGTTTCAATAGAAAGCTGTCTGACAAATAATCATCGCGCACAGACTGAGTTAAGAAACGAAGCTTCGTCTATGAGGAAGCAAAAGTATATACAAAATTCACACAGAAACATTATTATTAGGCTATCAAGATCCAGCCCGATCGAAAATGACATCTTCTCTAATTAATTGTATAAGATTCATGTCGGTTCTGTTTTACTTATTATTGTTCAAATTATTGTTGAATTGTTATTAGATAGTGACCGAGCCGATAAACTCGGCTTTCTATTTTTCGGGTTTTTTCTTAACTATATACACGATTTTTTGCTACATGTGCTATTGTGCTTACAGTTTTGTTACATTCATATTCGATAGGTATGTTTCCTCGATTCTGTTAACTTTTATATACCACTTATTGTTAGACATCTTAGGGTTCGTGTCGTATATAGATCAGAAATGATGATGATGGAGAGGAATGTATGTAGAGGAGTGTAGTTGAATGATGTATGTATGTGGAGATTGTGTCCCCGAAAACACCATGCGACTCTGCGAGTCACGATAGTGAGACTCCGCAAGTAGGATAAACCGACCAGTGAATGATCAAAATCACTTATACATATATCACTTATACTATAAAAAGATCATAGATTGAAGATAAATGATTTTGTAATGAAAATTAAGAGAAAAATTCACAGATGACGTTGAGATCGGTGTCACAGTTATGAAGAAAGTGTTCGACTCGAAAACTCAAGGAGAAATATTTACAAGAAAATATTTCTCCCGTCGATGTGTATATGTTCCGGGATAGATTAGAATTTTACTATCTAATATCGCCGAACGATAGGGCAGCTTTATGTAAAATAATGAAGGTCGCTTTATCGAACAACGTGTGCCGCAGGTGTTCAAGGTTACGAGCTTTTTGGACCCCACCTTCTCCCGCGTAAAAGCGAACGTAAACCGCAGGATGCTCGTATCGCCGACGACAAGTTCGGAATACACTCTGGACACACACCGCACGTTCGGCCAGTCGATAAGCCGACCACCGCAATCTGTGTGGTGATCATGTCGAACTCCGAAGTGCCATTGCAATGTGTCGATTTATCGGAGAAACACAAAGCCGCCTCTAATAGCCCACGATTAGAATCGCATACTCAATTTTCGTGAGATAGTAAAAAAAAAAAATACTGTAATAACTCTTTTTAGTATGAGATAAGCTGAGTTTTAGCGATTCATGATTCTCGACATTTTTTCCCAAACGACAAATAGAAACAGCGAGCGATAGCAGTTATAGAGAATTACATTTTTTACGTAATTGGAAAACGTTATATTTTTTTATATTTACATAAAATATTTTTTTATGCGTGCATGAAATATCTTTAAATATTTTTTTTATTTACATGAAATATGTTTTACACATGCATGAAATATCTTTAAAATTTTGATTTATAAAAAAAGTACTTTATAAATAATAGATGAGAATTGATAGAGCTGTATTTTATATCGAGTTTTATATTAATACGTGTAACCACGTGTAACAGTATGTAACATTTGGATGTTATTCGACTTGAGAATGATGTTTGTATTTCATAGATATAGTGTATATTTCAACCGTAATTGTATAAAATCAATATTCGGGCTTACATTTCCAAAATAATCAATTCAAGAGAAACATCATTCATCTAGGAGATACCAATGCAAACAAATTTATTTATATAGTTATCAGTTTTTTTACCTGGAAGTAAATTCTTTAGGCATATAAAAAGACATATAAAAAATATAGAATATTTTTTAAGAAATAATTTGTACGAGTAGTATACAAATAGTACAAGTGGTATAATGAAGTGAACAAAAATGAGATATAATAATTTATTTGATTTCGGGCGTGATTGGAAATTCTGGCCCTCGGTTGTTAGCTTCAAACCCGGGAAATTTTCCGTCTGTCTGTTACCTCGGCGGGGTAAACCTACCCCGTGGTTGAGCCTGTGTCGGGGGGGGGGTTCCCGAATCGCTTCCGTACATAATGGCACGCCGTGTCGCGGATCTGTCCCTGACACAGCGACGCGGATCGATGAAATGCAAAGCGCCGACGGCGTCGCGACGCGACGTCCCGGTCTCCATCGCGAATGGCCGGCGTCGCGATTCGCAATTTGCGAACGTTAAACGAAATTATCGGCCGAAGCGGCGAGCGCCGCCGCCCTTCTGCCCTTTCCGCCACCGTTCGCATGGGACGAGTAATTGCATTAGCGCGAATTTTCGACAAATGTATCGCTCCATTATAATGATCGTGATGATAGTAACAGTCTGCGTCGCTCGCGCATATCTGATGCCACAGTCAATAATGCGATATGTCTGGTCGCGACGCAGTTGTTGCATGTCGCACAGTCGTCCCCTATGTATGTTTTTTCAGAGAGGTATATGTTAAAAATATAAAACCTCGTGTTACTTCGCATTTAACGCTTTACACGATTGCATCTAATAATCAGTCTAACTTGATCTGCTTGTACGTGAGATTTTTATACGAGATAAAAATAGAACTTGGAAGTGCATGACACTGTATATTTAGCGTCAAGCGTATTAAGATAAATAGCGTCTTAGAACAAACTAATTATCTTCACCTGATACAAAGTGTCAGGATATACGTCAGTTTTTATATACTCATTTCTTTTCGTAACATTCCCAAGAGCTCGAGTGTATATCTTTGCACTCGCACAAAATCACGAAGATGACTGACTCATGGAACTGGAACGAGTCGTGTAGACAGGAAGCGAAAGGTCGTGTAAGAGTGCTATGTAATACTTTGGATGGGTTTAAATCGCAAAACAGGTTTGGGAATATGGGAATTAAAGTACAAACTGGCCGAGCAGACTCTCGGGACGTCACTGGAAATTGGAACGACGAGATAAAAGGCAAATTTATGTGATAACATTTTTCTTTTTATTTGCTTTTGCCACGTTAAAAATTGATATATAGGAAGTAAACACAATCAGTCAACTGCAGTGAGAACGGCAAAGTTTAATAAAAAAATTTTAATGTTGCTCTAATATATCTAAATATAACACACATTCCGTATATAACGTATCTCCGCAATAAAATTAATTTTTTACATTTCTTATAATTTTCCACTTTACAGAAATGAAATTCCCCAACATGTTATAAATTTTTCCATTTATCTTAATACAACACTACTCATACATTGGTAAAAATTAGCTGCAATTGCTTATATAATTACTAACACGAATTGCTTACATAATTTTCTTTAAATAATGCGCATTATCAATTAATTTCTTTGTCCCTGTCTATCCGCGCGCACGTTCTATAGCTCTCTATCTAAAAAAATAAATTATCCTCAAATAAATATGTCCCATATATTCCACATCACTCTCGCTTATACTTTACTTCCGGAAAATTGATACCTAACTCTTCGCGATTTGTCACTTTCGAGTTTGACGTTGCCAGCCATCGTTTTCTCGCGCCGCGCGCCGTCGTAAATCCAACAGCGAAGCGAACGCGCGATTTTTATCCGGGCGGAACCGATATTTTCCACGGCGACACGCCAATCCTCCGAATCCCAAAGACCGTAACTCGAACCGTGACCCCGCTTGTGGTTGCGACGCGCGCGGTGCATGCCGATATTCACCAAGTGCGCACATGTGCAACTGCATATAAGGATGCGTCGACGTATTCCTTCGCGTTTCCTCGCGAAATTCGATATATCTGTCCGGGATACTCGATACGACTCAGACGCGACCTTGTCAATGAAATGAGTCGACAATGCGGGGCACGTAGGTAATTTTAGCGAGATATGATCATTGCGGTTGAACGTCGCTCAGCCACGAGTCCGGAAAGGACTCCCGGGAAAGACCCAGTGACGGGGAAAGTCAGGGAAATTGAAAACGTTCCAGGAAGTATCGCGAGGAAATTACTTGCGCGAAAAATGAGAACTTTATTATTGCCGTGGCTGCTATTGCATATCCGATGTGAAACTAATCGAACTTTGCTGCCATGCAATAGCACAAGTTATTTAATACTACAGCGAAATGGCTTATATTGAAAAATCTTGCTGAGCAAATTTGTTCGCCAGAATTCGCTACTAAGGCAAATTTAATTTGCCCCTGAAGCAAAATACGGTCTATCCCTAACAAATATTGCTGACGTTGGCAACGAAGCAATTTGCTGTTATATACGGCCGTATAATAATGCACGAGCTTTAGATGATACTGCAATTTTTATGCGTCGTGGCGTGAAGCTCCTTTCCGCGTTTACGCAATCTTATGATAATCGTTTCACTCGGGGGCGACTGTTGCTGGGAACAATATATGTATATCACGACATCCGATATTAATGAAATTAATATGCTCCGCGCGGCGGTAAACGGGCAGCTGACTGCGTCCGCAAGTACCGCCGTGCCTCCTTGATGCTTTAATGTATTAACCGAGGATCGTTCGTAATTATCGGACATTATCGAGCGATATAATTAGTATAACTTGAGTATTATAGAACGACGTAATTATGCTACTACCTTTTCTGACGACTTCCTGTTTGTATGCAAAACAGTTGTCGTAACTGTGGCGTTAGCGTGTCTCATTTCGTCCTTAAAACACATAAACGAGAGGACGTGATAACAAACCATAATTTCTCAATTGTCTCTTTTTTTTTAAGTGATATACTGATGTACGGAATAGTCCAAACATGTTTGTTTTATTTCGAATTTAGTAATCGACTTCCTCTCTGCAATATCGACTTTTTCTTAAATAAAATATTGCTGCTCACATAATTTTTTAATTAGAAACATTCGAGAATAGGAAGGCTCTAATAAAGACCGAAGTTATTAAAATTTCTTGAAAATGAATATTGGAATTTTTAGAGACATTTTACATGCATAAGCAGAGCAATATACTTAAAACGCAAATGAGATGTGTCATATTTTTATTTACGTAAGCTCTGTATTAAAAGTTAACTTTTTTCCTGCTTGGCACGGCGAAATGAAACGTCCCCATTACGAGGCTTTCGCTGCGAAAACGTTGACGTTTTAACGATTGGACGAGAGCTTACTGACTACTATCGATCGGATGAAACAAGTGGGTTTATGTCATCATCTTTAACGTGTTTTAACCGAGTCAGCATTCGTTTTCATTAGGTTTTCCTCTTCAAAATAACAGATTTATCTGCAAAATCGAACTAGTTTTGCAGAAATAGTCACGCGAAATTCGAGATAATTCAATTTGCGTAAAATAAATGTGAGATATATATATATATATATATATATATATATATATATATTATATATATATATATATATATATATATATATATATATATATATAAACGTGGAATGATATATAAAAAAGAAAACAAATTTCTGTAATGATTGAACATCGCGGTTAATGGAAGAATATTCTTACATGACTTGTTAACAATTTTCTGTTAATCATTCAGATGTGGATTTCTGTTCCCTCTTTGTTCTTCTCTTTCAGGAAAAATAACGCAAAGTTTTACAAAATACGTCTTAAGTATACCTGACCTATCTTATAAATAAATATTTACTGGTATATTGGTCGATAAGTTCGCCATATTACCTGGGAATCTTACGTTTAATGGGAAAGGAAAATGTATATACGCTTACTATATATCAAAGGAAAATACATACTTTGTGTGTACTCTAGTCACGTCGTATAGGAATAATGCACTCAATCGTTTCTTTGCATCTTTTTGCCCCCTTTTATTCGCTAAATACATTTCCTTTTCGTAAACGAGCCAAGCTTTTTTTTCTTCTTTTAAATCAGACAGTTCCGTAAAGCGAATAAACTATACTTGGCGCATTCTGCCCGTCAAAGATTTAAATTTACGCGAGCAGGTACACGTTTATCGGGGCGAAAAACGTTTTAACCACCCCGTTTCCGCTCCCTTCGGTCTACATGCAGTCGCTTTCAAATATTCTCTCTCACTTTGTGTTGCAGGCGGTGTCGGAGAGGCTCGAATTGGCACCAGCTGGCGGAAGATCAGAGCCTCAGGTGAGTACCGTGAGAGACTTCGTTCCAGTCTTATATTTCCTTTTCGATGAAAACTCCACAAAATTATGTACTTCGCGAAAATTCGTTGTTCACGATTGTCCTTGTTACCTTTCGCGTTTTTGCTCAAACGAAACAGCCTACTTATCTATTTAATCAAATTATTGAATGTAGGATTTTTTGAAATAAGATTTGTTAGACGCGTATTAAAGATTTAGATATAACGTAACATGTGGTATTGCATAACGTAAGAAGTACAAATTTTTCTATGGATAACATTTTTAATCTTTTTTTATCATAAAAATGTGTGTTATAGAAAAAAATATATTACATTTTGAAATGAAGTAAACGTGTGCATGCATGCATGCATGTCATCGTCTCCGTCAGAGACAACTCTTAATGATCATAAAGACAAGAGACAAAAGTAATAAAAAAGTTTATTATAGCTATCGCAATATCCGTTTGTCGAAAAGCAAAGACTGACTGTTGAAACAATCGGCTTCCCGAAAAGCGAAACACTTTGATGAAGTTGTTGACTGAGTCACCAAATGTGTTT
Source organism: Temnothorax americanus (assembly GCF_048541705.1). Classification (NCBI taxonomy): domain Eukaryota; kingdom Metazoa; phylum Arthropoda; class Insecta; order Hymenoptera; family Formicidae; genus Temnothorax; species Temnothorax americanus. The sequence continues at coordinate 4,447,783 of NW_027509802.1, forward strand.
TCCGCTTGGAAGTTAACGCGTGCCGGCGTGCCTTTAATGTGACCGTATATCTTTCCTCAACGAAGGTCGCTACCTTGTGCGAACCTGGCGAGGTATACCTTGCTCAGCACATGGGAGAGCAGGGTCGATGGGTCTCCTCGACCGACAAGAAGAGCTGCATGACGGACAAGCTGGAGATCCTGGAATATTGTAAGAAGGTAAGAAAAAAAAAGTCTGTATAAGATCACGCAACCATTAAATTCTTTCACACGTATAATATCGGAGATCGGCGTTAGGCATGTATAGTCGATTACGAGTTATATATATAGACATTAAAAATAGATCTCTGACATTTTTCTATTATCAAACTTTCTAACACTCCTCTTCGCATCTTCCGTCCTACGAGGCGCGCGCGTAAACATTTTGCTAGCGAGATCAACCGAAGTTCTTAAAAGAAACGTTAACGATTCAACGCTCTGCCGCCAGTCTCGGTTACATAAGCTAAAATCAAAACTTATTAAGGTAAATGTATACCAATGCCGGGACACTTAAGACACCTTTTATCAATTTAGTTTTTAAATAACTATAATGCGAATTAAAATCAAAGATAAAAATATAATACAAGAAAAATATTTGTATCTTTTGATTCTTTGATTTTAATTCGCATTATAACTTATTTAAGGACTAAAATGATAAAAATGTTCAGACATCTCTACTATTATATACTTTAATTACCAGTTACTGAAACTGGCAGGGTCTTGTTTTTAAACGTTAACTTTTTTTATCGTTATTATACACACATGAAATAACTAATCTTTTGCCACGTTTTTTTTTTTTTTTTTAGTATTGAACAGAGTTTGTAGCTTATTGAAAAAGATTGACAGTAAGGAGGGATTAATGATAGGGATAATGACGATATCGTACGCACGATTTACATTCCGAATCCTTCGCAAGTAGAGCACGGTGAAAGGCAAGACGTAGCGTATGGATTACCGGATAATAACGTTCTCAAGCTTACGCGACACGTTCACGCAATCCACTGTGTGTATAAGACAGGGACAAGTGTGCAGCTTGCATATATGCGTACGTGCTCGCACTTGTTCGTGCACGAGCGGGAGAGGACGAGCTATTGTCACTTCGTGCATCGGGTGCCGATTTAAATTACTGTCTCTCTGTCGTTTGGGAAACACCAAAATGTAAATTGTTCGAGTCGCGATACTTAAATTATTAAACGAAGTCATGAGGATCGGGACCGAACTTTCGAATCTTCGTTCTCGACGTCGGCGTCGACGACTATTCAGAGAGAAAACCGGGCCCACTCGCGAGCGAATTATTAATTAAGGCTGGGCGTGTTGCGTGTTATTTAACATCGCGCCCAGCGCGGTGCTGCCGGTGCCCTGCAGGCAGGATTAAGTCGTTTATAATCTTCCGGAGCCGCGTAAATCGAATTTTCATCCCTTCGTTGACGCGCTTCAGTCGCGACAAAACACAGAATTACGCGGTTCGTTACCTTTCCCGCGAATTATGTCGTGCTTTGCTTAAATTTCTTCGCATTAATATTTGTGCGGAGCTCGCTAAGTACCGGTATTCGCGTGCCGTCTGATCTTTCCTACCCGATAGTTCGCGAATACCTTCGCGAGAGACCTTTAATCCTCAGCGGGAGATTAAAAGAGAGGAATTTCCGAAGATCCAGTTATTTGAATCCCCCTTTAAATTGATCGCTATACAAAACAAGTCGAGAGAAATTCTTGCGATTTCAATTTAAATTGAATTTAGCAACATTGTAAACGACGCGATTCCTTTACTTTTATTCTCTCTTTGATCTGATAAATTATAATAAATTTTAGTAAATTTAATATACACGGTTGATTTCTATTTCGAGATCGGATCGGATTGTAAAAAAAAAAAATACATGTCACACACGGCTCTGAATTGCTTTATCGATCCGCTGTTGGAAGTCGGAGTTTTATTAGATTTAATTTGCACTTACGCGAGCATCACGTCGCGAAACGACCCGCGGAGTAAGAACGCGCGTTCTTTTTTGCGGCCTCTTTTAAACGCGGAGATTAAGCAGTCGCTCGTTCGCGATAATAATAGGTTCGCCGAGTGTGCGTGTGTGCTCGATAATTACCTTTGGCCACGCGATTACAGGCTGGTCGGACTACCTGCTAATGTGGTACTTACGGGTCCCTTAATCCGTGCCTGAGATCTCTTTTTTTCCCTTTTTTTTTTACAGGCTTACCCGAAGAGAGACATCACCAACATCGTCGAGTCGTCGCACTACGTCAGGGTGAGCGGATGGTGCAAACCCGGAAGAACCAAGTGCAAGCTCTCCCGATGGGTCAAACCTTACAGATGTTTGGGTGAGTGCGGTGATTTCACTGATACTCCTGCGCGCCAGAGGTAATCCTAAAACCTGACGTTGCATATCGCTGCAATCTTTCGTGAGCGCCTGATGGTCGTCGGCGTGTGGCCCGAGAGTGCCCTTCTCGCGGGATTAAAGATTAAATCTCTATAATTTCTGCGAGTTAAATTTTCGCCGTGTGCAGGCGAGAAAGAAGGTCACGTCAATTTTCTCCGTATCTATGTCGTAATCAATCTCTTTCTGGGTCAGTGTAAAGCGCGGGTAATCTACTGTCTCACGGATAACGTGAGACACGTAAAACCGCGGAACAGGATATCCGAACGGGATATCGAAATCAATATAATAATGTAACCGTCGGCATACATGTCAATACCATCTCAGCGTGGATTTCTGTTTACGACAATACGCGGTATGGATCTCTCTCAATCTCAATATTCGCCGCATCGATATCGCCAGGGCTGATGGCGGGATACCATAATATCGGGGGCTCGACAGTCGTAAAAATTCTCGCGAGACTCGCGATAACGTTCGATTCTTGGCTGGCTTGAAAATTGCAAAAGGAGAGAGAGAAAGAGAGAGAGAGAGAGAGAGAGAGAGAGAGAGAGAGAGAGAGAGAGAGAGAGAGAGAGAGAGAGAGAGAGAGAGAGAGAGAGAGAGAGAGAGAGAGAGAGAGAGAGAGAGAGAGAGAGGGCTATATCCGCGCGCGGCCGGGCGGCCGATCGCCGATCGATCGACAATGCGGCAGCGCGGCCGTGAGAAACGGAGAGATCGATCTCCGGCGGCGGAGATTTAGTTATAAATTTAGCAGGGCGCTCGATCTGCTCCGGACGGAAGAATTCAATTTGTAGAGTCAATACGCTGTGTAACGGACAAACGCGATATCTGCTGTCGGATCGTCTGCCCGGCTGCCTTCCTGATCAGCCTTTTTATCGCGCTGAAAAACGAAAGGAACTATATCGCGAACGTGACGTCGCGCGGCGGCGCGACTCAAGATCGCGCTTACTTTTCTTTTTTTTCCCTTCTCCCCTTTTTTCTTTTGCCCTTTCGTGTAAGTATATGAGCACTCGAAGCGACTGTCAAGCATGTCTTCTCGAAGCAATTGTATCCTTATTGCAGCTCTCGGCGAGCTCTATTCCACGCGATTGAACGATTCAGAGCGCATGCGGAGGGTAAGAAGATAGATTCGTAATTTATTAAGTCTATTTTATGTACGACGTTAATTAAAGTGGACCTTATAAATTATAAACTTACTTCGTTCCCGCGCGGAACTCTTCAATTTGCAAGGAGTTACTTAATTGCGAAATATTCTAAAATCGAATAACGCGACAAGTTTGAAGAAACGGTAGGAAAAACGTGAGACATTTATTAAGATGAAGGAAGAATGTATTTGTGCGGGGGGGAGCATCTCCCTATTACATAATGTAATACTTTATTTTAATGAAAGCTCTAACGTAATTTTAATTAGCGCCAGTAAATATATTCAGTTGGAGACCGAGGAGCTGCGGAAATATAACGATGACAATTTTCTTCTAAGATTTCTTTTAAAAATTCTTATTTTTCAAATTTTTCTCACAAATCGCTATTAAATCTTGGTTCGATACATGTAACACACTTCACAAACAATATTGATTCAACGTCGATATTCCTTTTCTATTTTTTACCTCTCTTAAGCATCATTAAAGTGAATAATTGAACCAAAACGTGAATAGGAGTAATGAGACAAAACACGTCTGTCGCGATACATTCCCTTGAGTGCGATCCCGTAAGTGGACGGCAGTCATTTATCCGTTCGCGTTTTTAACAGGACGAGAACTCCTCTCCTCTGACCCGTATACTCCGTATTGTCTGTTTTGTTTTGACTGTAAGAACACGCCGCGCGCCGTTAGAGCGCCGAGATCCACGTACCATTTTCTAATCGTGTTAGATAAATGCCATTATTCCGGTATGCATGGCCACGTGTAGAGACGGTCACGGCCGTTCTCTTAAACGTCCGCGTCTTCGGTTGCGTGTCTCACGTCCTACAAAGCTCCATCAGCCACTTCCTTGTCGAGCAGTCTATAATAAGAAAAGAAATCGACCGTGAAACGTCAGGTTTTTATTACCGCATTTTTATACAACTGCCTCGTTTCAATAACGCTTGAAATGTTTTATTTTTTGCGAAAATGTACTCGCATTCGTCTAGGTTTTCCTTTACGTATAACTTCTGCGGGCGGCGCTCTTGTGGAAGAGTGATACGCGTATGTACTCAGACAAATCGGGCGAGTGGTTAATACCCTCGAAGAGTCTGCGTGACTATAGTTCTATTGATCAGCGCATCAGCCGTGGTGAACGTACCGATGCGTCATCCGCTCTAGACGCGTTATCCATTCCACCGTCTCTTCTCTTTCTCTCTCTCTCTCTCTCTCTCTCTTCTCTTCCTTATTTCGCGCGTTCTTCTATCACGTTTATGAAAGTAGCAGACATTTAAACAAATATACTACTACCAAATTGTTATTACTCTTGCTTTTTGTATTCCGTGCTTCTACATTATATCCGCAAATGCAGATTCTCATGTATAATCATTTGTACGCGTGATATACCTATACGTGCGCATAAAGTGTCTCGAACATAAATATTTTAGAAGCAGATTCTCCGATAAATCTTTAGGAAAGTTTTAAGAGAGGCTATTACTATGCTGAAACTGTTTAATATTCAACATTAAGCGACTTGATAATTAAACCTGGAATTAAAATTCTGAGAAAATCCTTTTGAAATTAAATGAACAATAAAGTCTCGTTATTTGCTTATACTTTTAGAAGCATAGTTCGAGAGAAATTGTTCATTTTCAATTGTTTATTATTTGTGAAGATTATTACCTTGACATTTTAGTTTAGGAAGAATCCTCTCTGGGACTGGATCGAAGAATCTGTCATTGAAATTGCAGTTACAGAATTCTGAAAGAACAGAAGAACTTAATACATGAAGAATCTAGAGACGCAATAATATAAAATTAAAGTATCGAACGCATGAGATTTTATTTTAGACGAGCATATATAAGGTTTGCACGAATCCCTTATACGCCGGGTTCGTTATTGATTTCAGGCATTTCATATGTTCTCGATATATGCGCACAGGTATATAAATAGTCATCGGCAGATTCGTGCTTCGACTGCCAATATAATTCGTCGCAATATAATTCGTAGAATTCCCTCTTTGCAGAAAGAGAGAGAGAGAGAGAGAGAGAGAGAGAGAGAGAGAGAGAGAGAGCAGGGGGAGAGAGATCTGCATCGTCGCTCGGCCGAAAGAGCGAATAAGAATAAATACCGGCGATGCGCGACCTTTACTAGTTTAATCGAGCCTTTCCCTGCATTCGAGCCACTGCAATGTGTACCGTTTCCTACTTTCAGAGGGACCCTTCCAGAGCGACGCACTTCTCGTGCCGGAGGGCTGTCTCTTTGATCATCTTCATAATCAAACAAAATGCTGGGAGTCTCACAGGTAACGAGCGTATATGCGCGTCAGAATATCGTCTCTGCGCCAAACGGAATTAATTTCTCGAGTGAGCTTAGATTCACAGGGCTGTGTTCTAAAATTCACTCTAGTTAACTAAAATGCTATAGTGTACGTGACGTAAACTATAAATTTTAGTTACCCAGAATGAATTTTGGAATAACGCAACCCGGAGTGTCGCGTTTCGTCAAACCAATCGAGTGATTCGGGGAGGGGGAGGGGGAGACAGATTAAGCACCAGACGTTTCTTCGCGAAGAAGACTCAACGTTTGATCCAATTACTCCGACAATCATCCGGCAATCACCGTTAAATTGACTGTTTACTTACTTCATTATATTAATAACGAGTTTTTTATACAAAACAGATTTTCTCTCGCTTTTGTTTCTTCATTGTTTTCGCAATTGTACGCGTTGTCGCAAACTTATTTTACCACATTTGGTCATTTTTATCTTGTTACTCTGTTGCTTTATCGTACAACCGCAAGGGTACTACATTTAATTACTTCGCTAATGAGTGACGCAACCTAGCTAGCTGCTATTTGCGGCGCTTATTTTACACCGACTAAAATAAACCCAACGTAGTGTAGTTTACGCCGGTGGAGATCGTTATCAAAACCTCTGTTTATCGCGTCGCGATAGATCAGGGGCGCGCGTTTGCCCGAATACACGTGACTGCATCAAATGGATCCGTGTGTTTCCAGATGGAATGCCACGGCGGCGGAGACCTGCCGGGAGCGAAACATGAATCTGCGTAGCTTCGCGATGTTGCTGCCGTGCGGCATATCTCTGTTCTCCGGCGTCGAATTTGTATGCTGCCCGAAACACCTGAAAGGTACGTAACGTACGTACGCTCTGCCTTATCACCATTCATTCGTGTTCTCATTTTCACGCGCGCGCGCGCGCGGAAGACGCGGCGAATCTCGCGCGGATCTCGCGGATCTCGAGGAAGGGAGTCGCGGGGACGGAGACCGGAGACGCGAGCGCACACGCGCGCGGCAAACGAGCGAGCCCCGGCATCGCTCGTGTTTTCGCATTCGCGAGAACCGCACCCGGCACTCACGTTCATCTTCATGCATATTCTATCGGTGCGAACGTTTCGCTGCGTCCGCATCTCCATGCCGTGACATCCTTTCCAGACGCGAGCTCCGCGAGCTCGGGTGTCTTCTTGGCGCGAGGTCATTTTACCGTATAAAGTGAAAATACTTGTGACGATCTTATTTCGAGACTTAACGCGCGAATCCCGTCTGTCTTTTGTTGGATACGTTGAGCTTTCGATGTAATGAAATTAAATTGCACCCCGGATTGCATTTGTGCTATGCAAAATATCTCTGATGGACAAAAGGTTTTAAAACATGTTCGAGAATTGCAATTTTTATATTTTCCCTCTGTTTGAGGAAGAATTTAAGAATGGCGTTTATTCTTTGAAATAAGATCGTCATATACTGTAATCTCTAATTAAATCTAGTTTATTATAAGGTGCAAATGAATAATGGAGCGATAAACCGTTAAACGATCTCGTGTTAGATGTCGATCCATTGATCATCCCACTTTATCATTTACTTTGACGATACTATCAATCAAACTCCCTCTCTTACGTTTGTATCAAGCTTTTCAACGCTTTTACGTTATTCGATTTTCGTTTTGATACCACGCCGCGCTCTATTATTCCTTCGCCTTTCGGTTATTTCTCATTTTGTAGAACGGAACGATTAATGGAACGCGTCTCTCTCTCTCTCTCTCTCTCTCTCTCTCTCTCTCTCTCTCTCTCTCTCTCTCTCTCTCTCTCTCTCTCTCTCCCTCTCTCTCTCTCTCTTTCTCTCTATCAAAAAGCATATCGGAAGAAAGAAGACGGCGAGGCATGAATATTTACGACGAATTCGCGGCGTATTTATTGCACGGTGGAAATACTCGGTATTTATGCTGTTCGTTTCCAATCGACTGTCGCAAAGAACAAAGAGAGAGAGAGAGAGAGAGAGAGAGAATGGCTATAGACGGGTGCAAAGAGGGTGTATTAAGCGAGGGGTGCCACCTACTTCGCCTCGTCTTCTTCCTCGTTTCCTTCCAGCACCCCGGGTGGCTCGTGCCACCCTTCGCAAGCTCTCTCTTTTTCTCTCTCTCTCTCGCTCGCTCTCTCCCTTTCCCTCTCTCTATATACATATATATATCTCTCTCTTTCTCTTCCACTCATCGCAAGCTCTCTTGTCTTCTCTCACCCTCGTGCAATCAATAATGTTCGCCGTCGACGTTCCCGACGACTGCGCAACGTAACACGCCGTAGCTTTCGGCGTCGCTGCGCAACTTTTCTTTCCTACACACCACGTATATAATGGGCTCGATTAGCACACACGGGGCTGTCCGTTTTGTCCGCTATGTACCGCCCGCTTGAATCCATATACTCCATTATTTTCAGCATAGGAAATGTATAACTTTGGAGGATGACGTGTTGTCCAGGGGATGAAAAATGGGCTGCGCGTCGTACGCCAAATAAAATCGGGATACACGTATTAGGGTATGACCACTAGACAGGCGCATCAGTTTGGTAATTGATGTTACTTGAACAGAATGTGGAATTTTCATTTTTGTGGAAACCGCCGACTTTAGTAAGCTTCAGATTCTTATGACAATATCGAATTGTTAAAGACCAAAAATTGAAGACATAAGTTGCACTAAAATTATCTTTTTTGGACGTGCATAATTTAAAATTTCTTATCGTTTGCGCAGATATTATTAGAGTTTGAAAGATATTCTACGTTTTAAACGCGTTTTCGATCAAGCGTGACTTATAATCAACGTTTAATTTGCCAAAATCAGATATTAACAAGTCTGTTCATTGGAATGGATGAATCGTGAAAAATAAATGGTTTACATCTTAGAAAGACCCTCGGGGGCGAATATCTTAGAAATATGCAATTTTAAGTTTATAGAATAGAGTATGCCGAGAACTTTCGTTATTGGCACTGATTCCGTCATTCTACATCCCTTTCTGCTCTGCCACTCTCCTGATCGATCCTGGATAAACCACGTTCTCGCGAGGAATCCATAACTCTCTATGACGAACAATCGTGACATAAGGTATCCCCGGAGAAACTGCCAACGCGTGCAGTTATCGCGTATCTGCCGTGTGACCCAGATAAAAGGACGACACAGGAGGATATGGTCAGGTGGGGCTTTTGTCTGTCTTTGCAGAAGTCGAGAAGTCGTCTCCGCAGTGCCCCTATTCTCAACGAATGAGACACATCTCTCGAGAACCCAGTTAGCCAAGATGCAGTCCGCTTTTCCCAAGTAACTCGACCAAATTAGAATTTCCAAGCTGGAAAGATGCGGAACCGGGATGAGAACAAAATGAAATGCATTTTGCGCAGTTAAAACATATACAAATTTTCATCCTGATTATTTTTACGCTGAGTTAATTTTAAAATATTATAATTTGCATTTTGCCGAATGAATTTTTATCTTCCTAATTCTGTCTAATTAATTAATTAATTAATTCTTTTACAGGATAAATGTCCGTCCGTAGACACCGTTTCGCTGTTTAGATCGATGTCTCCTTACATCGGAGGAGTCGAGACTGTCTTCGTCGTCATGAATTATAGCCATAAAATTGTCAAATTATCGCGTCGCCGACCTTTTCCGAGTATATCGATAAATAATCAAGTGATCGGTGACACCGGCAGTGTATCACTGGCGCGCATTGATTTAGATTATGGGCCAGAATTCCGCGGAGCTATCTGTGGCCAGCCCAATCCCGTCCATTTACTATTCAAACAATGGCAGTCGATATACTGGAATGTGCGCGCAGACAGGAATTCCAATAATTGCACCTACCACGTCACGTACGTGCATGTACGTACGCGATGTGTATATGTGCGCCGAATCGTTAGAGGGAAATGCCAGAGAAAAAGAAGGCACTTTTGCATAATCAAGGATGAGTGCAGTACGCAGTAGTATTAATTAAACGATCTTTGTTTTCTTTTTCTTTATGCAAGTTCCCGCGTTGGGCGCAAGCGATGCACGCTGGAAAGCCTATTTTCAAAACCAATCGTCATCATTACGCGCTTCACGCATTTATGTAACGATGAATCATACCGAACGCAGGTGCAGCGAAGAATAACATGCGAAATACTTTTGCAGAGAACGTGAAGGTGAAGAAGCCGATCGATCTGCCTATACCAAAGAGCGTGGACGATGATCTCGACGAGGATGAGGATGATATCGATGACGAAGATGATCTGGATGGCGACCCTGAGGAGGAAGACAACTCCGACGGTGATCTCGAAGACGTGCTTAGCAATCAACCCGACGAGGACGAAACCGAGGAGGAGTATGACGATCTTGACGATTACGACACAACTACCAGGTAGTTACAAATAATACAAGCATCTTTGAGATTTGCGTTCGTACAGCCATTTTAATATAAAGTATCAATATCAATAAATATGTTTATTGAATTTTTGTTTCTTTTTATCGAATTAAAATGAATGTAAAATTAATTAATGTAAATACCAGATATTCTAGACATAGAAATTAAATATTTATTGTAAATCTGTTACGAAAATCAGTCGACCATCGACGACCGTTTCCACGACGGAGAAGACCAAGCAGGATGCGACGGCGATGCCGCTCCCGGTTAGCACGAGCACGCAGCAGCCTTCTCAACCGCAAGGCACTCCCGATCCTTATCTGACGCATTTCGATCCGCGATCCGAGCACCAGAGTTACAAGCAGGCTCAGATGCGACTTGAGGAGGTGCACAAGGAGAAAGTTACGAAAGTAAGTTCGATTAATCGCAATAGGAAAAGGAGCGAGGTAGCGTTTGCGCGTATCGTACTGTACATCTTCACCTATTTAGCGTATCATACATTTTCATATATTGAGAAAAAAGAAGATATGAGAGAAATAAGACTTTTGGAAGATAAGTATTATGGCGCGGGACATTGGTGTCGAAATCTTTGTGCTACAACGCTTTCAGGTGATGAAGGATTGGAGTGATCTCGAAGAGAGATATCAGGACATCAGGGCCCACGATCCTGTCGCCGCGGATGCTTTCAAACGCTGGATGACGGCGCGATTCCAGGAAACGGTCGCCGCGCTCGAAGAGAGTGGCGCGGCGGAAAAGCATCAGTTAAGCGCGATGCACCAGCAGAGAGTGCAAGTACGTGGAAACGCGTGATATGATATAAATCATCCTTTTTTGAAAGTCACCCAACTTTGAAACGTTTTACGAATTTCAACAAAAAGCGAACATAAATCTATGTTGATAAGGTTTTTTAAGTTGAAATTTTACATTATTTTCTAAATGACTGAAAATTCAAAGATAAATTCACTTATAAATAATCGATATTATTGTCTATAATTATTGTTATCAAACGACAATAAACACATAACGATTTGATATTTTTTTTTTTATAAGAGGATGAATGATTTGTACACAAACATTTTAAAAACAAGAATCCATATGTAATTACTATTGCTAATAATTTTATTATTTTTTGTCGAGCAACGAATAATAATCTCCAGTATTCACCGGACGATTTATATCCAAATAATAATCTTTCTTTCGCAGGAGGCGGTTAAACAGAGGAACGAGGAAGCTATGTCGTGCTATACCGCGGCCCTTAACGAGACGCCGCCGAATGTTAGTTTTGTGTTATATATTTTTGCACAAAGAATACTTCTTATCCTTTTACCTAACGATCGCTCTATATGTTCTCTAGATGCACCGTATTCAAAAATGCTTGCAAAAGCTACTCAGAGCCCTTCACAAAGACAGGCACCACACAATAGCCCATTACAAGCATCTCCTCGATAGCAGCTTAGAACAGGCACAGCGAGAGAAGCCAGCCACTCTGGAGCATCTGGCGGAAATTGATAGGATTACCAATCAGAGCCTCTTGATGTTAGAACGGTAATGTATATTTAAATTGTACATTTTTAATATCCTCTTTTTTTAATATCGTAAATATACCGCGATTCACGCGATACATTGCGCGCGAAACGATTAACGCCACGACCGCAAAGACATTAGACTCATTTTTTCTTTTCTTGTGTTCAGATATCCAGACCTAAGCGCGAAGATCGGCCGTCTCATGGACGATTACGTTTTGGCCCTCAGGAGTAAGGATGAAACTCCGGGATTGCTGCTGGCGATGACACGCGAAGCGGAGGCAGCTATTCTAGACAAGTATCAGGCCGATGTTGCTAGCAAACAGCAAGGTATTTATAGCAAACTTGTACTCAAGCAAATTTGTACAAACGAACATGCTTCATCTTACTTTATATCTTACAGAAAAGGAACATCAGAAACAGCTCGAGCGGGCGCGCAAGGAACAACGTAAAGCAGAACGCGGCGAGTTACGTACAGAACAAGAACAACACGAGGAGAGCGACTCGGCAATCGATACCAAGGATATTCCTCAGCAATCCGAGCAACCCGCCGCGGTTGCCGCCATGCATAATGAGGGAGTAGTTAGAGCAGCTCACAGCATGACTCACGATGTTTCTCACTCCGAGCCTGTAAGAAAATTTACCCTAACTATAAAGCCTATAAGTCATCATACAAAATTTTGCTGATTTCTTATTACTTATTGAATAAATTTATTCTTTTATTATCACAGCCCTTATCATTGCGACAGAAATGAAAAAGAAGAATATCTTTATATCTTTATATATTTTCTTTTATTAGAAATCAGAAATTTCGTTAATTTTGCAGGGTTATTCCGTAAGGCGAGAGGTGTATCACAGAGAGAATCGATCCGTTTACTTCACGCTCGCGTTCGCTGGCATAGCACTCATGGCGGCTGCAGTTGTTGGCGTCGCGGTATTCAAGAGGCGCAGCGCGAGAAGCCCTCACAGCCAGGTATACTATTATATTAAAAAACACATCAATATTATCGCAATAATATCTGCAATATTCCGCACTATCATTAATCGAGAGTTATTGTGCAGTGTGCAATACTTTAAATGTATGATCCAAACGAAAATGCATGTGATTGAAGAGAAGAGTAATAATAATATATTAATTAACACGTTAATTGACAACGTAATGTGATAACTGACATTTCCCGTTTCCTCGCAGGGCTTCATCGAGGTCGATCAAGCGGCCACGCCTGAGGAACGACACGTCGCGAATATGCAGATCAACGGTTACGAGAATCCTACATACAAATACTTTGAGGTGAAGGAATAATTCGGCCGCCGCCTCGAGAATTATCACAGATATTTTGATTTCTGAAGCTGGTCGCAACCGCGTATTCGTTCTCGCGTATTTTCTTCAAGAATCTCATAGTATTTTGTTAGAGTAAGATATATATAAATAGTATGTATATCTCTAACCCTCGAGATTCTTCCGAAGATCCGGACATGTACATCCCGGGAATGCGCAAATTCAGAAAACGCGTTTCCTAATCGGCTGATCGCATCTGCGACGAGACTACCGCCGTACACATCGCGTCCGCTTGTACACACCACGATCACGAGTCGCGGTGTAAATCGAAGAATTTCGCGAAGAATTGACAATATATATGTAAAATACAGTTTGTAGCAAGGACACGCTGGATGGGAAACGAAACGGATTCTACGGGAGATAAAATGACGTAGAATTCAGCATACTTATGTGCCATACGAACACGCTATCTTCGGAAGTATCTCATACACACATCGTTTTTATTACGTTGTCATACATGTCGATATAAAAACGCAGGAAGGAGCGCTCGTGTTGTAAAAGTAGAAAACGCCGTTTTTAGACGTACCTCGATGTTCCTCCGCTTCTACACGTTGTGCACTCGAACCGGAAGCGCCGCGGATCGATTGACGACCGGCGTTCGGTGGCTGGTCGCTCTCACTCCGCGGGGACGAACGTTCGTACGATGCTGGAACGCGTTTTACACGAACGATGTAAGCGTCAGTGCGTTGTCGTTGCGCTCTTTGCTGTATTTTTAGGTTCTGATATTTTCGGAGATAATCAATGGCAATAAAACATAATGCAGCTTAAATGACTAAACACGAAGGAAAAAAAAATGCGATAGCGATCGTAGTAGCTTGTCACTGAGGGCAGCATATAGAAATAAATACTCCGATTAATGGCGTAATCGTTAACGTTATGCTAAAATAACCGAGCGCGCGAGCGAGCTACGCCGGCACTCTTAAAATATCAGAACATACACACATACACGGAACATACACGCGCCATCTCATCGTTGCACGTTTTCACTCCTCTATCTTCGTGATGCAGCTATTTTATTCCCTCCGTCTCCGTTCGATTCCCACTGCCTGGTTTCTCTTGGTGATCTTTTTCAGTACTTAACGTCTACTTTTAGATGATAACCTTAAGACGTAAGCAAACTAAGAATCATTGACGTATCTCGAGTTAATGACAATGACGAAGGAAGTCAGATGCTCTATCATTCCACGCGAAAGTCCATTTTGTCGAGGTGCTGAGAACGCTAGCATGGAAAATGTTCGGCAGCTTCGTCCGATCTCGCCGAGGAACCGCGTCCGCGACGCATCGAACAGATCATGCCGATGCTGTCGAACAAGAGGAACAGTTCAACCGGAGATTCATTTTCGAGTGGCATTAGTACCTCTGACTTGTTAGGTCGAGAAAGAAGGACAAAAAAAAAGGAAAAGAAAGAAGCGGCGGCTGTTGAGATAAGCGTTTCTTTTTCGTTTCCGCGTTTTGCGTTCTCGGGGGGAAAAAAAGGGAAAAAAGATCGTTCATACAATAACTATCTTAGGATATTACTAATTATATACGACGACGACGATGATGATATAATATATTACACGTTTAATGCTTATATATTTGTATATGGTCAAACGATAAAAAAAAAAGGTAGTAGCCAGCACTTTAGCGCCAGGGTCGCGTGGGGAAGTACAGTTCTTTTCTTATTTATCTTGGAATACACATTACGCGCTTTCGTCTGACTTTATTTGTATAAAGAGGTCACGGTGACGCTCGCGATGCGATGCGACACAAGTGCGAATATGCTGCCGCGGTCCATAGAACCATTTACCGTCCCTATGGCCATCGGTGGTCTCAGTGGTAGTATTCAATTACCACACAGACGTTAAAGACACTCCCCTCATAAAAAAAGACGTGAAAGATGGCTCGACGTCTTTACGATGTCTGGAAGATTAGAATATCTCTACGACGTCCTTGCGGGAAAAACATTTTTTGGGTGTCTGAAAGATTAGAGAACGTTTTTTTTAGGTCGTCTTTACGACGTCTCTCTATGGTCGCGGCGTGATAAGAGCACACTCATCGCTATCGTTGGTGCACCGTTAATGCACCCCGACGTGCTCGGGTCGGTCGATCACCGATGTATCGATACAGCCGGTAATACATGTTTGAAAGAGACGGGATTTTTAGCTCTCGGCGGCGCGCGATGGTTACTATTATTACGGTACAGATTACAATTTAACGCTAAAGAGTCGCTGTTCTGTCTCTTGTGTGAAATAACGCTCCACACGGTCCATGCATGAGTACATACATTCCCAATTACGTGCTAAGGTGGTCCCCTTCGTTTGCGCTCACTTTGCTAAGATTGTAACGCGCGACACGATATAATCGCCGGCGAATTAGAGCGATTAAAAAGAAGGAAAGAAAAGGAAGATCCTTTTTAGATATTGTATTCCTAAGCGCACGTGAAGCAGCTGCCTTTCCTATCTATCTAGCGCGAATATCTCTTACACACACACACACACACACACACACACACACACACACCGATCGTTTGTCTTCACGCAACTCCGGTGGAAAAGAGTGTGTATAACCGGCGACAGGCAACAAGATGCAAGACACAGACACATACATTAAAACAACACACATCGCTGAATGTTAAAAATATTATTTTAGATATATTGTAAGACGATAGCAATTATACCAGTAAATGTACTATGATTATACGAATAACAGCAGATAGCATCAATGCGTTAACAATAATGATATAAAATGTCTATTATATATGTATATGTGTTTGTGTGTGTGTGTACGACGTACGGGAATAATATATAGAGATATATATATACAAATATATATATAAATATATATATGGATATACACATGCATATACATGTATACATATTAAATTAAACATTATGTACCTATAGCGTATATAGTCGTTAAACAATATGGAGACAACATCGCATGTGAAAGAAAAAAAAATATGACCTTGATACGGATTCACAGATGCTGAAGACCTTAAGCGATTGTAAAGGGACTTATTATTTTCCTAAGGCTCACAAAGCTAGAGCTGCTCTCGCAGAAAGATAGTTTGCAATCAGATTGGCCTGTATTGAGGATAATTTGTGATCGGCGTGCGTACATATATATACATATATACATATATCGTTCGTTAAATTTAATCGCGATTAAGTGCAAAGCAAGCATCGATTTGGAACACAGTATTTCAAGCGTGTACAAGCATGCAAAGTCGATTCGCCGATTTTTACCCAGAGTGAAAACGCGAGATTACGCCATACGCAGGCAACAACGGTCCAATGCTCTCCCGATGACTTTTGTAGAAGATATCGGGGAGGTATCAGTATTAGCCAATAGTCTCGGAGCATATCATGTTTCGGTGATTCGATTGTAGCGGGAAAAGATAGAAGGAGAGAGAGAAGAGAGAGAGGGAGAGAAAAGAAGGTCGGTGTGTGCGCTTCAAGATACTGTGAATTTGCATCGGGCCACCTCCGTACGTATAAGTTTAAGAATTGATTTTTGTAAAGAGGTAATAAGTATATATATATTATATCGAGATAACTGAAACTTAGCTTAAAAGCCATGTGAGACGTGAAGGAGAAGAAAAAAAAGAAAGAAATATACGTCCTTCAAGTCGCAGTCCAGAGAATTAGCGAGTCCAGAGATGGAGAAAGAGTATAATAATGAGACAAAAAAACTGGACTTTATTTTTACAGTTTTTTCGGTATCTCCTCGCGTCATCCTCATCATCTTCGGACGGTTTATCGAGCAGCACGATTACGTGTTCTCGCACTGTTATCTTCGATTCCGAAAAACGTATCATATTCGTTGACCCTTGCGCGATGCGATAACAGCCCGGTTAGAAACCTCGGATCGGAAATTCACAATCGGGAATCCGATTTAGCTTCCGTTATCAAAAAGATAAGTTAACAGCGAAAAGAAATTCATTCGTATCATTATTTACGACACGGTCGTATAATACACAGACAGTGCGTGGCGCAAGGGCAACTTAAGTAATTGCCCCCGTTACGTTTCTTATCATAGCGTATCGAAAATTCCAAACTCTAACGAATTATCATTACGCGTGAAAGGTTTCGCTTTCTCTTTCTGTGAACAATGGCAATCCGTAGCGAGAACGTTTGATTATACGTTAGTGAGACCAAATTGTATCAGCTGAAAAGCTACAAACGATCGTTCTGTGAGAGTATCTGCAGCGTGTGTCGTTGGAATTTCAATCGCATTATCATGCCGAGAATTTGTTTTGCACAAAAAATGATATTGCATTTTTTATGCATGGAATAGTTGACTCGTCGTGTACATACATACATATGTGTGTCCCAGTAAGCGAATTGTCCGCAATATGACAACAGATTGGCAGCAGATTTGCTCAGATTTGCTCACAACAGTTCCGGTATCATATGTGTCTGCATTAAACTTTGCCGGCAGAAACCGAGTAGAATCTGTCATTTCGTAAATGTTTAAATGCATCATTTAAATAGTTGCAAAATGGCATATTCTGCTCGGTTTCTACAGTCAATCTGCCATTATATTATGTTATAGATTCCGTTATATTTCTGCTGGTATTCTATCAAAAATTTGCAGCCAACACTTTCAAAAGTCTGTCCTCGACAGAGGTTTGCTGCAAATTTGCCTATCCAGATGTAATAAATGTTTATATGCTTTTAAATATGTACATCACGCATTTTATACGTATTATAAACGTATGTAGCGGGCAGATCTTTCGATTTCCGAAAGAATTGTCAGGAATCGAAGGACTCAGAAATGAAACGGACTCGTAGCGGATTTATTTTTATTTTAGATTAGGTTCCACATCGCGTCGAAGTGTGTCTTGCAAATTCCAAGCTTATTCGTTTCCGCATCGCGAACGAAACCCTTCGAGATTCTTCCTTCGTCTCTTCTTTTATTTATTGACAATCGCGATCGCGAGAGCAGGTATGCCGCTGGTTTGCTGTTGTTCACGAGAGACACAAAGGGGGGCAGACTGTCGAAAGATTAAAAAAAACAAAAAAAAAAAACAAAAAAAAAAACGAAAAGCAAACTCTCCTCGTCCCTCTTTCTCCTTCGCAGGTATTTCTCCTCGCCGCTCACAAGTTTTAACGCATTATTACACCCCGTGAAAAGAACGTATTGTGTTTGTGGATATATGTAATTTTACTTATCAATAAATAAATTATAAAGAATCTCTCGATCGCGTGTTTCATTGCAGTTGCGTCTCGCGATGAAGGTACATCAAAGCGAGCATAAATCGGATTTGCTTAAAACAAGCTCTTTACATAAGTCCTTGCGTAATTCTGATATCTATTAAATTGTTCATCTGTTAAATCCAGTGATTATACTGATTGCAACCAATTACGTTTCTACCGAGAAGCTTTACGTAACTATGATGAATGTATAATACAAAAGACGTTCGTGTGTATAATATAATTAAATCATCTTTATTATTATATGATTATATTATCTAATACTGTTATATAATTGTATTATCTCTTTTATTAGTTTATCAGTCGTTATTACATATTAATATGTTATAGTACACCTGTCCAGTGTAAGCAAAATATTAGCAGCTGGTTCAAGTAGGATTGCGGCAACTACGCATTAAACACGGTGCTTTACCAGCAGAATTTGCCGATATAATCTGCGAAATCATTGACATAAGCAGAATCTGCCATTTTGTAACCAATTTAATTGGAATCATTTAAATGCGTAGATTCTATACTCAATCAGAATCCAATTTCTGCCATAAGTCTGCCATCATATTCCGCTAATAGATTCTGTTATATTTTTAGCGCTTTACTGACAAAATCTATGGCGGACACTTAGCATGAGATATTATCTGTTCTTCAGATTTGGTTATCGGAGAAGATTTATATCTGCGAGCGCGATAATAAACAGTTTTGGACAGTCTTCCGATTGGTCGCGGAGCAGCGAGGTCGTTAGATAATTTTAATAGCCGAAACAGAGTTTGCATGCGTCAAATTATACACGGAACGATACGAAGAACGCATATATACGTCAGCGTTTTTCGCAATTAAGCAAATAACAAGATACAAGATAATGAAATCCCACGCGCGTCGCTTCGCTATTTTTTCTTCTCTCCGTTCCCGCTTTATTCGTAAATATTCGCGGCGTTTGTACTATATATTTTCTCTTTGTTGCCTTGTCGATCGCGTTTCGTTATCTATACGCTCTTCCGCGATTGACTAATGAAATTCTAAGAAATGGTTGGTTTTTTAACGCGATATCGCCAGCGTGGCGATGACGTTTTGCGCGTCTAAACATATTCTCAGTTCCGTGAAGTTGGCACCCGACTTTAACAAAATGAATTTTTAAAAAAAGGAAATTGTTGCATTTTCTTTGTAGTTGTTTGTAGTAACAATAATTTCGTTTGTAGTTTTACCGATTTTGCAAAAACAAAGATTTTCAAAAATCACTCTTGCCTAAAATTGAGATATTTGAAATTCGCTCGCGCCATGTGTTTTAGAATCGTTTGTAGTTGTTTGTAGTAACAATAATTTCGTTTGTAGTTTTATCCATTTGGAAATAACGAAAAATTAAAAAAATCACTCTTACTCAAAATTGAGATATTTGAAATTCGCTTGCGCTATGTGTTTTAGAATCGTTTGTAGTTGTTTGTAGTAACAATAATTTCGTTTGTAGTTTTATCCATTTGGAAATAACGAAAAATTAAAAAAATCACTCTTACTCAAAATTGAGATATTTGAAATTCATTCGCGCTATGTGTTTTAGAATCGTTTGTAGTTGTTTGTAGTAACAATAATTTCGTTTGTAGTTGAATAATATAAAAGTTACAACGTATTTGCAATATACAAATAACGTATTTATCTCAATTTTAAAGATATCTCGAACCCGCTTGCGCTATGTGTTTTAGAATCCTTTGTAGTTGTTTGTAGTAACAATAATTTTGTTTGTAGTGGAATAACTTAAAAGTTGCAATGTATTTGTAATAAACCAATTACGTATCTTTGTCAATTTTAAAGATATCTCGAATCCGCTTGCGCCATGTGTTTTAGAATCGTTTGTAGTTATTTGTAGTAACATTAATCTCGTTTGTAGTTTTATCCATTTTGCAAAAACAAAAATTTTTTAAAATCACTCTTACCCAAAATTAAGATATTTGAAATTCGCTCGCGCCATGTGTTTTAGAATCGTTTGTAGTTGTTTGTAGTAACAATAATTTCGTTTGTAGTTTTATCCATTTGGAAATAACGAAAAATTAAAAAAATCACTCTTACTCAAAATTGAGATATTTGAAATTCGTTCGCGCTATGTGTTTTAGAATCGTTTGTAGTTGTTTGTAGTAACAATAATTTCGTTTGTAGTTGAATAATATAAAAGTTACAACGTATTTGCAATATACAAATAACGTATTTATCTCAATTTTAAAGATATCTCGAACCCGCTTGCGCTATGTGTTTTAGAATCCTTTGTAGTTGTTTGTAGTAACAATAATTTTGTTTGTAGTGGAATAATTTAAAAGTTGCAATGTATTTGTAATAAACAAATTACGTATCTTTGTCAATTTTAAAGATATCTCGAATCCGCTTGCGCCATGTGTTTTAGAATCGTTTGTAGTTGTTTGTAGTAACATTAATTTCGTTTGTAGTTTTATCTATTTTGCAAAAACAAAAATTTTTTAAAATCACTTTTACCCAAAATTTAGATATTTGAAATTCGCTCGCGCTATGTGTTTTAGAATCGTTTGTAATTGTTTGTAGTAACAATAATTTCGTTTGTAGTTTTATCCATTTAGAAATAACAAAAAATTAAAAAAATCACTCTTACTTAAAATTGAGATATCTGAAATCCGCTCGCGCCATGTGTTTTAGAATCGTTTGTAGTTGTTTGTAGTAACAATGATTTTGTTTGTAGTGGAATAATTTAAAAGTTGCAATGTATTTGTAATAAACAAATTACGTATCTTTGTCAATTTTAAAGATATCTCGAATCCGCTTGCGCCATGTGTTTTAGAATCGTTTTTGTCAGACAACTATAAACGATTCTAAAACACGTGGCGCAAGCGGATTCGAGATATCTTTAAAATTGACAGAGATACGTTATTTGTTTATTACAAATACATCGTAACTTGGAAATTATTCCACTACAAACGAAATTGTTGTTACTACAAAAACTACAAACGATTCTAAGAAACATGGCGCAAGCGGATTCGAGATATCTTTAAAATTGACAGAGATACGTTATTTGTTTATTACAAATACGTCGTGACTTAGAAATTATTCCACTACAAACGAAATTGATGTTACTACAAACAACTACAAACGATTCTAAAACACATAGCGCAAGCGGGTTCGAGATATCTTTAAAATTGAGATAAATACGTTATTTGTATATTGCAAATACGTTGTAACTTTTATATTATTCAACTACAAACGAAATTATTGTTACTACAAACAACTACAAACGATTCTAAAACACATAGCGCGAACGAATTTCAAATATCTCAATTTTGAGTAAGAGTGATTTTTTTAATTTTTCGTTATTTCCAAATGGATAAAACTACAAACGAAATTATTGTTACTACAAACAACTACAAACGATTCTAAAACACATAGCGCAAGCGAATTTCAAATATCTCAATTTTGAGTAAGAGTGATTTTTTTAATTTTTCGTTATTTCCAAATGGATAAAACTACAAACGAAATTATTGTTACTACAAACAACTACAAACGATTCTAAAACACATAGCGCAAGCGAATTTCAAATATCTCAATTTTGAGTAAGAGTGATTTTTTTAATTTTTCGTTATTTCCAAATGGATAAAACTACAAACGAAATTATTGTTACTACAAACAACTACAAACGATTCTAAAACACATAGCGCGAGCGAATTTCAAATATCTCAATTTTAGGCAAGAGTGATTTTTGAAAATCTTTGTTTTTGCAAAATCGGTAAAACTACAAACGAAATTATTGTTACTACAAACAACTACAAAGAAAATGCTACAATTTCCTTTTTTTAAAAATTCATTTTGTTAAAGTCGGGTGCCAACTTCACGGAACTCATATTCTCGCCTTGAGGGCACATGGTCACTTTTCCGGCGTGCGTATCGCATCTATTTCTCTTAATCTCTCGGCCCGATAATCTTGACAATCCCGGCGATCGGTGATAACGTTGTTTCTAAAGGTCGATGGCATTGGCAGCGTCAACGAGCGCGTTCAGGCCTTCAGGCTTTAATTTATATAAATAAGTGTATACGTAATTGCGCTTTAGTCGCGTAAATTTCTTTTCTTACTCACACAGGTGCGAGATAACGATGAAAAATACGCGCGATGTCGAAATTTCGATTGTAACAAAAGCCGCATTGAAGAGCAGAGGTTGCTGAACTGAATTTTTAAAAAATCCAGACGGTCGCCACGCGTTAGCGAGTTTCTCTTATCTCTCTTATTAATGAACTCTTTCTCATTAAGACTCGGTGTGTCATCGCTGTTGTTTGTCCGAGCAACCTACGCTCCTACTGATCGATCGAAGAGCATTTCTGTTTAATCATCATATCTCGAGATATATTTAACGTTAAAAGTATATATAAATAATTGATTTTATACATATTAGTCACGTTGATAAAAAATTTTGCGCTAAAGAGGATTATTAATAAGTTAAGTTAATTCATTTCATATATTAATATCAATATTAAATTAATTTACTTCTCACAATCAACGAGCATCGTAGAATCTTTTTCGGAGGACTCTATAAATTAATCCGACCGTCGGGGCGTCGCCGCATCTTTCATATCCGCTTTCAGAGATTTCAGAATATAATTCCGTTTATTAATAATATTTCCTACATTTACGCCCACATGATATATATATTACATATTTTATTTATTTTATGTATTTCAATTCTTTTTTTTTTTTTAATCTTTAAATGTTGCTTTGTATTATATCGATACGTAAAATTGCAGATAGAATTATATCTCGATGTTCTGATGCGAATTTAAAATCGAGTTTGCTATAACTACAATGACATTATATATCTCGCTCGGGATTATTACATCATTTACTCATTATAATGATAATTAATCATTTATTATATCACTCCCCAGCTGTTTACTATTTCCTTCCTCTATTCACTAATCATTATTCATTATTTATCTTCATTGGATTATATCATTCAATTAAACGCACAACGAGGGAAAGATATGCGATGCGCGTTTCTGCATATCGCTGCTCGGAAAACATATGTAGGGCGGAACGCTTTTTTATGAAGCATAAATATAAAAATAAAGACACGCAGCGCGCTCATCTTATCTAATGTCAGCTCATCCCGTCGATTTTCCCCGCTTGACCGAGAAAACTTTATTGCGCATCCCCGCTCCCGTTCTCGGGGCTCGCGGCTCGGGGGCGGGGGCTGTCTGATATGACACATATATTACGCGACAGTCGCGAGTGGGACGGACGCTTCGGGGAGAAGAGAAACTGGAGCGCGGTGCGCGGTGCCGCGGTCTCATTTCCGCGAGTCCGCGCGTCGCGTCTCCTCACGCGAGTCGTCATCGCCCGCATCGCGCGACGCGCGACGCGCGATTCTTCGCGCCGCACCGGAGCGGGATCGATCGCAGCGTCGCCCGGCACAGCGCGGCGTGAATCGCGATCGTCTTTGACCCTCGCGAATTCGATCCACTGGGCAAACGGACCGGAGTAACTACGTAGCGGCGTCTCGGAACAGTCGGATTAACCTGAATCGCGCATCGCGCATCGCGCGTCGCGTCATCGGCGTCATCCGCGCGATGCACGCGTCGAGCCTCGAGCCTACCGCTGACATAGGCCGCGATCATAGTCCGTTATATGACACGCCGCCGGCAGGTCACGTCGGGTAACCGGTAGTCTAGGATGCGCGACAGGGTCAAGGTTCGTTCTGACCGTTAAGATCGTCGGCGGTTGATCGCGGTGTAGAGCCTCGGCGCTGGAGAGAGAAGAGAGAGCTAGACAATCGGCCCAGTCATCGTTCGGAGAATCGTTTCGAAATGTCGACGCTCAACGACGACTTCGAGAGGCCGTTCGAGGATTTCGAGCCCCTGCGGTGGGGCGCGTTGCGCGATTCGTGCCAGGCCAACGTGGAGTACTTTGCGCCCCACCAGGATAAGAACGGCGTCCGGATCAGGGCCGCCCTCGTGGCGATCCTGGATTACCTGACCCAGCTGCAGCCGCTCTACCGGGAGATCGCCAGGTTCGCGCCGCACTTCGACTTCGACGAGGAGACCCCCGGGAACGGGTACAGGAGCTTCCTCTCGTTGGTCGACAGGTGTATCATGTACTCCGGTCTGGTCTGCCGGCAGATGTACGATCAGAAGGATTCCGTGTTCTTCCGGAAGAGCTACTACATGAAGTAATTGTATACGTCGCGCGTCGTAGAGATGCCGCGTCACTACTACTTTCGCTTCCGCGCGCCGCGAGACGATGGACTGATTTGATTTTTTTTTTCCAGGGAAATAGAGGCGTGCTCCCAGCTGATGGCGTCGCTTCATACGTGCTTGCAGCAGTTGAAACTAATGTACTCGTGGAGTACGGAGGTGTTGGACGATGGAAAACTGTCGCTGTTCCCGCTGGAGCAATACAGTATTCAAGAACTTCTCAATAATGCAGAGAATATTAATCAGTACTGCTTTTACGGCAGGTGTTTAGGGTTTCAGGTACTTGCAAATAGTGTATGACACACTCGTGAATAAATAACTGTTCATTTATCTAAAATATATATATATATATTTTTTTTCAGTTTTGCGATAGTTTAAGACATGTATTAAAAACGCTGTCGTTCTTTATGGCGTCCTTCAGCGAGATGTACTACAGCAATGGTACTCTGTTAGGACGATGCACTAATTCCGTTAAGTATTTATTGGATCCTGAAGCAAGAGCACGCCGTATTGTTAATATATCTCAGCACGCTGACATTTCTTTCTGCCAGGCGTTTTGGTTTCTGAGCGAATCTGGTAAGAAATAAGGAAAAATAACAAAAATATTTAGTACGCGTGAATATCGAACGTTCCGCATCCGAAAAGCTTTATATATGCCGCAGCAATTAAGATGCTGTTTATAGATATTTAAATTATCTCGCTTGTATATTGAATTAATGAAATTTCTTTGATCTTCGCTTTAGCAATAATGAACATGATGAACACCTCAAACTTGGCAATCAATCAAGTAATATCTATTCCGCCCGAGGAATTAATTCTACCCACTTTGGATAGCGGGACCGTTTCAATTCCAATACCAAGTAGTCACATCGGGAAGAAACCGATCCACGTTAGGTTGTTAAGCTCCAAACGGCGTCTAGGAATGGTACGCAAAATATTGATGTGTTTATAGAGTATCGGAAGTGCTGTACGATTCACTCTGACTATATCTTGCTATATACCGAGGTATAAGTTGCAGAGAACTTAGAATATACTTATAGAGAAGCTTTAGCTGTGATGTTAGTGAATAATATTTTTCATTGACAACACTCTATTAAAGGTTGGATCTGGGGGTATAGGAGGAGAATTATGCGGTCTCTGCGACGAACTGATTATTCATACTCACGGGGGCGGATTCGTGTCGCAGACTTCACGATCGCACGAGATGTATCTACGAAATTGGACTGTGACGCTCGGCGTGCCAATCTTGAGCATAGATTACAGTCTAGCCCCAGAGGCACCTTATCCACGCGCGCTCGAAGAGGTGCTGTATGCTTATGCGTGGGCGTTAAAGCATGCAAACACTTTACTCGGGAGTACAGCGAAGAAAGTGATACTTGTCGGTAAGTCAAAAATAAATTTATCTTTCACGTTTCTCTCTCTATCGATTGAATAAACTCGAGAGCCTTATAATCGACGTCTCGACAGGCGATTCCGCGGGAGGGAACTTAAACTTGGGAACTACCTTGAAATGTATGCAATTAAATATAAGGAAACCGGACGGTATTTTTATGGCGTATACACCGGTACGCATCGAGTTCGTCCCGTCGCCCTCTCGTATGCTCTGTCTCACGGATCCGTTACTACCGTTCGGTTTTATGTTACGATGCTTGAAGGCTTATTCGGTGCAACCTGACAAGAAACCCACGAAGTAAGGTTTTAATGAAAATTATATCGTATCTTAATCAACTTGTTTTTAGAAACGCATATAGCAAAAATCAATCGTAAAAATACTCTCACGAATCTGTGTACACATTTCATGTGAAAACGTTTTATATTTTACATATAATTAATTTACGTACAGCAGAGAATACGATAATGAAGAAGACGTCAAGTCGGATACAGAGTCTTTTGCAGAAGTCAGCGAAAGTGACCTTATAGCATTAGCCTTGAGTCCAAACGGAGACGGCGCAAACGACGATCAGAAATTAGTATCCCTTCCGTCTGATTCGACGTTAAATTCTGTCAGCTTGACAGAAGTCGACGGTATATATAAATCAATCATATTATAGTATTCGTTATCATATACATATCTATACATCTCGAGTGTACAATAATGCGGTATCTTTTAATGCAACAGGTACTGAGTGTCCGAAAGTGCAGGCGAAGTCTCAAGAATATATCAGCAGATTTTTAAATATGTACAGAAATTCCGGCCTTGCTTCCACGTCGTCGCCTGCTGCGAGGAACGGCAGTGTCAGCAGAAATGGTAACAATTCAGGACAAAGTAACAAGTCATGGTCCTTGTTCGGATGGTCCTTCGGTAGAAGAAGTAGTAAGGATAGCAGGGAACTCAATATGGAGAACGCCATTTCTTCCGAGGAGTTCGTTTTTACGATATCGAGGGACCCCTTTTTGAGCCCTTATCTCGCACCAGATAATATGTTAGCTAATATACCGCCCATAAAAATACTGGTAATTTTCTAGATTCTTGTTACAATCTAATAATGTATAAAACATAATATACTTTAGCTACTATTGAGAATTTTAGGACACTTTATATATAATGGTTCGTTTCTAGACGTGTCATCTTGATCCTACTCTCGATGATTGCATTATGTTTGCGAGGAAGCTTCGCTCGCTTGGCAATAAAGTTACGCTGGATATTTTGCCGGGCTTGCCGCACGGATTTCTCAATCTTTTGCAGGTGAAACTTTCATTTCTAGTGTATATGAATCAATGCAATATGAATCGCAACATTTCATTGTATTTCAACTTTGTTTAACTTTGTTGTTTGTAGGCTTCGAAAGAAGCGATGGAAGGCTCAGAGGTCTGTGCCGCAAGGATAAAAGAGTTGCTGGAACTATAACTGTCCAATATTTAAAAGAAACTATTACTGTTAAAAAAAAAAAAAAAAATATATATATATATATATATATATAAAATATATATTGATCTAGAATGAGCAGATGTACTTCAGTCAGTTGCAGCAACACCTATTTATACAGCAAATATAAGTATATCTGAAGGCGATATATCTAAATATCTGTCATTGTTTTTTGCGGCTTAACTATATTTTGTAACATTCCAGGAGCTAGGGCTAACAGATAATGCTTTACACTAGCGGTTTTCTACTGTATTAGCTGCACTAATTATTGTTGTCACATTGATGTATTGTCATATATTGTCGTATTATACGGCATTATCTAAATTAGAATTTAGGATGTTTCGAATCTGATATCCGACCACATATTAGCAAAGAACGTCCTGTACGTATAAAAAGACAGACACATAGTATTTATTTATTGTTTTTTTTTTATATATGTAAAAACGTGTATTTCTACGAATATATTTATGAGGCATTATACAAAATATTACGTTAGATAACAAATGAAAATGTTTCTTTGCACGTTTCTCTGCGCGCGCGTGCACTTATTCCTGTAATATTCATTTTACATGACAATTTTTGATATGTAAGATATCCAATGTGCAATATACTTATTTCTTACAAATATATTTTTCAATATGCATGTAATCGTTTTAATCACCACAATTTTATAAGAAAGAATGGCCTAAATATATTGTGTACAAATTTTCAAGTGCATTTGAATAGAAAGAGATTGATGGACAATAAAAATGATCTACAGAAACTACACTCCTGTTTCTCAGGGGGAATATCTTGTATCTTTCTTCTTTTTTTTTTTAACTTCTCGTTATAATTTCAATTCTTAATCCACAGTTAATGTTTTTTGTATACATACAATATACGGCACAAGTAGGAAAGATTAATTTGACTCACACCATGCAGATATAATATAAAATGACTTTATTGACAGAACGTGGAAACGTGTGTAGATTCTAAATTATGAAAAAGATAAATTAATGAACAATACTACTTTGTTAGTTGACCGTTTGATGATTCGTTTGATTCGTTCGTGGACGCAGCGTTTTCTGCAGCACATGAGCGTCCGCCGGTTCTATTCTCTTATAGTAATGCTCTTTAGTTTCAACAACTTCAAATCCGAATTTCTTATAAAAATCAATCGCGCCCTCGTTACTTATTTGAACGTGTCTGCGAATATCGAATTACATTTATTTATAAAACTGTACTCTTCCAAGATAGTATGTCACAATAAAACAATTGCACAAGCCGTACTCACAAGAAGATAGAATCGAAATTGCCATCCTTATTAACGTAGTTTAAAACGTGCTGGACCATAACAGTGCCAATTCCTAATCTTCTATAAGGGTAGAGACAACCCAAAGTCATTATATATAAACGCCTAGAATTTTCTGAAGTATCTACACGGCAGCAGACTGCACCAACCTGAAAGTCGTGACACACAAATCAAGATCTGTATTTTATTCGAACTAAAATTTGGTATTATATCAATGATCTTGGAACTTCTTAGGTTTGCGAAAAGTACTTCAAATATCTATTAGCAATAACATGGATCCTCCTTAATTAATTCCCGTTTGAATTAGCTAGTTTTTATCGAGTTATACGAGCAGTGTCGTGTTCCTTGAACCACCGGTACTCAGTGAGCAAAATTAAAAAAACCGTAATGCCAAACAAAAAATTGTTTGAGATCTGTCTACCACTATGTCATTGTAGTACGCTAATTTGGCGAGTTCTCCGGCTTCCAGTACGTCCTTGTAAAACTTTTCGTTGTACGAGACCGGGAATACGACTTGGTTGAGCAATTTCAGCTGCTTTATGTTGTGCGGTGTCACGTCGCCCAGCTCTATTTTCGACCTGAAAATTCAACACACAGGTGACATTGCAAGGCGGGACGGCCGACGAATTCCGAGAGCGAGAGACACGGACGTCCGTCGCGGGTATTCCGCCGACGAGGCGGGAAAACTCGTAGCCCTCGTAGGAAGACTATCGCGCGAACGGACCTAACCTCCAACGGCTCGCGCCGCTCACCTGGTCATCTTGACGGGCGTCGAGGAAGTCTCGCGTCGCGATCTCGGCGGAAACGGACTGCGACGCTCCTTCGCGCGGTTCTTGTTCTTGCCGGGTCGCACCGGTGAGCAAAGCCACGTGTCGCGTGACTCGTCAACTACTCACGCCCAACGTTTCCGCGCAAAATTCCGGCGGGCGAAAACATAACGAGAGACACCGGAGACACGCGCGCGCGCGGGTAGCTTTCGCGGAGAGAAGTTGGTTCGAAAGAGGAGGGTGGGGAGGGAGTGCGACGGTGCCGCTCCCCGTCTGAGAACCCAGTCACTTCAACAACACGACGGACTTTCAACCCCGACGGTAATCGTCGATAAGGTTAGGGGACGTTCGTTGGCGCGCCGTTGGGCGGCGCGCGCGGCGCCCGACGCCATCTTGTGCACCACATGACCTCGTTGCCGTGTCCCGTGACCAGCTCACGTGAATTTCGACAAATTCAAACGTTTTTTTTTTTCGGCGCCGAGGAATGGACATTTTGGAGCAGCAGCTCGAACAGCAAGATGTCAGGTAGCGTTTACGTTAGATATCGATCGCCCGATATTGCGAACACCCATCCTTTCCGTCTCGCTCGAGGTCTCCTCAAGGTCATCGTCACTTAGTGCACAGTGCGCACTTAACTTACGCCGTAGGACCCGACTGACACAGTCGTCGAAGTAATACACGTGTAGCGTGCAGCCGCGTTGAGATAAGATGATATCGCGCCTGAAAGCGTTGTTTGATTTTGCAGCGCCGTGAAGGACGACGGCAGCGGCACAACGGGGATCGTTATAGAGGAAGCGGAAATAGTAAACTGCGAAGGTGAGAACAAGCCACTTTCATTGAGATCCTTGAGCTATATATCAGCATCAACATTCAGATTTAACACAATGACTGTGACGGCTATGTCGTTAAACATGAATCTTTATTGTGGCGCATTCTATTTCTCTCAGAGGAACCTGTCGGAGAGGACGAGATGCGTTATTCAGAGACTTTAGCGTACCGAGTTGTCCAGGTGAACGGCACGGCGGCTATACAGTCGGCCAATGAGATAGAGCTGCCTGTATCGCAACCAGGGAACAATACTGTACAGGTTCTAACGTCACCTTTGAATGGCCAGTTTTATGTTATCGGGAATGCCAACGATGTCTTTACCACAGCTCAAACGTCGAGATCCTTGGTGCCAAGAGCAACCACGTTGCAGATAGAAAACCCAAGGAGTTGCGCTCCAGGCTTGAAAAAGGTTTGATATATCATTATTACCTTATATATAATTGATTATTACTTTATTTCTGTAGTGTGCAAAAAAATTATTTTTTTTTACCTTCTCTTAGAGAGACGACAGGCGGAGAGCAACGCACAACGAAGTGGAGCGCCGGCGTAGAGATAAAATAAACAATTGGATTACAAAGTTGGGCAAGATCATCCCTGACTGCAATACCGGGACTAATACCACTGGTAGCAGCAGCAGTGGTATTAGTGAAGGGAAAAGCAACTATGAAACTCAGGTATAGTCAAGTGAAATTCTTGTCGTATAACCATTCAAATTATATTATGTTGATGGTGTTGTCGCTTTTCCGTAACAGAGTAAAGGTGGTATCTTAGCAAGGGCCTGCGAGTACATAGGAGAATTGCGCACGGCTAATCAAAGCCTGGGTCAATGCTTGCGCGATAACGAGAAGCTACGGCAAGAGATTACGACGCTAAAACAATTAGTTACCCAATTGAAACGTGAGAATCTTCAACTCATATCGCAAATATCGTCCTCGCCATCAGCCGGTACTGACGTTGTACACTTGAGTCCTTAAGCTTCCTTTAATTTGCGAGTCAATGGCTCTTCCTGTAAATTTTAGAATTTCTGAATTGTCTTATAGGAAATCCAATATTTTGTTCTTTTCTCTGGCGACTGCACCGGTCTTACCAAGTTTTAAAGTACCTTGAGTTCCAAAGTCAAGTTGCGTACTTTTAATAATATAGGCTACGGTCAACGTGGCGCTACAAATGCTTTGGAGCGTTCTTCTTCTCTTTCTTTCTTCATTGAAAGAAAGGAGAAGAGGAATGCTTCGAAGCATTTGTAGCGTCACGTTGACCGTAGCCGTAGTCATAACTGCACATTTATAGCTATAGCACGAATATTTTATAGAAATTCATACGGACTAATTTATTAATTTCAAATATCAATTTTCACTCAGCAAGTAATAGATTTTATTTTACGGTAACATGTAAAAGTTTCTGATCGTAAAGTTTTAAAATTATTTTTTAGAAACAAAAACTGATAAAAGATAAGTGAAAACTTTTACACAAATCCCAAATTGTAATGGTCTAGAAGAATAATTTTATTTTATTACGTAATTATTTTGTGATGGTAAAATGTAAGATGTAACACGAATAATGTTATATTGAAATTTATAAAGATCTTATTAAGTGATCGATTATTCATATCAATCATACGATTAATATAGTGCTAAATGCTTTTGATTATGCATACATATACTGACAGATTTTTTTCAATTTTTGAAAATATATTCTACGCGTATTGTTTAATAATGAATTAGGTGAAATAGAAAGTGTAACAGCCGTGTAGTTATGACTGTTACATGGAAGACCTATTGGATATTACACATAGCGAATTCGGGCGTTTACACTAGTGCACACTGAGTGCGCATTAAAGGCTTGTTTATATAATCTCTGTTCATATATTTTTAAGATCGCTTAAATACACGTTTAAAAAATAAAACAATCTGTAGATAGATGCTGTACAAATCATTTTACTGGCTAAGAAGTATTTAAAATGATCTGTAAATATAAGAATTCACTAAGAACAAGCCTTGGTTAATTCTTATTCTCACTCAGTGTGCACTAGTGCAAGCGCCCGAATTCGCTAATAGACGCAACATCTCAATGTAACTGGCATAAGTTGAAACATCATGGTTGTGAGTATCAAAACATTGACGTAATATTCTTTTTATCGGAAAAATTCAAACGGCGGTGCAGCCGAAATTATTTTGAGAAAGGAAGCAATTTGCGTTGATTCGCATAAAGAGTTTACAGATGACAAACGAAGCATAGGAACCGCGCAGAGTTCATTGACTATTTTTTATTTTTAATACTGTTTACATAATTATAGAATAGAGTATCTAATAGGCTGAGTTTAGAATTAAAATTTTAAATGTGATCAATATGGATATACATATATGTATATATGGATACACATATGAACATATATGTATAGTTGCTCATGTATACATATTTGAGATACAAATTGACATACATGTGGCAATAACATATTTTTGTCAATACAAGACATTTCATGGTAAAAAAGAAACGTCAAAATTTCAATTCACCAAACGTTAGATATCGGAATGTAATATACCGTTGATGTACATATCGCGAGGTTATTGTTGTATAATGATAATTATGATTAAAACGAGAAAAATTGAGAGTGGCATATGAGAACTTATTTGGTATCATCATATCCGTATCCAAGTCCATGATCCTCTTGTGCATAATTTTATTGTTTTTTTTTTTACATATCATACAATGGAAATGATATCGAAGTCAATGGAACATCGTGTTTACACGTTCTTTTTTTCCCTTTCGTATTTATCTTCACGATATTGAAGACCCTGCACCTTGATCATCTGTCTCTAATGTATCATGTATATACGCGGGAGTGTATGTCCTTTTTTCTAAACTTTTAAATCATGTTTATAACGTTAAGGTATAGTGTGTTTAATTAATGAATAACAGTTGCGATTATCGTTCATCGCACTTAAATAGTACATTATATGTTACAATATTTAATACTCCACGATTCACAATCTCTTTGCAAGGTAAGAACTGCCGTGTTATCCACGTGTCACATAACTGGTAATCAAGAGTATCTTCTCATACCATAATTCTAGTCTGCGCGCATCATCGATGAAACAGGCAGCCGTTTTATACTTTCGTTTATATTACACATTTACGGAAAACATATAGGAATAACTTTCTGTGGTTATTTGCACCTTTGACAAAGCGGGAAAAAAAAACGAAAGTATATTTCTGCGCGAAGGGTAAAATTACTTTCTCTGATAATATCCGATTAATTACAAGTAGCTCTGCTCTCGAGCCAAGCGGGTTAACTCTCGAGGAAGCGGAGCGTATCTTTAAATGTACGCTTCGAACGCATTTAAGAATGTCCCACTTTATTGTCACAATCGTCACGTGCATAACATGACATTCTTTCGATTATTTCGCTGAATGATAGATTTCAACGTAGCTAATCTATTTACAATTCATTTTCAAACGCTTTCAAGGATATATTCGTATATTCGGCAAATAATATATGACATAATCGATAATGCTGCTTGTAGTCATATTTTTAGCAAGCTATATGCAATTCACTAGTTGGACCGGGACATCCTTAAATGTTAGAGCCAAGTTACAGAAACGATTAATATCTTAAAATTGCTTTTAACAAGTGACGAGTTAGGAATTTAGTCCTCTAAATTCCTGAATGCCTGTTGAATATCTTCGTGTAGCTGATCAAAGTCTGACCTGATTTTCGCCTCGCCGTCCTTAACAGGATCCTACAAGTTTCAGATAAGTGTGTTTTTAATAAAAAGACAGATACGTTAAAATTAAAGTTACGAAAAGATCAGTCAGATTTTTGTTTAAAGTTACCCACCTTGAACTTCATAGAGCTCAGTTGATAGAGAATATTGCCCATACTGTCTCTGATGACATTCCATGTGATTTTATTATCAGACTGAGCTGTTGATTCTACCGCGTGTCTTGCCATATCGTAGAATGCGATCATATTTCGCAACATTCCCACGGTCTTGTAAAATGGACAAAAACGATCGTACGGCGAGTAGCTAGAAGAAATTAAAAAAAAAAAATAAAGATTTAAATAAATAAAAAAAATGATTCAGAAAAAATCAAGAAATTCTTTCAAGTAATATTTAACCGTTTGCAATATTGATGTAACATGCACAGAATTATTATAAGATGATATGTCGTACCTGTTTTGTTGCAGGAAATCGTCTTTCAGCAATTTTGCTACTTCGAGCGTTATTTTATCCGTTTCGGCGAGCGAAGCCTTGCCTACCAATTGCACGATTTCCGACAGATCCTCCTCCTCTTGCAGGATCTCCTTCACTTTCGTCCTCAGCGGGACAAACTCCGGGAAATTCTTGTCGTAGAAATCGTCCAGTGCTCGCAAATACTTGCTGTATGATATGAGCCAATTGATGGACGGGAAGTGTTTACGTTGCGCAAGTTTCTTATCCAAACCCCAGAATACCTACAAATTAAATAATTCGTTAATAAATCAGTTCATCATTATCCTTTTTTATTTTTTCATATGCAGATGTCCTTTGTACCTGCACAATACCGAGCGTCGCGCTGGTCACAGGATCGGAAAAGTCACCACCTGGCGGTGACACGGCACCGACGATACTAACAGATCCTTCACGATCTGGATTGCCCAAACACTTCACTCTACGTAAGAATCATCCAATATTAGTTGCATTGATTAGCGGCAAGGTACTGTTTGTTTTAATATAAATTTCTTCCAAGATTGTACATATAATTAATATTATACATATATTCACCGTGATGTGTTATGATTTCGAGAAAGATACTTGATCACATTATTAGTCACTTGACTACTTTATATATCAAGTATGGCATCGTACCTTCCGGCGCGTTCGTAGAAGCTGGCTAAACGAGCACCAAGATAAGCAGGATAACCAGAATCGGCAGGCATTTCAGCTAAACGACCTGAAATTTCTCGGAGAGCCTCAGCCCAACGAGATGTCGAGTCCGCCATCATCGACACGTTGTAACCCATATCACGGAAATATTCAGATAGCGTAATACCTGCGTCACAAACAACAAATTATTTATTATTATAACTTGAATAAGTGCTATTTACCTTAACTATTATATACGAGTGAATTGATGAGTTTTTCTTAATAATGTATCGCACATACCAGTGTAAATAGACGCTTCACGCGCGGCTACTGGCATGTTAGACGTATTGGCGACCAAAGCGGTACGTTTCATGATGGACTCGGTGACACCATCGATCTCCACGGTCAATTCAGGAAAATCGCGCAGTACTTCAGACATTTCGTTACCACGTTCTCCGCAACCGACGTAAATAATCACATCGGAGTTGGAGTACTTGGACAAGGCCTGCGAGATGACGGTCTTACCGCAACCGAAAGCACCAGGAATAGCCGTGGTTCCACCTTGGACGCATCTGTAACACAGATCTGTTGCATCCACGTCCCAAATATTTTTCAATCCGTTCTACAATATGCTTATCCGAAGATGTTCTTACGGGAAAAGAGAGTCCAAGACTCGTTGACCAGTAAGCAAAGGATGATTAGCCGGCAATTTTTCAGTAACCGGGCGAGGTTGACGTACTGGCCACACCTGCATGAATACAAACGTAAATTCACAGTAAGCAATTAATCAAAAGTCTCACATACCTATGTTATATCATAGAAGTATATTTCGTACCTGAAGCATAGTGTATTTCTGCCTCTCGCCATCAAATTCGGTCTCCAATACGATATCCTACAAAGTTATTACATACTTATATAAATTTATAATGTGGAAATATAACGTGTGGAATAAAATTACATAAGAAACAAAATCTTACATCAACAGTGTAGTTGCCAACGGGCGCGACGTACGTGACTGTGCCTTTGCACTTGGGCGGCATGATCATCCAATGCTTCACCAAGGTATTCTCGTATACGACGCCGTAAAAGTCACCGCCCGTGATGTGGCTGCCGTTTTTCACGTTATGCGGATGAAATTCCCAGCTAGCGGTACGCGAAAGCGCCGGTATGTTGACACCCTTCGGGATGTAGATCGAGCCGGTGAGCTCGTTGATGTCTTTCAACGGACGCTGAATACCGTCGAAGATGCTGCCGAGGATGCCAGGGCCCAATTCGACGGACAGCGGCTTCCCGGTGCGAAGCACGGGGTCACCAACTGTCACGCCGCTTGTTTCTTCGTAGACCTAAACATATTGCGAGATTATTCAAACTGTTTCAACATCCTAAGATGAAACATAAATGTACACTTCTTACCTGTATCGTAGCCATGTCACCTTCCAATCTGATGATTTCTCCTACCAGCTCGTAATAACCGACTCGCACCAGCTCGTACATAGCTGATCCAGACATTTTTTCCGCGGTGACAACTACGAAGAAGAATGTTAGATAAAAAGTATGTAATAGAGCAAGGTCAAATTCATGTGAGAAGAACTAAAAACTAACCAGGTCCGGATACCGCATAGACGTATCCGAACTTGCCCTCCCGCTCCTCATGCGCAATCTTCGCTAAACTCTGGTTCGTCATTTTGAACAGTTAAAATTTATCTGGAAAATAAAAAGAGATTGTATCTATTACTTTGTACATTCAATAACTAAAATTTCATTTTGCAGAGGAAAAAATTATAACTATAATATAATTTGATTGTGATCTTATAAATTATAAGATTATAATTAATTATATGATAGTTATAATTTTGTACACTTCTTTCCGTTTCACATCTTAAAATAAAACGTAGAATTTAAGGAGAGACAGAAGAAAATTACATTATGTAATATGGATTTAGAGAAATATCATCAAACTATATACCCTAAACGTTAAATATTTAAGTAACGCATGACATGATTATCTTTTTACAAACAAGGTTTTTATTTTATCAGGATTTGAGGAATGTTTCAGTGGCAGATATTAAAAATGTTTTATCTTATCACCGATTACATCTAGCATAAGAATATAATTTTTACCCAATGATTTTTCACTATGATCTAGCTATATACCTGTCGGTTGTGAATTAAAAATTGCAAAACTCAAGGAAAACGAGTCGCTATCGCGCAAATTGACATACGTTTATCTATCTTAATCGCCGCAGCTCAAATTTTATACATAAATTTGCGCCAGAAAATTATTCCTCGACTATATATATCTTCTCTTTCTCCCATCTACGCTTTAAATTTAAACAAAAACACTTGTTTTAATTTAAATACATCAAATAAAAGAACATATAATGCAGATATATATATATATATATATATATATATATATATATATATATATATATCAAGCGTATGTAACAAAGCCTGCTTCTTTAAGCCGCACTTCTTACGCCTTTTTGCAATGTTTGCCCATAGCAGAACCTGAAAAATACACGTCATTTGTCGCGGTTGAAGTAAACGAAAGGCTCAAGAAAACGTAGGAGTAAAACCGAACAGGATCATTATACGTGCAGTCGAGACGGACCGTCGAAAGAAGCGCACGCTGTCACACGCTGGCTGCGCGACTCACGTGAGCGGGCCATTCATAAAAAATAGGCGTAGCCCCCGTGAAGACCGTCTTCTGCTAGGCGGAGGCGAGGCGGCGCCGCGGCGTTTTCCCGTCCGCGGACGGCCGCGGATCGATCGATCGCGCGGGCGGCCGTCGGCGACGACGTTCCGCGTCTCGCCCGGCCGGAAATTCGCTTCGTGGATTCGCGCCCGATCGTGGAAGACGATGGCGCACGCAAAGTGGCCACCGGATCGATAGGTATACTACTTACTACTCCGCTCGCTCGCTCGCTCGCACGGAGTGCTCCGACGGGGAAACCTTGACTCGGAGTCCGTCCGCGCGAGCGAGGAAACGTCGACGGTCGAGTTGACCGACTCGGCCGCGGATACTCACGGCGACGAGGTGCGACGTTTTCCAGCGCGAAGTTCAGCCAGCGACGAGAACCGTGCTACCGTGCCGTGCCTGTCTCGCGAGTCTCCTCCGGCCTAGGCTGGCTATCATATCACAAGACAGGTCAGCTGACTGAAGTCGCGTGCCGATCGTCAATTATCGGCCGCGCATGCGCGCGTTAAGATGGGTATATCCGCATGAGAGCTACGGCGGGGAATCGCCCTCGTGTTCGAATTCGTCGTGTTTCCCCGAGGGCGAGGGATATCGCGTGAAATTATGGTTGTTTTTCCTTAATTGTTATTCCCTCGCATTTGGATCGGCTGATTTTGTAATTATATATTTTATAAAGAGAAAAAGAAAAGAATTCTCTCTCCCTCTCTTTCTTTTCCTCTATTTTTGTACTAATAAGAAAAAAAATAAAATAGAGAATTGAAAGAATATATATAAAAAAAAGTAAAATTATTTAAAAAAAAACATACAAAAAGAATAAGTAAAAAGTATATGATATATATTGTACTAAGGCACAATCACAAAAGAAAGGATTGTTTTGTGCTATTGTTAATTTAAAATAAAATTAAGAAAAATAAGAAAAGAATACACGTGGAAAAAGTATAACTGTCATCTGTAAATTTTTAAAAAATCAAGATATATTTCTTATATTTACAGAATTAAATATTTAATAAAATTCCTTCCTAGCTATTTTACATTCTTTTTGCCCTTAGGTGTATTCAATACTTTCTAGATTTGCGAATCTTTATTTTGCTAAATCAGGATAAACTATAACTTAATGAAAAGTACAAAGAGTGCAAATAAGGAAATAGATCGTATTTATTGTTTTATAATTTTCAATGACACATATACTTTGCATATATAATATATAAAATATACATACAATACATAAAAGATTGAAATACAAGGCACAGAATATGTGGTGTATTCCCAAGGATTTGTAATTGTTCCGAATTGCGAGAAGCACTTTTTCATGATAACTTAAAAGCCATAGTGATGTAAGTCAAATTTTTTAAAATATTGACTTGTGTGCATAGATGCAATCTATACAATATATAAATTGCGTCTATGCACACGAGAAAATATTTTTAAAAATTTTACTTACATTACTATGTCTTTTACCCCTTCATATGGAGGGGTAAAAATCAGAGTGGTGTAAGTCAAATTTTTTAAAATATTTTCTCGTGTGCATAGATGCAATTTATATATTGTACAGATTGTATCTATGCACACGAGAAAATATTTAAAAAAATTTGACACACTCTGGTTTTTATCCCTCCATATATTACAATACTTTAATAAAAATATATAACACCATTCACATTATTCATTTATTGAGACACTTATGCGCCAAAAGATATGTTTTTAAAAATAGATATACATGTGATTTGTTTTTAAGGTTGTTATACTTATGATTAGCGCAAGATGCTATTGTGTCTCTTGATATAAATTTGATTTAAATTAACATAATTATTTATAATAACATATTTAAGATAAATTATAAAAAAAGTTGACAATTTCACTATTTGTTCAATGATGTATCTAGGCACAAATCCGTGTGGCAAAGACTTCACTCTAAAGCTTAAACTTTACTAATCTGTTGCCTAATAAATATAGCATATATTTCTATAAAAATCGTGACTTATTACCACATAAAGCTATTGTGCGCACCATTTTTCTAATTTCTCTTTGTCGTATTAGTCATATTAAAATTTATATTCTTTATTTATCTGTGCAAACTGGTGTACATATACGTCATAAAAGCATTGGATAAGTTATCAAGCAACATATCGATCGCTTCAAAAATTGCGATAATGATCTTTTCCAAAATCTTGCTACTGGAAATGCTTTGCGTGCAATAGGTTAAGCTCATGCCCCACTGCTTCAAATTCGCTTTACAATACTGCCAAACAAAAGTAAAAGTTAGGAATAAAAAATCGTCCATGTCTTTGGAACGTTTCATTAACTTTACAGCGACTGCAAATAGCTTCTTCAAGCACTCTTCGTTAATGTTCATAGAACCCATCTCCCTTAGCAGCGGTTCAAAGTCAGGCACTATCGGTAATTTGGTGCTTTTGGGACAGTCGTCGCTTACATACAACTTCGATAATAAATCACAAAGTACCCTTGCTAATTGATCAGCGATAGAGTCATCAGCATGTGGACCAGACGAATTATTCTGGTTACTTTCGATAAATATGCCCCGTCTTATAAGACGGGTAACATAAACGATAGGATCTAACAATAAGATACCATTAACTTTTAGTCTACCATGTTCGCACGACCATACGATATTACGTGAAGCTTTGTCTGATATCCGGTTACCGCCTTTAGTTAAAGATTGATTAGACGATAGCTCTTGACGATTTCTTATGTAGCGTATCACTTCTGCATTCTCTTCTATTTTACATACGTTAGTTTCGGCAGCTTTTCTCAAAGCGCGATTGTACTTTTTGCGGAGACGTTTAGTGCCCAAACTCTCCTTGTAATCATTCATAATTCTACCTTGGGTACTCTCGATGATGTCGCTGGCGAATTGAACCTTTACTACGGAGCCGCAGAAAAACATAAGATGCGTCGCCAAATTTAGTGCGTCTCCCACGCTGACTGTCTTGTCTGTTATATATTTGTCTATCATGTTGTAACTTTGATATAATACGCCAACGCCATTAATGAACAGATTGCCACCTTGTACGGTATTGAATGCTGCTCTTGCGACGGTGTTTACTGTCATACCACGTGCAGCAACATTGGAAATAATCGCTGATCCTCCAACTACTCCTAAACCAAATGCAGTACCGGCTATGCCAAGGTAATGTGGAAGCGCTTCTTTGTCAAAAACATGAATAGATTCTTCGTGGCTACTGCGATCTGCTAATTGTTGTACGTTTCGGCCAAATGACCAAGCACCAGTCGCACCGGCAGCAGCAAGACCTAATATATGCGACAGAATAAAATGTAATGTAAAATGGTGTTTCTCAGGCACTGATGCGTAAATACTGGCACAAAATAGTAAATTGTAAGTTATACAATCAATATTTAACATAATAAATTAATTTTGCATTAATTATATGTTAAAAGACAATTTACCTGACACGACAACAACTGGTGCAAGAGGTGTGAACAGCGAAGCGACGGTCAAGCCAACGGTGCCAAATCCAACGACATTGGAAGCGATATCAATTCCATAGCAGAGTTTTGTTTTCCAATTACACGCAGGAGACTCCATAATTTCCAGCCAAACCGTCGAATAATCCTCTGTAATTGGATAATCCGGATTTGGTTGATAAACACCATCTTTTGGAAGAACCATAGTGAAAGCTGGTAAATCATTATTTTCTATATAATCTCTCCAATTTTTATACACTCTGGCATTGTGAGCAACGAACCATGTTTCATACTGTATTTCATCGGTAATTGCTGCGTCTTTTTGTTTTGCGTTCTTTGTAGTTTCGGAGTTTTTCTGAATCCTTCTTTTGATTTTAAAAATGGGGACAGGTAATACGTCAAGTAGCATTACCTTCTTATCATTGTC
The DNA here is from genome assembly GCF_048541705.1 of Temnothorax americanus. Classification (NCBI taxonomy): domain Eukaryota; kingdom Metazoa; phylum Arthropoda; class Insecta; order Hymenoptera; family Formicidae; genus Temnothorax; species Temnothorax americanus. The sequence continues at coordinate 4,489,387 of NW_027509802.1, forward strand.
ATCTTCTTTTGCTTCTGTTTTCATTTCTTTTACTTCCATTTCTCCTTCTTTTTTAACTTCCGTTTTTTCTTCTTTCTTTTTTCCTTCTTTTTTCTTAGATTTTATATTCATTTTCTGACGGAATACCATATTATAAATTATACCAACATAAATTGGTTCGGAACTATCAGTTTCTCCGGCACATTTGCAGATCTTATCATATATCTTATCTATGGTCTCTTGAGCTTTTTTATCATAAACCACTGAATCAGCTACGTCTGTATCACTTGAATTTTCTGTTTTGCAATAACAGCTATTGCTCTCTGTTGCACTTGCCTCCTTGGTATCCTTTGGCGACCCATAACGAGCATATCCAATATTCTGTTTTAGATATTTATGTTCATCACTTTTATACATTAAGTAGTCAGGAAGACTATCGTACAAGCATTGTTGCTGTTCCACAGCAAAAGTCTTGGTCTCTTCCTGAAAAACAAATATACGCTCAAACATTTGTATGTCTCTGTTGAAATTACTTAAGGAAAAATTTCAAGCAACTAATTCCTCGATTGTTGGTTAAATTCGAATCTAAGATTTTATATATCTTTGGAACGACAGAGACAAGCAAACTAGTATAACTAACTGATATTAGGAAAATCAATGTAATAAGAATTTATCATAAGAATTAATAATTCAGTTTAAGGTTGCAAAAAATAACTTACCCAAAGTATGTCTGTAACTTTCTCTTCTTCCTTCTCAGCCATTATGTTTACAAAATCTTTGAGAACTTTATTATATAGACTTCTCTTCTGTAATTAAAAAAAAAAATGATATTGATATATATTTCTATCTTTCTGTCAAAATAATACATGTTAATTGATCAATACCGAATGAATATCACTCGAAAACGATACGCTGCTAAAATCCTCTATTAAAAAATCTATATTATATCGCATATTACGCGCATTTCATCTAATTTAAGGAGATGACATCATTCTTGACGCAACTTAACCTCTTACAGTATTAGTTCTATATATTACATACTTCTTTTTTAGACGAAAAACATTTAAGTAGCATATTATGTTTCATTCGAAAATTCATTATATGCGCCGATATTTCCGATTTAATTGAAGCTCTTTAAATGTCTTTAATTGTCACAATTTTCCTAAGCTTGTCATTCAACGCGATACTACTTAGTACTTACCAGTACTTACACTTTTGTCATGACTTCGCTTGTTTGACTATTTTAAAAATCATAAAGAACAGGTGAACGCGATCCACGGTAAATTAAATATCGCATTGTAGCGATCAGAGGTAAAAATCAGAGATAAAAATCGAGGTTTCCTGGAGAAACTTCGGCATGCCAGCGACTTTAACATGCCGTTAATTAGACCGTTTCTATTCAAACTAATCCTAATCCTTGTATTATTCGACCTCAATGCAAAATTAACGCGGTCGAGTGCAATTATATTTTTATTGATTAAGAGTAGAAATCAATTTAACGAAAGGATCAAACAGCTGATCTTAATTGATTATCAAATGGAGTAGCACTTTCTTTCTTTCTGAAATATTCTAGCGAAATTATACTTACTTTAAATGATACTAATGATAGTGGGTCTTGCCTATAGCTTTTTTCGTTGAACGCTATTTACGTTGCACTTGGCAATTATACAACAGAAAACCTGGTATCTGGTATATATACGCCGCACTGAGGTAGACAATAAGTAAATTACAGAACACACACACATCACACACACACACACACACCACACACCACACACACACACACACAGTATTGAGTATATGACGGTAAATACCCGAATTGTTACAGTACCATTCGTGACAGTTTAGGCTGCGTTCAGCAGAAAAATTGCGTTTTGTTCGATTCATCAATATGATTGGTTCTTGCTTTTTAGTTTCACTTCGGCATATGAGTGCACAAACCAATCGTAATAAAGGATCTATTTCCTATTGCTGAACTGACTACGGCGACTGCGCTCTGCGCTAGTTCGGAATCTAGGCCTGTTCGTTTTTAGCTGAACTTCTTGCTCACAGTTTGTCTTTTCTCTTTTTCTTTTCGCGTTGGGGAGAAAAAGAGAAAAGACGAACTGTGAGCAAGAAGTTCAGCTAAAAACGAACAGGCCTATTGTTTTACGTTGGTCGTTGGTTGTTTCCGTGGTGATAATCCACTGATTTATAATTCGATTTTATATTTAAAATTATTTTACACAGTTTTAAAAATGTCTTATAATTAGACGATTTGGTCCCATTTAGCTAATGAACTTGATCATATGGTACTTTGAGATTGTATTTAAGATATTGTGACTTTAAATAATAAGATCAAATTATCGCCCGAAGCTGATCTTTCAGTGCAAAATCGGATTATGAGTATATCGTCCATTCTACAGTACATATTTAATTAAGTGTAATCTTAATGTAAGATTCACGATCCATTCGAGCAACGAAAGAAATCGTCTCGTCGGTCTATCGCGCAAGGCATCATGAAAAATCTTCCAATTTCAAGATTTTCAAGCTGCGAGGGCCGATATCACAGTCTCCGATTAAACTCACTCTTCGTCTCTTTCTAGGGGGGACAGTTAGAAAGAGATGCAGAGCGAGTTTAATCGGAAGATCACGTTAATCGGAGACTGTGATATCGGCCCTGAATCGCCCGCTTCTTTACTCGCTACGGCACTGAAGGCGCCTTAAGCCCGTATCAGACTACCGACTGCGAAGGCCGACCCGACTGCCGATCGCGACTGCCGACTCACATCTAGCCAATAGACCATGACTGCCGACTCACATCTAGCCAATAGACCATGGTCGGCAGTCGGGTCGGTCTTCGCAGTCGATAGTCTGATACGGGCTTTAGGGAAACGATCGTTCGTCGCGATTGACTGCGCAATAATGACCGTTCACTTCCATGGTGGAAGTAATAAGGTGTGCTCGTATTGCGGACACATTTTCGTCTGTTCTGCGCATCGTGACAAAAATCGTCCATTTTGAACTCATACTAACAGATTCTTGTGTCGGTGTGTTTCCGTTTGAATCTCCTACCAAAATTAAAAAAACATGGCGGACTTTTGTCACGTTCTGTGATTGGATATTGCAAGAAACGTGCGCATAAGCACAGTACCTTATTACTTTCACCATGGCAGGAACCTGAAAAGAAGAATAATTAGTCTGACTGAAAATTCGATAGATACTTACCTTCTCGGTATACCAAAGGTCAAACCGAGTGGCGACCGTTGAATTCAAGGACACCCCGCGTTGATTCGTGTCTCCCCAAGTACCGTCCGGTTACAACCTAACCTAACCGAAATCGAGTCCGACCGCACTACTATTGTGATATTTTTTTAATTAGTAAATAATTAAATACGATTAAATCGTGCGTAAAATCATGTTATATTATTATAATTATTGGGATGTTGTGTAATGTTTGTCACTGTTTGTTTTCAATTACCTCATGACGGACTGTTACTTGACTAACTGGGTCCGCGAAAGGACCACCAACAAGTATATCATAACTTATGCCAGATTCGGCTAATCTTTTTTGCATACTAGCACTTATAACATTATTCATAGGCTTAAACGAAGATAATATTTTCGTTGTGTTTGCATTTTTTTCTATCCTTATCAAAACTTCTTCAATTGATTTTTTTGACTCTATTATTTCAGCTATATCCAAAAAAGTTACAGACCATTTTTCTAATAATTCAACATCGAATCGTGCATCATGTGCATCATCACTTCTTGATTGTCAATTGCTTTTGTAGGAGTAATAAACGAATCGAATTGTAGCTCTTCGCATTTCATACATATTTGTAAAATTTCACGAGATAAGTCGAAGCCTCCGGTCTCTAAATCAAAGAAGACTACAGCAATATCATGCGTATTGTAATTAAAGTTGTCACCAGTCATCTTTGTGACGTCACGCAAATTAAATTTTGTCCCCTTTTTCAAAACTCTCCAAACCGGTCAATTATAAGTGTCTTTGTCGTAAACTTTGCATTCTCATATTAATATTAACCTTCGGTATGATTCGCCAAGACGTTGCAGCCGCCCCTTACCATGCGATGATTCACCAAGACGTCGCAGTCCCCTACAATGCGATCGATAATAATATAAAATACGCCTCGGCTGGACCACCCTGAATGCCGGCAGGATCTCGGTGAAGAAGCGTCCGAATGATAACGCGAGAAAAATAACATATTTAATTACCAGTCAAGAGCTAATGCAGTATGACTCAAGTGCATCTTTCGACTCCCTCCAAAGCGTCCTTAGAACCTTTTAGAAGGAATCAATTCTAACCAATGGAAGCCATAGAAAGCCTCCCATAATTACCATCTCTATTCGCTCATTAGCAAATCAGGACACGAAAAATTCAGCCAGCATTCAAATCGGTCACTATAAAAATACGTACTCAGCCGGAGCGACTCTCTTTCGTCTTTTGCCTTTTGTCTTTTATTTTACGTACGAAGTTCATTACGCATTTTGACATAATTAATTGTCGAACCACTACTCGAGAAACTGCCCCAGCTGAGTGACGAGGTTTGACCCTTCCGATTCTCGAAGGTCTATTGACGCATTAGGAGGCGCTCTTTCCATAAAAGCCAGCGATAATAGTAAGTTTAATATTAATAATCAAGCGAAATTTGTATTCCTTATGCTTATAACTTGAGGAGATTGTATCAAACCTGATTGAATTAATAAATTCAGTATTAATCTTTATTAGTTTCGCAAGCATCATAAATTACCATTTTTCCATTTCTCCCTTATCTACTACTAAAAATTTACATTGCGCAACGAGTAAATTCAATAACCATTTATTCCTTAAAACCCGTGTCACAAAACACCAGCCGGTTCCCGGCTACAAAATAAAGATACAGATAAATGTTCCCAATTGCTCCTGAGAGCGATACACCCTCATTGTAGAATAATATTCTCTTTCCACGCATCGTTCCGACAACGACACCTCTCGCCAGTCCCGGGATATAGTCGGTGCATGCAGACTTTCCCGAAATAACAAAGGAGAGGCTTCTTTCCACTACGCCGAGGTAGTAGTGGCTGGAAGAAGAAAAGAACAGAGTTATTATATCGCGGTTTATATCGATTTGTCCAATAATCGCGACGTAACACCTTTCTTTACGCAATTTTTTATACCTAATGTTTCGTTAAACAATCCCATATTTCTCTTGTACGTATCACCTTCTATTTGCTCTTTTCTATGCCTTAACTGGGACCTTTTAGATTTCAATTCTAATCGTCTTTTTTTAAACTCTGGCTTACTTGCATTTTTTTTTCTTCATGATATTTTGGTTGAGCGTTCAACATATTTATTCAGTTGACTATTCCAGGGAAACATCCATTGAACGCCGCAGGTAGTCTGTGCCATAATTTTTTTGAGCAACAGTGCAAGCAAATCGATAGTCAGCGGATTTAGAGGTGCTGTATGAAATCTGTTTTGGTGCCTTACTACACATTGAATTATTCAGACTTTCATTTGCTTGGCTGCTAGCTGCTGCAGCAAATTTTTCTGCATTATCTGCCAGTTTTGTAAATGTATTTTTCAAGACCTCGAAAAGAGTCGCATTTTTCACTCTAATACCAGTATAATTTTCTTTATCAGCATTATCTTGACACCATTGGCTACAATTTTCGTGATAACCAAAAATATGATATGAGATGTTTTTTAAAGCAGCTTGAACTTTCGATATATTACCTTGATTCTGTTTGACTGCGTATGTGAAACATCGCTGAAGGTGTTTTATAGTATCATTAAATAACTCACGATCAGGATCTGAAATTTTACTGTTATGGATTTTATGCAAAGTATTACCCATACCTTTTGTAGTGTGATTCATATCAGACTGCTTGACTATTTCGTAATTTCTTGCATTTTGAATAGAAGCTATACAGCAACTATCATTATAGCAGCTTTCAGAATATTGCTTTTGTAACTAATTGTACTACACCATCAGCTTCCATAGCTTTCGAACTACTATAACAATTCAACCTACAATCATGTTCTTTTATTTTTCCATTAACAAGTCCTAAATCGCAAATTCTGCATTTTCTGTTTCTAAAGCAAAAATCAAGAATTTTTCCTGTTTTTAATCCTATAATTGCACAGTATCCATTTAAGCTATCATATGAATATCCGTTGCTTCGTTGACTCCATCCCATGTCATATGAGGCGAAAATTCTAACAATTTTTCCTTCTGGATTACTTTCCGATGGTTCTATGTTCAAAATTAAAAAACCGTCTTGCAGTTTTTCAGGTCTGTAATAAAATATATAATTGCAATACAAAAAAAACGAAAAACGATTAAAAAATATGTGCAATGTTCGAATTTTAAAAGTAATAAATTTATTCATTCTTGTATAGATAATTACAGAAGTACATAGGCTATAAAATATGTAGAAGTAAAAAATATGTAATATATAAAAATTATTGATTACACAAATATTTATAGGCTTTTTCTATTTAATATTCAGTTTATTAATAATGCATGCATGTATAGACCCTGCCGGCACTGGTACGTGTTAAAAACGTCATTATGACGTGTTAACTCGTCACACGTTACGTTACAACGACGTCTCAATTGGTGTTCGAAACGTAATTGCCACGTTGCTGTGACGTAACTAACAGCCAAATTCTTGGTGACAGAAACGTTGTAGTGACGTGTATTTGCGACTTTATGTGACGGGTTGAGCACCTATTTGCAACCTAAAAATAATCAATCGGTTTTGAGAAATTAAGATTAGTTTTTATTGTATTATATATGTTAACGGTATATAGTTTTATATATTAGACAAAATAAGTGATTATATATTATTTATGTGACAGAAATTTAAACAGACAATATATATTTTATTTTAAATAAAATATAACATCTATTTTATATTTCTTTCACAATAAGTATAATCATTATGTATTTTGTCTATCAATATAAATATATAGTTTACATATATAACACAATAAAAAGTAATCTCAACTTCTCAAAATCAGACGATTGTGTTTTATAATATAAATATAAAGCACCAAGAAAGGAGGTAATAAATAAAAATAATGTAAATATATGTTTTTGTTGCTATACATTAGCCTTTTATTTTCTCTTTATATCTCTTTCTCACTCAATGTTAATAAATGTTATCAAAATACGTAACACTTAAAATCGTCTAAATTATCAAAAGTATATCAACATAAATAAAATATACGGTTATTATTTTAAAAATAAACAGTCTTTCTCTTAAAAGAATATTATATTATAAAGAATTGTTATATGTGTGAAAAATGTAAGTGTGAAAATAAAAATATATTCTGTACACATATATAATGCACATTATGCACGTATTGCACATATAAAAAGTAAATAAAACTAATCTTTGTACTATTTATGAAACCTTTAAAATAGTTCTTATCTTTTGGTAATTATAATGTTTAGTGTTCATCATTTGATGAACGTTCATCATTCAGTTCATCACTTTCTGAATCATCTGACGATGAGTTTGAACTTAATGGGGGCGTTTCCTCCTTTCGACATTTTTTTTCTTTCCTAAAACAAATAACAATAGATATCATTACATACAAAGCGCATTGAAAAAAGAATAAAGTTCAGATTGCAGAAGATGCACAAAATATATGCATATATACATATAATAGTCATTAATATAGATACTCTTTTCCATGGGTCTCTGTTAAACTAATTTCTATTTCTATTTCAATTAATGTTATATATGTATATAAGTGTGTGTGTGTGTGTGTGTGTGTGTGTGTGTGTGTGTGTGTGTGTGTGTGTGTGTACATACATACATACATATACATATATACTTATATACATATATAACATTAATTGAAATAGAAATAAAAATTAGTACAACATAAGTTAAGCACTATTCAATTAATCGCATACAAATAATTTTAAAAATAGTTAATTATTTGATTATCGATAACTTAATTGTAACTTATTTATTTATAAATCATTTTAGAGATGTATAAATTATATATAATTGCAATTAATTAGATTAAACACGATAAACGCTTGACTTTACCATATAAAATTACTCTTATAAAAATAGATACTAAAAATTTTTACCAATTACATTGTCAATGATCATAAAGTTATTAACATAAATCAGAACAATATTTATAGCGAATTTGATTGGATACACCAGTGCGCACTCATTGTCAGCTGTGCACATTAACGCCATCGTAAACAAATCCACGTAAAGTGTATGTTTACTATAAATGGATTAAGTCACGAAATCCTCAGTATTCTTTATTGTACTATTTGCTAAAATATGTATTAGGCATTTTATCGAAATATTTGCATTTTACTTCAATATTAGAGATTAAACAACAGCTTTAATGTGCACTGAGTGCGCACTGGTGTGTCTAACCGAATTCGCTATTAGTGAATTTAGTGTTGAGTTCACTTCTGTAATAATTAAATGCAAGGTAAAGCAATAACCCCTAATACACAATTAAAATTTTAATAGAATTTAATTTGTAAAAAAATGTGAACTCAAATACTTTCAAACAGTAATCATTTGCTAATGATTATGTGATTGTACTGTAATCCTGTTTTACTTTCTTATAATTTCAATGAGCATATACATTAAACTTACAATAACTTTTTCAATTCTATAATATTTTCTAATGTGAGCGTGCGTTCTGCTTTGCTGCTTCTGAACAACTTTTCTTAGCTACAAATTCAACAATTGGTCCGATTATTCTTTCATGTTTCTTGAAAAGTTGGTCATTTATATTTGGCAAATCCATACAGTTAAAAATCTTGTTTAGCTGAGTTGAACCTGCTCCAGCATGTTAGAACTCCTAAAAAGAGTATTATAAACAATGAGAAATAATATATATATATATATATATATATATATATATATATATATAATTGTTTCAATATATTTAAAAAAAAAGCTTTTTTTATTTTTTATGTATTTATTATTTATATTTTTTTACTATATATATATATATATATATATATATATATATATATATATATATATATGGGCAGATCCATTACTTTCGACCAAAGGTTGCGGGGATGGATCACCGATTTTGATGCCGATTTTTTTCTCGAAAGTACACTAGAAAAGGAGATGATTTTGAAAATTTGAGCCCGATTTGATCAAATCCGGCCGCTGGAGAATTTTTAAAATTTTGAAAAAAGTCGATTTTTCAGTCATTTCAAAAATTTATATCTCAGCTTCTATATAACTTAGAGACTCGTTTGAGGCCGCATTCTTTTCTGTAAACCCTTTACTTTTAAAGAAAAATTTGTCATTGGTTACACTCAAGTTCGGCTTCACGGCGAGCTACTAACTAAACCACTGTTTTAGAGAAATTTTGCCTATTTTTGAAATGCTGTCATATCTACAATTTTCGAAGTAGAGGGTTGATCAGCAGCTGATATTTTTTGTTCAGGTATACTCTGAAGAAATCTACCCACTTTTGCTTGATTGCTTTTATTTCGTTAATTTATGGCCATCTAAAGCCGATCGATTTTCGAAAAATCGCCATTTTCAGATAGCCAGAACTTTTTTCTTTCAACTCGAAATTCTTTGAAATTTTCAGGGAATATACTTCATTATATCCTTAAATAACCCTGAAAATTTCAATTTTGGAATAGAAGTGGTTTCCGAGTTATGAAGTTTTTAAAATGTTAACTTTTTGATTTAATATGACATTTTTTGTGGTTTTATCATCAATTTTGTAAATTTAATGTAAATAATTGATATTTTTCGGAAAATATATATTTGAAAATAAAGAGCAAAACGGATTGTTTGAGAAAATTGAGGGAAAAAATTAATATTTTTTATTTTGATTTATTTGTTTAAAATTGTTCAAAGTTTATAGTACTAACGTTAATACTGTTATTGTTTATGTTATTTTGTTGTTATTTGAAAATTTGTATTCAACATATTATTAAAAAAACAAACAAATATTTACTTTTTAAAAATTTTAAATTAAAATAAAAAATATTAATTTTTTCCCTCAATTTTCTCAAACAATCCGTTTTGCTCCTTATTTTTGAATATATTTTCCGAAAAATATCAATTATTTACATTAAATTTACAAAATTGATGATAAAACCACAAAAAATGTCATATTAAATCGAAAAGTTGACATTTTAAAAACTTCATAACTCGGAAACCACTTCTATTCCAAAATTGAAATTTTCAGGGTTATTTAAGGATATAATGAAGTATATTCCCTGAAAATTTCAAAGAATTTCGAGTTGAAAGAAAAAAGTTCTGGCTATCTGAAAATGGCGATTTTTCGAAAATTGATCGGCTTTAGATGGCCATAACTTAACGAAATAAAAGCAATTAAGCAAAAAGTGGATAAATTTCTTCAGAGTATACCTAAACAAAAAATATCAGCTGCTGATCAACCTTCTACTTCGAAAACTGTAGATATGACAGCATTTCAAAAATAGGCAAAATTTCTCTAAAACAATGGTTTAGTTAGCAGCTCGCCGTGAAGCCGGACTTGAGTGTAAATCAATGACCAATTTTTTCCTTAAAAGTAGAGCGTTTACAGAAAAGAATGCGGCCTCAAACGAGTCTCTAAGTTATATAGAAGCTGAGATATAAATTTTTGAAAATGACTGAAAAATCGATTTTTTTCAAAATTCAAAAAATTCTTCAGCGGCCGGATTTGATCGAATCGGGCTCAAATTTTCAGGATTATCTCCTTTTCTAGTGTACTTTCGAGGAAAAAATCGGCGTCAAAATCGGTGACCCACCCCCGCAACCTTTGGTCGAAAAGTAATGGTATATACAATATATAATACATAGTTATTTACCTAATGCAGTTTAGTGTTTATCGTAAAAAGGGGTCTTCCTGTTGATGGATTTGTATACTCTTTTCCACTTTTAACAGTATTCTTTTTTAGACAATTTTTGCATTGGTACTTCAAAAAATGATGCTGCTGATCCCTTTTACTATTTCCTTCGTAATATCCTCAAGATGCAAACGTTCTTTACAAAATGAGCAGTGCATGTTCTTCGCTACGTGGTCAATGTCAATTGTTCGATGTCCTTCAACAATGTGTGAGGATTCAGGTTCTTTTTTTCTCTTTTGCCATTTTCAGACCTAATTTTCATACATTTATATTTTTTTTTCAGTCGCAAATTTTTCTTTCCATTTATACTGATTATCAGTCATTTTTAAGGTTACCGTTTGACAGACGCAGCAGCACGCACTTATACACCTCTATGAAGTTGGCCGGACAAATTCAACGTATCGAACTTTCATTAATTGGAATCGATTGGTGGTCGTTTGGTGGTCTTTGGTAGTCTAGTCCGATCGTTTGGTGGTTAGTCATTTTCCTGTAAAATAAAAATGAAATTTTCGGTGTGAACTTAGCCGGACAATTTTTATTTTTCAACCAATTTAACTTTTTTATAGCTCATTCGACGCGGGAATTGTTTGGTGGTCACAAATATCATCATAAAAACGTTTGGTGGTCAACCGTTTTCCTAGAAAGTAGAAAAAACCGTATGCGCATAATGCCGGACATATCACCTCTGTGCCACTAGTCGGAACAATATTGTATTTATCACCCAAATTGACTTTGATAGGGCTCAATCGACGCGGAATCGTTTGGTGGTCACGAATATCGTCATTAAAACGTTTGTTGGTCAATCGTTTTTCTAAGAAATAGAAAAAAACCATACTCTCACGCCATTGGTCGCATGACTCCGTGACGTTGGCTCGGTAATTTGATGGATAAACATTATTTATCAATCAAATTGACTTTTATACGGTTTAATCGACGCGGAATCGTTTGGTGGTCTCGAATATCGTAGTTAAAACGTTTGGTGGTCAATCGTTTTCCTAAGAAATAGATAAAACCGTACTTTCACGCTATTGGTCGCATGACTCCGTGACGTTAGCTCGGTAATTTGATGGCTAAACATTATTTATCAATCAAATTACCGAGCTAACGTCACGGAGTCATGCGACTAATGGCGTGAGAGTACGGATTTTTCTATTTTTTAAGAAAACCATTGACCACCAACGTTTTAATTATGATATTCGTGACCACCAAACGATTCCGCGTCGATTGAGCCCTATCAAAATCAATTTGAGTGATAAATACAATTGTTCCGACTAGTGGCACAGAGTGATATATGTCCGGCATTATGCGCATACGGTTTTTTCTATTTTCTGGGAAAACGGTTGACCACCAAACGTTTTTATGATGATATTCGTGACCACCAAACGATTCCGCGTTGAATGAGCTATAAAAAAGTTAAATTGGTTGAAAATAAAAATTGTCCGGCTAACTTCACACCGGAAATTTCATTTTTATTTTACAGGAAAACGACTAACCACCAAACGATCGGACTAGACCACCAAAGACCACCAAACGACCACCAATCGATTCCAATTAATGAAAGTTGGATACGTTGAAGTTGTCCGGCCAACTTCATAGAGGTGCACTATACACGCGACGAGCAATGCCAACCCATGGTGGAAGTAATAAGGGTGTGCTTATGCGCACGTTTCTTGCAATATCCAATCACAGAACGTGACAGAAGTCCGCCATGTTTTTTAATTTTGGTAGGAGATTCAAACGGAAACACACCGACACAAGAATCTGTTAGTATGAGTTCAAAATGGACGATTTTTGTCACGATGCGCAGAACAGACGAAAATGTGTCCGCAATACGAGCACACCTTATTACTTCCACCATGTGCCAACCCACTCAAACCCACTCCTACTACTTCAACGTGCGCTGTTGTCAAGTTTTCCTTAGAACCCCCCGCGTCCCACTACTCCCCCCGATGAAGCCATCAAACCTCCTTCACATCTTTTTCCTGGGAGAGCTCGCGCTGTGCGGACGTGTTGACTGCTCTCATACAAAACCGGGAGTTAATCCGCGAGCGGCGCGTAATCCCGTGAGTAATTAAAGAAAAAGAAAAGAATATATTTGTAATCGTGTTAGACCGGAGTGTTAGCGCGAATATCCGGCCAGCCTCCGTGGCAGTTAGCGGCCATTTTGTCGAGCACCGATGTGCAAATACATACCTGAAAAGAACGAAATTTAGTGAAAAGCAGAGCAAAGTGTCTGTGTAATAAAGTTACTTACCCTGTTGTTCTTCAATAAACAAATCAGGTTTTAATTCTTTTAAAGTTTGCATTTTTTTAAATTAAAGAATTGCCACTAACTTTTTCTAAATTAGTTTTAATATCTTCAATTTTAGTTGATGGAACATCTTTTAAAGGCTTTTAATTTATCTAATTCATTTGATAATTTAATAATTTTTTTTTTTTTTTGAGACTACATCCGCGTTTTTTGCACACTTTCTCTAATTTGTTTTGCTTCATTGTTAAACTGATTTAAGGATATTATCTGCTTTTCTTCACTTAAACCTTGTTCTATTATTCTTCTTTTGTAATTGCCATTTTTTATAACCTCTTTTTTTATTCTTGTCCGATTAACAAGTCAATATAAACTCTTTTTTATTAACGGAAAGATTAAACCTATAATCGGATTATACAATTATATTTTAGTTATAAAAATCTTTTTATAATTTATTAAACTAATTATATTTTTATTGCTAATTTACCCTTTGAAAACCGTAATTAAGATATTTAAAAGATAACGAATTAACTAATTTACCCTTGGATATATATATATATATATATATATATATATATATATATGTATAACTATCAATAGTTTTGATAAAAAGTTCAAGATAAGAAAGGATAATACAATAATGATGTAAGCTTTAAGTTTTATTAAGTATATTAACAATTAGTGGAACTGCAATGCCATCTGTAATTGCTGCTAATCCTTATCAAAACATGAACAAATTAACTTAGAAAAATAATAAAATTAATTTTTTTAAAAAGAATAACAGACAAAATAAAAAAATCAATCTAAACCAATAATAATAATAGTTATCAAGCAAAAATGATGTACCAATCCCTTATAATGTTAATTATTATAACTATAGAAGCATGTGGGCAAATGGTCATCACGTGTAGAATATCATGATTATTCATCTCTATATTAGTAGTAGATTTATTTGACTACGCAGATACATTTGATGAACTTTCAAAAAAACTATCCTAGTGTTACAATAAAAACAAACGGTAAAGCAATATCACGAGGCAACTTTTTGGTGATGTAGGAAAGGAAAATTTGGGTACATTTAATTTTGAAACAAATAATTTTAATAATGATGATATTACACAAAAATATATGGTTGATGCTTATGATATGACATATGCATATGAGATATATGTAAAAATTGGGTTAGGATTCAAACGATTAGGAAGTAAATTATATTTAAATCCTTTTATTGATGGAAGTCTTATTAGGGAAGGTGCGTATACAAGATATTTAGATTTTGTCTTGATGTAAGTACTATAACTTTTAATCCAAAACGGATCAAAAAGTAATTTTTGGAAATAAAATCACTTGGAAATGGCCAAAATATATTTGGAACGAGACTCAATACGTGTTAGAGTTACAACGTTTACAAGCAAAAGAGCATGCGGACAAAGAAGAGCAGAAAATATAAACAAGATTGACCTTCCTTAGTAACTGCGCTGGGACAATAAAAAAATACTAACGGAACTAATAGACAGGCGCGTAACTCAAAAGCTTCTATAGTTATACTCCAGTATACTTATATCTCAGTGTGCCTGTCACACTGCCGCGATCACTTCGCGCACCATTCTTAAGCCCGTGTCACACTACGTATCGCGGACACGGATCGGATTAAAATTGCGGATCGCGGATCGTAATCTAGCCAATCATATGGAGGATTCACATTGGGTCCGATCACGTCCGATGTTCGACGTACATACGACGATCCGACATCCAATAACAGAATTTATTATTATATAGAGACAAAAATTTCCTATTGGATGTTGGATCGTCGTACACGTCGAACATCGGACGCAGTGTGAATTCTCCAATAGACGAGCAGCTCATCTGTGATTGGCTGACATCCGATCCGCGATCCGTAATCTCAATCCGATCCGTGTCCGCGATACGTAGTGTGACACGGGCTTTACGCGCCGGGGCTATTTAAGCGTATTGTATCTATAAATGGGACAAGAAAGTGGGCCCGAACTATTTCCGCGTCTCGTTTGCAACCGCCCTACTAAGTAAATATCGAATAATTGTTGTCAACTTAGCGCCCGCGACAGAAAGGCCGGCCCCAAGAGCTGCACCACGCGCGTCAAAGGACTGCTAATTGTAAGCATGATAATTGTTACGCGCCGTACATACATCCGCACCTACCACTTTTGACATGTTTCCCGTTGCGCATCTACACGCGCTGAATATGCGCCTCTCACGCGACACTTACATATTGTAGACATTTTGCATACAATAAACTATGGGCGCGTTCGGGGAGACGCTATTAGCGCTAATATATGGCGTCATTCTAACTTTGTATCGCTCATTAAAAAATCATGTAAGACAAGGATGTAGAATAAGGTATTATAATAGCGCGTTATAAAGCGAACGCAGCCTATATCGATCATAAGTTAATTACTATTATAGTTATTACTATTATTATATCAACCACATCTACAGTCTACGTATCTCTGGGCTACGATCATATGTAAACAGGTTTGAACACTTCTATGCCACAAGCACATTTAGTAGGAGAGAAGTGAGATTCAAGTGAAGACGGAAAACCAATATAGCGTCTGCAGATGTAATAAAACCTACCGCGTATATATGCCGCAGGATTGCTGCATGCTTTGAATGATAGAATAAATAATTTATTACTTCTAGTGTTAAACTGTTTAACAAACAAGTAACACATGTAACACCGGCTAATAAACATGTAACACTGAAAAAACTACGTTTTAAAGCGTTTAAAAGCGTTTACTACATTTGACGCCATATTGGTTTTCTGGCTTCATTTAGGGGACGCTTTGCCGAGCCGAAGTGTCCATACCTGTTTATGTGAGAGATTATTAGTTGACAAATTAATTTTTTTCTCAGTATCGCACACACAGGATTGCGGTTATATATATAAATTATATATATTGTATATATATATATATATATATATATATATATATATATGATCGTGCGCTCTGGACCTATATCTCAATCCCTGAATCCCGACTGACTTGTTTGCGTTCGAGAAACGACAGGTCGTTTTACGGCACCCGAACAGAGACTGTTCCGTGCCACAGACATTAGAGCGATTTAAATAAGAAACCCTAGTTTGTATATGTTTGTAAGCGAACTACACTGAGAAAAAAAACTGTTAATTTAATAGCATCTGTTATTGAAAAAATGTCATTGATTCAACTACAACGCTCTTAATATTATTATATGGAAGTGATCCATATAATAGTATTAAGAGAGTAATCGAAGAACTACATATTTCTTTCATGCAATGCCGGGATTTTGAAATGGCATTGCAATGCAAATATGATTGCAATAAGTATATCTTTTGTTGGCACGTCGCAATGAGACATTTTGTTGGCTCGACTTATATTTTTTTTATTCAATTACTATTTTTTTTCAGTGTAGAAATTCTCGGTATTGAAACTGAGCTGGCTATTATGATGCGTAAGGCAGGCGAATATTTCGCCGAAGAACAATTGGATCTCTTGTAATACGAGAACATGCATCTGCGATATAAGCTGTATGTATATATAATATGATAGGAGAGCATCCGCCGGGCTGAAGATCTGCTGAGGCGCGCGGACGAGTTTGAACACATTGAGGGCCAGTGCAAGCTCTGACCGGTCACTCTGAAGCCTATACTGCGATCGCCGCTACTTTATACGACCGCAAAAAGTGTTACTGGCTACTGGCGATGCAACCAGTGCGGATACACGCGATGCGATTGCCGGAGTATACCATCACGGAAGTTCTGCTCACAGTGCGGCAAGGATAGGGTGTTCATCAAGGATTGCCATTTACCGCCAAGAAACGCTACACAGGTCGAAGGAAGGCAGCCGCACCCCAGTCGACCGAATAAAATACACACCAAGACTGTACCTGATCGTATACGTATGGCAACAACCGTTAAACCTTGCTCGATACCGGTTCCGAAGCGTCGTTTATCAACAGAAAAGTACCGCCCGCAAAATTCGATAATTAGGTTTGTCATTCAGAAAGGTTTTCGACTAGGTGATCTGACGGACGGGACAAATACTCCGATTCAGGGCGTCGTTACCTTCCCCATCCACATTCAGGGGAAAACTATTACGTATAGATTCCAGGTACTGCCCACAATGAAATGCTCATAAGAGTCGGTCTGTGAGCACATGGTATGTTATTAATGTTATACCGTCACCGCTGATAAGTCAGCACCAGGACACGCCACGTACGCTTTTCAACAATAAAAGCTTTCAACAAAAAGCCTGCGTTCGATGAAAAGTTATAGTCTTTAGATAATACATCGGGCCGTTTGAAGTTTGCTGAATAACATCTGTCATCGTGGGACTGAGGAGTAGACAGGGAATTGATATATATACCAACACGTTTATGCTAGATCTCAAAAGCGCTTGTATACCAACCAGCAACTCAACGAGAGCAATGGCACCGACGACAACAAGGAGCATAGACGAGCAGCTCATCTGTGATTGGCTGACAATCGATCCGCGATCCGTAATCCCAATCCGATCCGTGTCTGCGATACGTAGTAGTGTGACACGGGTTTTAAGGCATTCCCGACGACATCGAAGCACTCCTACACGAGGACGGCGAATATGACCTTGCCGCGCCGTCCATCGACGACCGGTGGTCCCGGGTCCCGGCTCTTTAGAGCCAGAGCGAAGCTATCACCAGCTCCAGCCGCACCTTCTTCATCGGAAGTCTAAAACGATACTGCGAGTCGGTACCATTACTCTGGAGGAAATGGTTATTCAACAAAAGGTAATTGAAATTTGTGCATTTTGTATATTCAGTTTGTGTAGTATTTTGGCTTTATCCGTATATAGAAAGAAGGGTCGGTTATTGTTCCAACCCCTGTTGGTAAACTAATTTAACTAATATTATAATAGTTTAAATCATATATTACTACTACTACGTTTACGCGAGCGTTACTTCTGTATTAACTTACGATAATTTACCCGTTTACGCGGAGTAAATTATCGTAAGTTACTACAAAATCCCGTTTACCCGAACGAATTATCGTAAGTTACTACAGAAGTAACGCTCGCGTAAACGTATACTTCTGTAGTAACTTACGATATATCACTCGTTTACGCGGAGTAAATTATCGCAAGTTACTACAAAATTCCGTTTACGCGAAGGAAAATCCCGTTTACGCGAAGGAATTATCGTAAAGTTACTACAGAAGTAAAGCTCGCGTAAACGTAGTATATTACTTCTACTACGTTTACGCGAGCGTTACTTCTGTAGTAACTTACGATAATTCACCCGTTTACGCGGAGTAAATTATCGTAAGTTACTACGAAATCCCGTTTACGCGAAGGAATTATCGTAAGTTACTACAGAAGTAACGCTCGCGTAAACATAGTAATAGTATAAAACTTTTTGTGATTTATTAAGCTACTTATACAATAAATATCAAACAATATTAACATTATTAAAATTAATTTTTTTAAATGTTTTTGCAACGCAAAGATGACACGTTTAAAAAATGATATCTCGGCGGTGGAAGTGATTTGATCTCGTAGACTTATTTGAAACAAAAAATTTATGAGTTGACCACTATTGCAAGAATTGAAAAAAAAATTAATTTATATTCAGAAATATCAAATTCGACAATTTTTTAATGTAAGAAATACGTTAAATTCAACATAAAAACACGTAATTCTATTAGTTCCTGCCAGAGCTATACTTGATATAGAATAAAGGTCGATTCAAACATAACCGTGCCATGCCCGTACTGTATTCGCGCCGTCAGACATATATTACGATGTTTGTTCATATATGTCCGTATGCTAACCGAATCGTAACCATATTTAGTTATTTGTTTTTTAGTATCCATGATAGATACATTTGTCATTTTGACCATCAGTTAAGAAAAAATGAACTTCAATGGGTGCGTTCAGGAAGACGCTATTAGTGCTATTTGCTTATTTTATCCTTGTTTTACATCTGATGAGCGATAAAGATAGAATGATGCAATAGCGCTAATAGCGCGCTTCTCGAACGCAGCCAATGACGAAGAACTTGCAATAATTGCATTGCAAAAAAAATTAAACTTAAATTAAATTAAATTAAACTTAAATTAAGTAAAAATATCTAATTATAAATAAATATATATATATATATATATATATATATATATATAAATATGTGATTATATTAAGTAAATAAGTCATTGGTACTATGTAAATATATAAATATTTTCTGGGATCTATTTTTTTTTTTTTTCAGTGTACATTATACACATATCAATGGCATTTTACCAATCGTTCAGTGTTTTCATCGGAAACGTGTTCAAACACTAGCTGTCATATCGTGCGGGCCGTATCCGTGAAAATATCGGTCGCCGTGATCGGCGACCGTGCAGCCACGGATACGGACGGTCCGGGGTCCGCGCGGTACTGACACGGTCACGATTAGATGTGAACATTTCCCTATTAAATCCTTTTGTCTAATTTTTCTGTTCGTGCACGGTACGGGTACGGCACGGTCATGTTTGAATCGACCTTAATCTGTTAAAATTTTAGAACGATCGATTGGCTACATTTTTAGATTTTACCTCCGCTTATAGATGAAGAAATGTTTTGGAAAAAAAAACCAGCTTTGCACTCGTAGAAGAAGTAGCGGTAAAAACCGAAATACTTGGAATTTTTTAATTTTTTAACCAAAACTTAACAGTACATTTTTAAATATGTTATATTTTTGCAAAATGAAAAAAAAACCGTTTTTTTATGTCACACTGGAATGTTCGGATATACAAGTCGAATATACGGTGTACACCTGCGGTAAAATTCTCAGTTGAGTATACATATTAATATGTGTATATGTTACCGTCAGAACCCGAATTCTGTACACCCGATTTATATACAAATCTTCTATATACTTACGACTGGGATTTCTGTTATGTACTTAATACGAGTATTGGTCGTAAAATATCCAAATACATACACAGGCCATGGAATAGGATACACATATTCGATATACAGATACTGAAATTCTGTATTCGCATACATAAATTGCGTATATCTTATATATCTTTTGTATATTTTGTATTTATTTCTTTTTTTTTGTACATCCAAAGGTCCAATGCCGCCAACTGGAAGAAGCAGCCTTATTGGCTACTCATGCCGCCACCATCATTACCCGGTCGCCGTGAGACCGACCCTTAAAACTTTAGATCGAGTAATGTGGGTCCACTTGCCAATTCGTTCAAACCGTCGAGCCAGTGATGTGATTTCGAGCCCGAGCACATCGGCCTTTTTCTCTCTTCACTTATTACGCACAGATACATTTCGTCTATATCCGTTCTACAAATACATACGTAATGAAACTAAATAGTACTTTGTACTGTGTATTAAATAATATTGAAATGTATCGATGTGTGTGCTAACGCTTTCAAGCAGAGGAAACAAACAGCTTTTTCTTTACGTTTATCACGCGTGAGATTATTACTTTTTAGTTAATACATCCACAATTTGTACCGACTTATCGTTACTCTCTATATTCTATACCTAACGAGTTAATTACTGTTTTTATTACTTTTTTGTCGACATTAATAGAATATTATATACGAATTTTTTTCTGCGGTAAATATAAATAGAAAGTGTCATAAAATTATATCTTCTAGAAATGGTACAATGAATAGACGCAGACGCATAGACATAAAAAAAATAAGATTTCTGCACGAGATGTATAAAAATAATTAAAATTAATCGAAATATAAAGCATTGTCCAACTAACTTTATAATTGCGGATATATTAACTAAAACGTTAGGCCAGAAAAGATATAAACAATTTAATAATAAAGTAAGATTATGCATAGTGAAAAGAAAACAAGGTGTACTCATATACGAAGGACGCGTTTTGGTATTTTTCTGAGCATTGTAACAGCCGCGCTTTTATTTTTAAATTTTTGTGTTTATGGCCATGCTCCGATATTTACTGTCAGTATTAAAATCTGTAGTTTACATCACGTATGTTCTCACATATACTATAGATTTTCAGTATTGGCAGTGAAGGCATATGTCAGTTTAATTTGCCACTACAAAATGACGGTCGCTGGAACAAAATTTATTGGCTGTTTAGAAATGTGCGTATTAGCACACCTTACTTTCTTTCCATGAGAATATGTAAAATAAAGTAGTTATGCGTTTACAAAAATTAGAAGTAGATGTTAATAAATAAATAAAGAAAAGTAATTTTTTGTAAAAGCGCGCGTTTGGTACGCGATAATGAGTATGGTGATGTCACATATTATGTAACTCTAATATAAGTTGTGCGCCTGATATGTTTTATTTAAAATGTAAGAGTATATAATAACTATACGATTATGTGAGAGTGTATGAATAAGACTGAATACATAATAAACATTCAAGCAAATTTAAATTTTCCTTGAGCCTTGTGCTTTACATTTTTCTTTAATATTTAATTATGATAAAATTTACTGTCTTTTAAGTGCAGAAAGTATAAACAAATATTGTTCCGAGTGGAGCAGGAAGTATAGCGCATACTACGTTTACGCGAGCGTTACTTCTGTAGTAACTTACGATAATTCCTTCGCGTAAACGGGATTTTCCTTCGCGTAAACGGGATTTTGTATTAGTAACTTACGATAATTTACTGCGCGTAAACGGGTGAATTATCGTAAGTTACTACAGAAGTAACGCTCGCGTCGGGTTGGCTTATAGCTGCGAGTCCGTATTTTATATATACATTTTTTAAGAGCCAAAATGGAAAATCCGGCTATGTTCCGGTTTGCGGCTGATCTTACTGATTAAAACGAGTATAATTTTAATAAGATTCATTAATTAATTTGGCAAAAATTTGGGAAAAACCCTGCTTTCTATTGGTCAATCCTGCTAACTTTAACCGTCGGTTAAGCTAACCGTGGTTGGTGAAATTGGCCCTATAAGCCAACCCGACAGATATACGTTTACACGAGCGTTACTTCTGCACTAATTTACGATAATTGACTCGTTTACGCGGAGTAAATTTATCATAAGTTACTACAAAATTCCGTTTACACGAAGGACAATCCCGTTTACGCGAAGGACGTCGCGTAATAGTTACTACAGAAGTAACGCTCGCGTAAACGCGTATACTACGTATACTACGTATACTCACGAATGTGAGAAGAACACGCGACTGCGCGTGGTCACGTTATTAAAGATTACGGCTTAAATCAACGGTTAAGGCCCCGGACACACACTTTTTCGTAACAGTAACAGTAGGATTTCGACCAATCGTGTTACTCAATTCGGGAACGTATGGCCGTACGTTTTCGAATCGAGCAACGCGATTGGTCGAAATCCTACTGTTACGTTTTACGGAAAGTGTGTGTGGCCAGCTTAAGGCCTTCACACATAAAATTGCGTAAGGACGTAAAACGTAAGCGTAAGAAAATCGACCAATCCCATTCGAGTATTGTACTGTCCGTAATCCGAGTAGGGGAAAATACTCGCGTGGGATTGATCGATTTTCTTACGCTTACATTTTACGTCCTTACGGCATTTTATGTGTGAAGGCCTTTACGGCCTCTATAAATCAGCCTTAATACGGCTCTTGTGATTGGTTCATGACATCTTAAGATTGAACTTAAGCCGGTCTTAACGAACTATGAATACCGGCCTTAAAGTCGATACCAGTCGATAGTCGATACATACCCGCCATGGGCGCCATGGATATTGGTGGTTCACCATGGTTCACTCCTTTACCTCCGTGGCATGGTGGAAATAATAAGGTGTGCTCGTATTGCGGACACATTTTCGTCTGTTCTGCGCATCGTGACAAAAATCGTCCATTTTGAACTCATATACTTACAGATTCTTGTGTCGGTGTGTTTCTGTTTGAATCTCCTACCAAAATTAAAAAAACATGGCGGACTTCTGTCACGTTCTGTGATTGGATATATTGCAAGAAACGTGCGCATAAGCACACCTTATTACTTCCACCATGTTCACTTCCCGCTTGATTTTTTTCGTCACTCGTCAGTCGTCATCAGTCATCTGTGGGTCATCAGTCGTGAACGTGTTCGCTTCGCGGGAGTAGCGCAGTTGTCGGTGGTAGCCAGGGTTCGACCAAAAGCGATCCCCTGTATACGACTGAACGGGCACAAGACGGTCACGGGAATTCCAATCGATCGCGATGCAGGACACGAAGAGATTGCAGGAGTTTATGGAGCTGGTCGGCAGGTTGAAGGTAAATCCCGAAACGATACGCTCGCGCAGCTGTCAAATCCCAACATTTAATACGTTTCGCAAGTGACCTTCGGTCACTAGACAAAACCGATGCTTGTGCAAAATGCCATTCTCGCCAGTACAGTTATTTCTGATTTCCTTCCGCCGAAATAGAATATCATAACGGAGAGAGTCAGGAAAGAATAGAAGGATGGTACTGTGTGCAAAAAAAAAAGAAAGAAAGAAAGAAAGAAAATATATAAAACATACTTACATAAGAACTATAAGAAGACGTTTTTCATGTTGCTGCTTGATGACATTTGATCACTCCCAATAAGATTATTCCCCTTTCTCTTTTCTCCTAACATGACTGTGTGTCAACATGGTCAACATTGTTTTCTGAAGTATCATGATCAAAGGCGTTCTCGATGAAGATTTGAAATGGCTAAATGAGAAGGGTATAATTTGTTTTCTGACAATTGGGTGGTTGTCAGGAATTGATTGTGTCGAGAATGTCATTTCGTATTTTCCTGTTTCGATGTGTTCTCGGTCTGGGTCGTCGCAGCAGGAATACAGAAGTAACTATTAAAAGAGAGAAATAGATAGATAAATATATATATATATATTTATTATATATATAATTGTTGGTATTTGAGATACTAGTCTAAATAAAATTGCTAATGTTCGGCCTTACAGATAAATATATAATACAATTGTATGAAATATACGTATATACATATTTGACCTTTGAACAAAACGTCAAGGATAATTCAGTTTGTAGCTCATTGTATTGTACGCTGAAGTTAGTATTAACAAAGATCCTTTTCATATATCCTTTATTTTATTCGAACGATAAAAATGCATCGAGAAGTCATTATTGAATGTCTTTTGAACACTTTTCCAATATCAAGCTTGAGAATTTTTTAGAAGTATAAATGTACGACGTAAAGTCAAAAATAGAGAAAAATATTGTTTTTTTTAACGTTTTTTTTTAATTTAAATGTTTGAGATAAGACTAGTCTTATCAGTCATCACCGTGTCTCTAACCGATTAGCCTAGTTTATTTGTTAGCGTTAATAAATTCAAGGTTATCATTCCTTCAGTCTGTTTATTTACGCTCGCGTAATAATGCTGACTAATGAACGCTTTGATAACTGACTTCGTGATTCAATTGTGATGCATTTTTCTTTGTTTGCTAACTTGCATCGCGACAAATGCGATTAAATGAATGGAATTGTTAGATTAGATACGTTGCTGAATCAACTCTGTCTTTGATTATTCGGCATTCCATTGATTTTGTTTATATACTTCCGACTCTACTTATGTGAATATAAGGTTCTATTTCAGGTTTTGAATTTTATGACATATTTTTAAGAGCTTAGAAAAATAATTAAGTAATGAGAATGCATAAAAATAAAGAAAAAAATTAATATCCTAGAAATCTCTATCAGTTTCTC
The DNA here is from genome assembly GCF_048541705.1 of Temnothorax americanus. Classification (NCBI taxonomy): domain Eukaryota; kingdom Metazoa; phylum Arthropoda; class Insecta; order Hymenoptera; family Formicidae; genus Temnothorax; species Temnothorax americanus. The sequence goes on from NW_027509802.1 coordinate 4,514,138, forward strand.
CATCATTTTTATCTGAAACAAAAGGACTCGAATAATGTAACGTAATATTTTTTGCTTTTAAAAACTTTTTTTTTATGTCAAAAGACATATTTCTTTAAAATGTGGAAAAAATTGATATTTAATATACTTTTACTTTGTTGTTATTCTTTTCAGCACATGAAAAGGACGGGATGGGTAAAACGGAATATACCTGATCCTGAAACAATTGCGGGACATATGTATCGAATGGCGATGTTGTCATTTTTGGTGGATGGAAAAGAAAATTTAGACAAAACCAAGTGAGAAATTATTATTGTAGTACTCTTTTATAACTTGAAATTTTATAATCGCTTTTCTAAAGTTGAATAATTTAATTTTGATAATGATATATCTATACGTATACGTACACATATATATTACAAGAAACGGTAAAAAATTAGCAAAATATAATTTTTTGATTTGCAGAATAATGCAGATGACGTTAATTCATGATTTGGCCGAGTGCATTGTGGGAGACATAACACCTTACTGTGGCATACCACCGGATGAAAAACATAGAATGGAAGATGAAGCTATGGAGGAGATTTGCAAGCTGCTAGGTGATAAGGGACCTGAGATACTACAAATATTTCGTGTAAGAGAGATACCACAAATATTTCGAATATCCTTATGTTATTCTAATTTTTCGTTGTGCCATTAATATATATTAATATTTTCCCTGTTTCTCTTTAATGTTTAGGAATATGAAAAACAGGAATCTCCTGAAGCACTGTACGTAAAAGACTTAGATAGACTAGACTTGTTGATGCAAGCGTACGAATACGAGAAAAGGGATAACATTCCGGGAGAACTGGATGAGTTCTTCGTCGCGATTAATGGCAAGATCAGACATCCTTTTATTAATAAAATCGCCGTTGACATAACCGAAGAGAGAGACAAGTTGTGTCGCAATATCAATATCTCAAAATAGCAAAAGTAATAATTTAATGACGAAAACCTGGAAAAATAAGGTTGTAGATAGCTCAAATGATATTTTAAGCGTTAATATACGGTTACCATATCGCGCAGTATGAAACAACGGCTATTAATATTAAACGTAATTTTAATAATATACATAAGATTTTGATATAGGTAGTATAAAATAAGCATCTAAAATTCTGTCATTCATGATTTAAGTTATTTGATCGTTCGTTGCGCTGAGAATTGATCATGTAGGTAAGAAATTTATGAATTTCATATTTCTGGATGTCTTTCTACATACCAAATTAATAGTTTTCTTTTAATTATTTTCTTATCTAAAGTATCGTGGAGTGTAAAATATAAACGTATATTTTACATATCTCATTTATGCTTATTTTAACGTAGTTAATTTTCGATGCAGTAAAGTGTTTACCAAATATTACTTTTTAAACGTTACATACATTTCACAAAGAGAAGAAGGTTTATCTTTAGATATTTCTTATAGGAATGGATATTAGTTTAAGCACTTTTATGTGCGGTTTAATTAACGGCAACGAAGAAATATGTATAAGCGCTGCGTTTTTATTTTAAAAAATGTATGTAAGCGATTTTTCAGTCCTGTCGATTTGTTGACAATTCACTTTGTGTTGACATTTCACTTTTGTGTTGCTTTAATGTGATTAGTTATTTTTTGAAATTCTCATTTTGTTCATGAATATAATAATGCGTTTTAATATATGTTTCGTGCAAAACAATGTATATAATTTATTTTCTCGTCCCTTCCTACATTTAACAAGTTAATGTGAAATAAATTAAATTGTATACTTATAATTTTTTATAGTTTATATGTTTATAAACTATATAATAGTAAATTGTTTTTAAAATCATGTATCTCTAACCAGTTATTTGTGTAATATTGGTGTCTACAACATTTTTTGCATTTTTAATTTTGCCAGTCACAATTTTATGAATGTTAAGATATTGAACACATCTTACGTAAAGTGATATGTCTGATATTATATCGGATGATCAGATCAATTTGTTCGTGCATGAAAGTATAATTATTGGACTGTTACATTTATCCGAATCATCGATATTTTACGTTACTTAAGTGTTTTTGTTTTAATATTACGTATAACATATACATAGCTTGTTTGCCTTGCGTAACAATATTGATTCCATCTTGCAAATGCGTCAAATTTATATATACTACCTTACCTATAAATGTACGTAATAAACATGAGACATGACAAAAAAGACATGGGTACATTACTTGTAAATTATTATGAATTTCTAAAAGAAATTTATTAGGATTTACAATAATTAACAATTGTTAAACAAGAGAAAAGATGATACCATTATAAAGAAAGTAATCGAAATACATGTATGCTGTGCAGACATATACATGTGTGACTTTAAATTTAAATAGCAAAGATATTTAACTTGAGATATTTTATACTTTTATGGAGAAAAATTAAGAATTGTTTTATGTACAAAATTATTATTGCTATTACGTTAATGCTATTCGAACGCAATCATTGTTTAAATTATTATTTGATATAACAGTAAAAAATATGTTTTTTTAAGAAATTGGGCAAGATTTTAATAACTTTTTGTGAATTTTATACATTCCGTTTCTTTTCTTCTCCACTACTTGAATCGCGTGCCGATTGCTATTCTTGAAATACAATTTTATGGCAAAGCTGGAAATATAATACCACGTTATTATCAAACGTTATTATCAATGACAATCAATTTAATATTATTGATATCGATGATCGAAAATATCAATATTTATTTATTCATCATACAAATGTGAAATTACTGATAGCAATTGAGTCAACTTTTAATACATTTTTCTCTTGCAGCAAAGTAATTTATTACGGATAATTTTTACGATTATAAAAAAATAATTCAGCAAAATTATTTTCAATGAATAATAATGGGATTCTGATTAAGTTTTGCCATCTGCATAATAATTAACGATGATAAGAACGTGGCAACACAAAATATTGAAACTTTTTCTTTGTATAATAAAAATAAATGAATTATAAAATCAAACGCATTGGTGTTATATTAATCAAGAGAATAATAAAACAATAATAAACAAAAATATGGAGCTGATTGTGACAATTTAATGGTATGTATACTTTTAGTATTAAATAGAATTTGTCATACACAGCATGAAAAGAATTACGTGTCATCATAATATCGACATAAATTGAATATTGAAAAGATCTTTACAAATAAAATAATTTATATTTTAAACACGAAATTCGAAAACAGTGAATTGAATAGTTTTCGCACAATATAAGTCGTACATATATGTGTTTTATATATACATATATAATTATCGAAGCCGGATGAAGGTAGGGCGGGTACTATAGAGGTCATTTTTAAATAGCAAAAAGTAGACTGTAATCGTTATGACGCGAGAATTTGCCGTAGTGTTGAAGAATAATCTTTTGCTATCGTGGTATTGTATGAGTTGTTTAAGCCTAAGTCACTTCAGCATTGAATATTTTTAGAAAAGAATACTATACTAAATATCAGTGTTATCATGCACGTGCATTTTATATTAATATAAGTATTACAACTCAGCAGAATCTTATCAAGAGACACGGTAGTGTTTCGCGCCAAGTATATGCGAAGCGAGACCGCACCGTGACTCTTTTACGCGACGCGACAAGTTTGCGAGTACTCGAGATTTCAGATTTACGTAGAAGGATGAAAGTCCAAATATCCGTAATATAAATATATTAACGAAATTCGCGCGATCATTGTCAAGTTGTAGTCTTCAAATTTCTTAACAAAGTGTTTGCGTTTCATATTTACCTATAGAAATCTATATAAATTTAATTGCATTTTACGTACAGTTGAATTGTTACGAGCGATAAATGATATTTACGAGCAATAAACGTTATTTCAGTTGTCCGAACAGTTTTTAAAATCTTCCTAAAGTGTGTGAGTGACAAATATATAATTATTTCATTTATGCAACAAATTTTTCAAATCTGTTAATTGGTTATATAGGGGAGAATTTTTGAAAACTCGATAAATTTTTTATCCTATAGTTAATCAATACGTTTGAAAATTTAATAAAATAAAATCCTATTAAGTATTGATTTAAATGTTTCATTATTCAAAAGCGCAAAAACTATTGAGCTCTTTAAATGCTTTTTTGTCCCATAAACCAATCAACACGTTTGAAAAATTTAATAAAATAAAATCTTATTAATATTCTGTTAATATTGACTCTTAAAAGTTTTATTGTTCAAAAGCACAAAAAATATTAAGCTTTAAACGCTTCTCAAAATGAATAGTTACGCAAATATAAACCCTAATAAAAAATTTTGTCTAATTTAAAAAGTACATATATATATATATGTACTTATATATGTATATATACTTATATATATATATACATATTTTCTCTAATGATATTATTATAGGAAACTCCAAAAACTATTAGTATAACAATTTAAAAATGTACAGTCCAAAAATTATATTAAATTTAATTGAATTATACACTTAATCATTTTTGCGCTTATTTCGTCCTTTGAGGGAGCAGTTGTACATTTTTTCAAAGGCATAACGATGTGATAGGTATTCAAATATTTATTTAAAATTTTCTACGTTAGTTTCGTTTACTTTTACACAATCTATCTCTTTCTTTCTGGATATGCCGCCTTACATCACATATTTACAAATATGAATACAAATCTTGCGCTTATCTGCGCTTATTTATTCGTCCAAGAAAGCAGTAAGTGAGTAGATGCAGGTAGGCGCAGTCAAAGTTTGTATTCACGTGTTTTGTGAAATAAGAAGAAATAAGTCGAGGTAAACTGAGTGAGTTAATGTGGAAAATTCTAAATAATAAATAGGTCACGCTCGTTATATGTAAAAATAATATAGGAAAGTCAAAGGCCAAAATACACGCAATAAAAGATGGTACTGTTAAATTAATCTATAATTTATTATTTAGTGATAGAAGAAACATCGTGAACGTTTTTCGACTGTATAATACTAAGCAGTCTTCTTCAGCACAACAATTGAAACAAAGAATATGAGAATTAAAAAAAGTAAACAACATATATAATATAAAAAAGGCGTCATAACATAATATAAAGATGAATAAAGATGTATAACTTCATGGATTAAAAAATATGAATCGTAAAAAGTAAGATCGATAAGAGACTATGGAAAAGATCAGAGACATGGCAAAAAAAAAGGTCACGAGTATAAAATTAAGTTTAAAATAATATAATAAAATTTAAAATAATCTTAATTTTAGCATGCCTCTAGATTTGAATACGTCAGAAATAGCTGGCTTCGTAACAAGTATTGAAAAAAAATTTTCTTTCGCTCGTAACCGACTGCACGTCGTGTTAAGGCGGCATCACGACGATCGTATTGATTGACGTATTATATTACGTGTCTGCCTGACTACGAGTGACTACCTGAAGCGGACGCGGGACGAAGCGGTCCATGTAACGCACAAATACTCATGTATATACAAATACTAGTATAGATTATTTTCTGATTGGTCAACTCAGGTTTGGACACTTCCGCTCCAGATATACTGGCGGAACAAGTAACAATCGGAGCCTATACGAAAATCGGAGCGACACTCGACAGTCGTGCGCGATCGTCGTGCCGACGTAAATAACGCAAGAGTGAGACGCGCGCGAGACAGCAACGTGGTGGTATACGCATGGCGCAGCCGGCGAACGACGATCCTTGGTCGTCTTCGGTAACGATACTGTCGAGATTCGGTGTTGAAGTTAAAGGGACGTTCGACTACGAGAAGTTCCGGGCGCTTTGTGCTCAGCTGTTCGACGCGGACGAGGTCGAGCAACACGAGTGGAGGGCACGAGAGGTCTTCGAGCTGTTCGACGCAGATGCGGACGGCGCATTGAACGACCAGGAATTGCACAGGTGAGGCGTGTGCGCAAACTCTTCTGTCGAAATTGATCGAATGAATTTCGTACACGCGTTAAAAGCCAGAAGAGTTAAGGAAAAAAAAACGCATAAATATATGAAAGAGAGAAATAGAAAATAAATAAAATATTGGTTTCTTCGCGCATATTATTTCGAGGATTCATGTTTTTGCGACACGAATTCCGGCGTCGAAGCGTCGTTTCGTTCTGAGAGGGAAAAATATGTATTTGAAATTTCGAAAATAATTTATTAGAAGAAATAATTTATTAGAAATAATTAATGCCTCTTTCCCTTTACTTAGAAATAATTAATTTTTGTGTACATTTAAATTGAAAAATAAATGCAATTAGCTAAAAACAATTAGCTGGAAACACCTCATTCAGACATACATTATATAAGTTGAATCTCTTTTTTATCTTTACTCATTTTCGCGGAGATTTTAATTCTTTTTCGCGAAATTGGATTACTCAATTTTTTAGTCGAAATTTTCAGTATCTTATCTCGCTATTCCGAAAAATTAATTTAGATACAAAGTGATGCAACATGCTTTAGCTACCGATATCGATCCAACCGGAAAAGGAAAGATAAAACGTCATGAATAGAATAAATAAAGATATTCCTTTTATAATAATATATCTTGTTGGACAATTACAGTGATAATTATCAATATTATCAATTATTTATCAATATTATCAATATTTAATTAATTTGGAATCAAGTAAATAATGAAGAATTAAAAATATTATGAGAGAAGAACAAAATAAATCTTGTACAAATAAATACATTTAAAAAATAGCGCGCACACACAAAATGTAAGTTTGATTTTGTTCAAGGTGAACAATATAACAACAATACACAAATATAACAAGTATCTCAATTACCTATTTCTTATTTAAAAAGAAATCATATGCATTTTGATGTCAATACCATGTATGACATATAAAATATTGCAATAAATAGCGGCTAGCGAATAGAATTTATTTATGTATATAATATATGTCGATATATAATATAATATAATTAAAAATAATTAAATTAAAAATAATGTATGTGTATAATTTTTATTTTTCAAACCATTTGTTAAATTTTACAGGCAAGAAAATAATTTTTTTGTTTACGAATAACGGGTTAAAAGCAAATTGCTAGAGAGATAAAATCCGAATTGTTTTTCACAATAAACAAATTTCTGGTTGCAGATGTTGTAATTGGATACGTGCGACTATAAATCCCGTCAACGTTTTGATAGTCGTCGATGTACAGAACGATTTCATCGATGGTACGTTGGCACTTAGAAAATGCGGCTATGGGCAGGAGGGGTTGGAAGTGTTAAAACCGATTAATCGACTTCTGAAGGATGGTCGCTGGGACAAAGTGATATATTCGCAAGATTGGCATCCCGAGAACCACATCAGCTTCTTTGACAATTTGGCGATGCGCGAACTTCATCCGGAATCTAAGGTATTTAGACGACATGTCTGCCTGATAATAAAACAGTTTATCATAGTAATTTGGATCATGAAACGATGAATGTTTTGGAGAGTGTTCTAGTTATATTCCTTTTTTAGAAATTGCGTTGCTTTTTTTTTCAAATATTATTATACCTTAGTCATACATTATACTTACTTATTCATAAAATATTATACTTTTACAAGTAGTCATACATAAAACATTTTACCCAGACAGTGTGCATATCTAAAAGATGTCGTCTTTATATCTTTTAGACATGCGTACTGTCTGGATATATGTATTAAAACATTTAGACATCCGTACTGTCTCTGGATATGGATAATATAAATACATCAGATATCTAAATTGAACAGATATCTGAACAAATTCTTAAACAGTTCTTTTTAGATAATACCTGGATTTTTGTGTTTAGCTAACACGTTTAAGACTTTTAAGTTCGTAGTGTTTTTTTATGATTTTAAACAATAAATCCTATCTGATTGTGAGATAAATTTATCCTGTAATCCTATAATCCGAAATAGATCTAAAGTAATCCTACAATCTGAAATATAGATCACTAAGGAAATAGCAAAGCCCTTCGACACCGTCGTTTTCTTGCAACCTCATTTAACGCAAATACTTTGGCCCAGGCATTGCGTTATGAACACCTGGGGCGCTGAACTTCATAAAGATCTACTGGTATTGCCTTCTTCCGAACGGGTAATTTAACAATTTTATATAGAAAAGTTAATAGAGAGCTGTGTTATCATATTTAACTAAAGATTCTTTAATTGTTTAGAACCGCATAGCAAAACTGATATTAACTTTTATACATTCTTTCCCTTTCTATACTTAAGATATATAAAGGTCAGCACCCAGAGAAGGAGACATATTCAGCGTTCGAAAAAGATACAGATGGTTCCTCGGAGCTGAATAAAATTTTGTCGGCCGCTGGTGCCACACACTTGTACGTATGCGGTATCGCCTATGACGTATGTGTGAAGCAAACCTGTTTGGATGGCTTGTGGTATGGTTATCGATTAGCCGTGATTGACGATTGCTGTCGCGGTGTGAAACCCGATGATATAACGGCTACAAAAAAATTAATTACCGAAAATGGCGGCTTAGTGACGTGTTCCGACCATGTTCTGTCCTTAGTGAACGTAGGCAAGCATAGTCTGGTGATGGCACATCACGCCGCAAAGATAATTATGTCCTAAGACCTAAGACACGTACAAATTTCTTGAAAGATATTGACTATAATTTGTCGATTCTAAAGATTAGACTTAAAATAGAGAAAAGGATGAGAGATGAAAGGAATATAGAGAAATTATTTTGTCGTTATTAGCAGTCATTGTAACGACTGATAACAAAAATAAAAAAGCAAAAGTTTACAAAATAATTTATTTATTTCTTTACTTCTAATCTTTTTCTGTTCTATTTTAAGTCTAATCTTTAGATTCGACCAAGACTCGAAATTAGACAATATTCTTTAAGAAAATTAAAATATTTGAATAGGAATAAAAATAAATAGAAACTAATTTGACAACCACATAGAGTTATAATTACAAAGCGTAAAACGAGTTCATCTTCATTCTCGTGATTTAGTATAGCACTGTGTTGAAATGGAAATAGATATAGATAGAAATGAATGAGTGGAAATATATATGTAGACTGAAATTTGAAGTAAAACTTTAGTAATTTTTAATACATCAAGGTTACATATCACATTAACAGCTCGTGACAAAAAATATTTATAAGTGATATAATTTATAATTAACTGTCAATTTGTTTAAATTTATGTAAAATTGCTACAAACATTATCTGCACACAGTTAGTACCAAGAACAATCTAAGAATATATTGCATTTATGATTAAAAATGTGATTGTACTATTTTGATATAAAAAAAAATGATTGTACTATTTTAATATGAAACTTTTATAATATAAATTACTAAAGATATACACATTTACAAATAAAAGTAATTCCTCGGTGTTCGTTTTGTCATCCAGTTTTCATCCGCCATTAAAACGCGTCTAATTTTTTTTATCAATCAATAATCGTGCTGTTCTTTCAATCCTGTTTGCCGATTCATCATCGACTGTCAATTCGCAGATATATCTTTGCCTCGAGCCACAATCTTCACCTTTGTACGAGTAAATTTTTGACGATGCGTTGAAAGTTAACTTCAAGCATCTGTAATTGAAAACATTTTATAATGCAAATATTGGTTCACCATAACAGAGCGTAATAATTTACTTGTTAACGAGCGCTTTGCAACATCGGCACGTATCGTGGAACACATAAAGGCTTTTAATATATGTACGCCATTAACAATCCTATTCTATCTATGCAAAAATATTCTGTTGCTATATTCAAAAGCGATACCGACCTGCCATCACCAATAACGGGTTGTTTAGTATCTTGGTGAACCGGTCTAGCACTGCTCGCCCAGATCCATAAAAGTCCTGGATTTAAGCCACCTGTCCAGAAATTTTTGCCCTTCAATTTGGCGTCCGACATCAAACCCGCGATTACATCTTGGCTCTCTTCGATTGTGTTGAATTCGACCAAGTGTCCACCCATACCGCGGCAGAGACTGGCCGATGATTTCCAATTAAAATCACGATTACTGAAGTGATAGCAGTTTTGGCCCATTCTCGTGTAATTAGCAGGACAAGGTTCTGAAAAACCGATAGCAACAATAAACAACGATATCGATTAAATTAAGTTGGTAAACAACAAATTTGTCTTTTTTTCTTAACTTTCAATTAATGTCTTCTGAATATTTGTAGTATGAAAGAAGAAATGTAATATGGGTTGATTAATCATTTATTTTACATCGAAATCAATAAGTTTTTTCATAGTAAGGCAGTTTTACCTTTTATTTTATTGTTTCCTGCAATAACGTAGTATAACAATTCTTCTGCTCTTCTTACTCGTTTTTCTAGGTGGTCCACTCGGTATACCAATTTCTCAATGGCACCTGTAAATTTCAATTTAATATTCTTGAATCTTATATTCTTTTAATAAAAAATAAATTCTATTGACGATTGAAAAATTATGAAGTCTCTTTTAAATCTTTTATAAATCGTACCAAGTAGGTAAAGATCAGTTTCAGAAACGTCTCTTTTATTTGATGCGGCGATTTTAGTCGACACTGTCACAGTCTTATCATCAATCTTTATTACTCGTGCGGCACGAGTATTGTTGGATTGAAGGGTGATCCAATTTTCGAGAACCTCTGCCCATGGACCATGATTCATTGTAACAGTTGTTATATTCGGTTGAGATGATGATGGCACAGCTAATAAAATTATAGTGATTATAGGTATATCAGAAAATTCAATCGCACAATCGGGTAATTTGGATTGATAATTTGGATTAATAATTAAAGATTTAATAATCTAATAACAAGAATGTAATATAGTAATATAATTACATAATAATAATTAAAGATGACATTAGAAAAAAATAGATTATTACGAGTAAGAGTATACACTTCGTACATGCTCTTATCGATCTCGTTAACTTTTCTAAAAAAATTTTAGTGATTATAGAGATAACATTAATCTTACTCTTCTGCTTTCTTAACATAAATTGTAAAAATATCGTATGTATAAATTATAATACGTACCTGATAGCACGCTGACGATTGCTATCAATGTGATAAGCGTAATTGAAGAATATAATTGCACGGCTATCTTTCTCGTCGTCATGGTTTTGAGACCGAAGAAGAAATACAGCACAGAGATGAGATCTTAGATACAGGAACTGAAAGGCCGGCGTTCAACCTTCCACGAAATGTAAAGTAAACGAAATAAAGATACTCCATTTTATCATCTGAATCAATGTTGGCGGTATCTCTGACTTTCTCCAGGAAAGTTTACGGTGGCATGTTGAAATAGCAAACATCCGGATGTAAAACGAGTACGTTGGAAAATTTCTTTACACACTCATATACATATGTGATGTAACGACGTAATTTACAAAAAAGTAACTTTCAGATAATACATGTAAGAGAATGTATGTATTTACTATTTGAAAATACAAATATATGCCTTTTTAAGAAAATTTGGATACTAAAATATAACATTATATATGCGTTAAGGAAATTAAGTATTGTAAAATAAGAAATATTGTGTTATTATATATATATATATATATATATATATATATATATATATATATAATGAATTCTTCCATTTCAACTCAAATTGCAATAATTTTTACAGGAGATGCATTAATCTTTTTATATTACATCTGATTATCTGATTCTAATTGATTCTCAATTTCTCATTGTAGTCGTTGATTTACAAAAATAATATTATAATATTTTATTAGCATAATATATATTTTAGGGGTAAATTTATGCATATAAATACATTAAATATTTCGAGAAATTTTTTTTTCGGAAAAATTGATGTTTTACATATCAAAGCATGAACTTTTAATTCATTTATGTCTCATTGCGTTTGTAACAGTAATTACGTAATGAATGAAATTAAGGAAGTTAGTATAATGATTGTCGGAAACAATTATCTTTTTTATCAGCCTCATTTACAGAAATGACTGGCAGGGTTTATCCTTGAAATTTTAATGGACACAAGATACATTAAAAATTTCTGTTTACGATTGGAGTGTAATGTATTGTAACGCCTGTGTATTGCAACATATCGATTGTTTTAATTAAATATATAAGAATTATATAAGAATATTTTGCAAAATGCGACACACACACACATGCAATATTTAATATTAAAAGATTAAAATGAAATAATAAATAGTCGACATATTAAATCAAGATTAATTAGCCTAATATTAGTTTATATTTTAAAATGTATAATTCAAATTAACTTTTAAATTAAAATTTAATACGTTAATTAAATCTTTTATTTTTTTAACAAAAAGTATATTATGTTGTTAAACAATACATTTTTACAATTTTAAAAATTTATGAAATTTATATAAAAAAACAGCGAGGTATACGAATTTCTTTATAATTACTTCGTATATTTACAAAAAAAAATAATCACGAAATTTATACGTCACAAATATAAATACCTTTAATCACATGGCTTGCATGGCAATAATTAACTTCTCACGAAATATTTTCACTTGGTATCACGAGTATTCCACACCCAATCATACGTTACGGAAGACTGAGAAGAAAAGATTCGAGGACGATGTCGTAGCCCAGACCTCTCTAGGTCACTTTCTCCCCACCTTAGAAGTCAAGTCACTTTCTTCGGCAAGCCTACCTCAGATGCGACTCAGATGGGACTTGATAAGCTACTGATTATAATGACAGTTTATGACAACGAGATATATAAATTCATTTTTTAGAACAAATTATTACAAAAAATATTGGTAGAGAATATAAGAGCAGTTTGATCATTTATACTTTCGCTTAATGTTTCTTTAACAATAGATATGGTAACAAATATAAAGTGACTTTTGTAATAATAGATTAATTATTGAAATCTGTATGAATGTTTTTATGATTTTTTCTTAAACTTCTCATATCTAATAACTATAGAATTTATATTATAGCATTTTTTTTATATAAAACTAATTTCTCTCATTGCAATTATTGCAACTCATTGCAGAAATTGTTATGTCTTTATGTTAAGAAGCATGCTTAAAGAATGCTCATATTTCTAGCAAAGATAGAAGATGTCAAAGATAAAATCTCATCTTTTTAAAAAATCGCTTTATCGCGTTTTACCCTGAGATTTTTTTTAGTCTAGTCAATTTTATGTCTATAACAATTGTATTTATTGTTTCCAACGAAAGTTGCATTTTCATGAATTTCAAATCCCGTAAATGTTCCTTCATTTACTCGTGTAATTACTCGCGAAGATCGACCTACTGACACGGTTTCCTCTGTGCATTCGAATATCGGTGGCTTTAACAAAGCGTATAAACGCGGAAATTTCATCTGCTTCTTAACTTGTAATTTGTATTCTTATGCATTAAACTTTCATCTTTGCGGCGTGTAACAGCGAGCAATTGAACGCGTTTCCTTGAATAATTTTGTTAAAATGAAACTAGCGGTTTAGAAATCTGTGATAACTCTTAAAGTAGTGAAGTAGTAAGCATCAGAACAATGTTTCACGTACAAAATTTAAATTATCGATAATTTATAAATTTTATTAACAAGGTGATTAAAAATATGCGGTAACTATACAATCGTAATGGTTCTTGTACATTAACAATATAATTATCAAAAATATTTTATTATTTTTTATCTTAATTAATTTGTATTGATAATATTTATAGGATATCATCGGACTTATCGTCATGTTCCAATTCGCTTATTTCTTTACTTCTTCCCATTTTAATGTAAATTTTAACATGAAAGCTTGCTCTTTGTAATATTTTGCCATTGTTGAATTTCTAGCACAATTTCTAATGATTACTTTTTATTATATCGGAGATCAATGTCGAATCGTGCAGATAATTAATGTAATCCATTCAGGATGATGCGAATTAACGCTATGCTGCGCAGATAACACAGATACTCTGTGGACCGAATACGCGGGTAAGGTCGCATCGCGTTGCGATTTGCGATGTTTCGAAATTCATTCACAGAATTTCGACATCAACGAGACTTTATTTAACTGAATTGGTCAAACACAGCGCTTACAACAGTCTTCTGCCATCATTATCGGACATTCGTCCCATTTACAAAATAATGGATCGTTAGAAGTATACGGTGAGATTGAGCTTCTCGTTGCCAGCTTGATTGTCTCCGGTTCGCGTTTCCGCTGCGACCTCGACACTATCCACGGTCTGGAAAACGATAAATACTTCTGTCTCCATTGTGTTCTCCATCTATCTGCTTTTCAGGATTGCATGGAGTTTTGTATTTGCAAGCGAACTTGGATTTAATTATTTCTCTTGCATAAGCCAATGCAATTGTATTCCTTAGGAAACTATTAGTATTGTGATACGAGACGTTATTCTCTATTTAAATCGCTCAATACAATGGAAAATATTACGGTTCTGATGTAGTTTCAATTGTTTAAATTATTGTTGCTTAAATCTTTCAAGCTAAATTTGTTTAACAATTTGCAAAATTTCTAAAACACTTCTCTGTTTATATAAAACCAACTTATAAAATATTACAACATCCTTCCTTTAATATTTGTTATACAATATGGAATTTAGATAAAGAATCTGTGGATTAATTTAGTTGCTAGATTGCAAATTTGTCGCAAGATAACTACCCTGTCGTCGTCGTCCCAGGACAACTTTTTGATCCTCGGCAAGGCCGAACTAGCGGGCCACGTTGGCACCAGAGAGTCTGGCGGATCTCCGGAATAATTGGAAGAGTCGTGGGATCCAGCATCCAGATTAGTTCTAGCACTCAAGTCATTCATATTTTGTACCAATCCGCCGATATTGGGAATGTTCGAAGTGGCTGATAAAGATGGTGGATTCGGGGCGGGCGCTACTTTATGTCGGGCGTACAATGGTAATTGTCTCGCCGACGCTATACCTAGTAAAAATACGAGAGAGAAATGGAATGTTTTAACATTATAAATCTTTGACAATAGGATTTTACGAAAGCTCTGTAATTTCAGATCGCTTCAGGAAGAAGAAAGATACATACATATACTATATAATCGCGATATGTAAAGAAGAAATCTTATATTTCAGTAATTACATCGAGCAGCTTTTGGTATTCTCAGTTAATAAATATATACAATTAATAAATAGGTGGTATAAAAAAAGAAAGACATGTGAAGAGTTAAAGAATCAAAATAAAGTATGTCGAGTTAAATTATGCCGAGCGCGAAGAATAGAAAGCTTGTGCAGTATTGCTCGACTTGTGCTGCCTATAGAAACGTACTTTTGATTGTAGCACTGTACGAGCTTTCATTGGTTTCTCCGAAGACGGGATTATCGATTTCGTTACAGCTGTCCACGTTATCATTCTCGTTGCCATCGATATCGTGACGTCGATTCCGCGGGCCCTCCAAGGCGTCCTGAAGAACGTTGGCACCTAGTACTTGCGGAGTTGGACTCAGAGCTGAGGGAACCGGTGATTTCTCGCGGTATCCTGTACCCACAGAGCTGACCGATCCACCGCTTTTTGGCCTTTTACTTATAAAAAAAGTGTGTTATTTGTTAATAAAGTCTCTCTCTTAATCCAATAAAAATTTTGGAATATTTTTAAGTCTAATATTTTAGTTATAAATTCTTGACAAATTAGAAAATTAAAAATGTATAAAGAGAAAAAAGAGTGTTTGACACATTTACTCACTGTTTATAAATGTAAAGGATGAGAATGAGTATGACAACTCCAAGAAGCCCCAAAACTGCGCCGAAGATTGCAACTAATAGCACGCTGCCACCGAGCCAAGCGGGTGCGGCTCTCGCTGCGATCGGCAAAGAGCCGCCGTTCGGTATGTGAACGATCACCGGGATCATGCTGGATCTAAAGAAATTGCAGACAAACACCGGATTAACATATAAAATAATTGTTAACAGTAAGTTAAATAATCTCATACAAACTTATAAATACCTGGGCGGTTTCCCGGTATCGGTAGCTACCGCTATAAATCTGGCCAAAGATCCATTAAACGAACCCAGCGATCTCAGCACTAATTCTCCGTTATCTCTAATCTCGAAGGACCTGAAAATAATATAATTTATATATGATTACTAAAAATAATTATAATTATTTTGCGAAGAATAAAATGTACGTGTATAACTCTTATTAAATTAAAAAAAAAATTTTTTTTAATTAAGATTAAATACATCTTATACTTTTTATGTATATTATTTTCATATGTAATTTTACTACTGAGCTATTAAAATTTACTATAATTTTATACCTTGCATCTTGTCCTCTGAGGGATAGGCTGACTTTGTCTCCCCTGTCGCCGTCAGCTGCTTCTAATTTTCCTGAAAAGTTGCATGTTCCTTGAATATCGAGAGTAATAGAAATTTGATAGAAATTTAATTCAACAAAGAGAAGATTTACCTACGACGGAGCCTTCTCTCGCGGAATGAGCATGAAATTCATACCGGGAATATTGGAATCGAGGTTCCCATTCGTTCACGTCTTCGACTGAAACGTTTACACGTGAGGTATCGTTCTGAAAAAAAATATTCATACACTGTATGTTATGTACATAATAATATACTATAAACATATAACATATAATATGTATAGAGACTTACGTCTGTGCGCATATATTATAATGCAAAAAATAATTTAATAAAATTTAATAATATTAACGCGAGATAAACGTACATGATATCCGTCTGTGACGTGAACCAGGAAACTGTGCTGCACTCGCCGTTCGTAATCCAAATTCCCTTTGAGGATCAACTCGCCAGAGTTAGTGATTGAGAATCTCTCCAAATCCTCCACCGGACCCACCAGCCAGAATTTTAAACCCTGCTAGGATCGAAAGCTATACTACGCTACTATGTCATGATTAATTTGCATTTTTATCGTTAACGCGAATTTTTACATTACTTACAGGATCAGCTTTGTTGACTCCTGTCGTTAGAAGAACGCTCCCAGACGGCGTGTTCTCTGGTACGCTCGTTTGATGATTCTTCAGCACGAATTTCACGGGTAATCGGCCGCCTAGCATCAGTAAAATATAAAGTATCAGTTTGTGTGTGAGATTTGTTTCAAATCGACAACGACTCGATTCTTGATTCGTCATGATATTTGACATTTGACGCTTAACATTTGCATGCAAAACGGTGTATGTACAATTAAATTTTGATATTGATGAAGAATATATTGTTAATGTATCTTCACCGTAATTATTTAATGCATGGTTGCAGACCAATTTATTTTAATAGACAGATAATGCTAATTATAAGTAATTAATTGTACATAATAAACTTTTGTTAAATGTATTGTATAATAATATTAAATGTAGCTAGTAACTATGAATATATACATTATTACATATATCTGCTAATAATTACAACGAAGAAGCCATATAATAAAATAATAATAAAGAAAATTATCATGTATATAGTTTCAAAAATTAGTCTATTAAAATTTATTATTTTTTGATAAAAAAATATATATATTCGTTAAATCTGCATGTTTTTTACCTGCTGTTGGACCAACTGTATCTTCTCGGGATACAATAACCGTGGCAAGTGCGTACCTATCCGCGTTATTCACTTGAGTAGCCTATTTAATGAACAATATTATTATTATATTTTTAAATCTATTAGAAATTAAAGCACATTAATATATATCTACCTTAATAACGATAGTTGCTGGCGTCATTAGCTCGTGGTCCTGCAACGAGCGTATCATGACGATTTCAGCAGTCTCAGAATTCAAATCCAAAAAGGGTAAGATTCCACCTTGTATCGTATATCGGACTGGCGCGTTTATACCGACGTCTTGATCTAAGGCTTTTATCGCGGCAGGTAACACCTTTAATTGTTTTCTCTAAATAAAAAAAATTAATTTTCATTCAATTATTTATTTATTTTGAATTGTATAGAATCTAATTCGATCAAAGTAAACTTTTATTAAGAAAATAAGTCAATCTTATACCTCTTTGATATGACGAGGTACGGTGACCTTATATTGATCGTTCAGAAAAGCTGGATTTTGATCGTCGGCATCGATAACATTAACATATAACGTTGTCGTTGATGAACGTGGTGGATTGCCTTGGTCCTGTAAAGAACAAAATTCTTTGCTGTGAAATTGTTAAAAGTTAATACTTATTATTATTTACTACTGAGAGACATACAATTATATTGAGAGAGAAAATACTTTTGCCTTTTTTTGTTAGAGTATAACGACAAGCGTGAGAAATGGTCAGAGGAAGCATTATTTGTTCGATCAATCTTCTGTAATCTTCACTTGCTCGCACTGTTGCGTATCGATATAGGCATCGATCATCCGAATCAATTTATTCAAGACCGTTATGATCTATTTATGGTACTTTTGTGACATTGAACTTTATGAATTTTGCAGATTGTGTTACGTAAAATGAATAATTTCTATTCAGGTATTTTATCAATTCAATTGTCTCAGATCTAAATCATATTTTTGAAAAAATGCTTCTAAATAACTTTTTAGCTACGCAACAATTTTTTTAATAGATATTTGATTTCATGCAATGCAATGTGCAAGTTTATAAAATAGTGATAGGATCCATATATGGTGTATGTCTATTATTTCTTAATATTTGATTTTTTTTTAATATCGAACTGGCATGTAAGATTGTTGAACTTACTTGAGCACGGATGTCAACGGAGAAGTTGGTGAGGATTTCGTAATCCAGCGATTTCCTTAATACAAGAGTGCCTTCCAAAGCATTTACGAAAACAAAGTAATCCTGTGCACAAAGAGATAACTATTTATTCAATGCATTAAATAAATTATATTTTGTATAATATTCTGAAGAATTATCATTCGTGCAGAGAAAAGTGATTAACAATATAACTGTATGACAAATGCAGGGATAACAGTTTATTGATGGTGGAAAAATAACTTTAAGCCGTGTAAAATGTTCATAAAATTTACCGAGTGAGCTCCTGGTAGAACTGCGTATTGCACAGTGGAATATGGTCCTGGTTGATCAGCATCGACAGCTCGGACTCCTTGTAGGACTCTCGTGCCGACGACGGTAACCTGAAATAACCATGTTAATGCCATGTTAATAATATAAAAAGAAACGCGCAATATATTAAAATGTGAAGAATCTTCTCACCTCAGAAATATTCAGCACATAAGGCGCATTCACAAATTGCGGTGAATTATCATTCGCGTCGGTTACCCGGATGTTCACCGGTATGACGAACCCCTTTAAACATTAAATATAATTTGTTAAGAAATGATAATAAAAAGAAAATTAGAAATTTTTTACTTAATAAAGCAAAACAATAAAACGTTTTTTTTTTGAAAAATTATGAATAAAAAAATAGAAAAGTTATGAAAATACACTGAGGCTTTTTATATAAAATTCATTTAATCTGCTAAATATAAACTCGGCATTTCTGTTAATAAAATATCTATTTTTTTAAGTTTGTTGAATTTATCGAAAAATTAAGGAATGAATAAAGAAAGAAGTGCGCGAAATGTTTCGATTGCACAATTTATATTTTTAGTATATATAAGTTTTTATGAAATTTGAAAGAAATAAAATTAATATTGTAGGATAAACTTGAAGATGGCTATAGAGGAAAGATGGTCAATCCATGTTCATTCGATATACTAGATGATGAGTTAGATTGATAGAACATGATGAGTTGGCCATCTTACCCGGAGTTTATCCTATTCAAAGATATTTTTTTATTACTTTAATATTTAATATAACGTAATAGTTTCTAGAAATCGTCTCACCGGGTCCAACGTATGTTTTCTCTCGCAAATAACGTTGATGTAGACGCTGGCCGGTCCCTCGACACCCTCCTTATCGAGCGGCCTGATGAGAGTTAAATTCTTCGAGTATGGCGAGAATGCGACGGGGCTGTCATGCTCCTGCAGGCTCAACTCGATGTCACCTTGCGAGCCAGGATCACCTAATACTCCGAGAATTCCCACGGTATCACCTACGGGCAGATCCTCGCTGACAAAGAGATGCGCCGCGGTGGCTCCGTTCTCCAAAAAGCATCGCGTGTCTCGAGTCACTGGAAATCGAGCGATTGTTAACACAAACAATAAAATGTGGTCTGTTGTTGAATCAGAAATTTATTTTAATGGCGTTTGAGTAGAAGAAATTGATTTTCAGAGCGAGGAAAAAGAATGCAAAGTTATCAATAGAAGTATACTGGTATACATTCAAATTACATAAATTAATTAATTTAGTTGAACAAATCTGATAAATATAAATTCGGCATTTCTGCTAATCGGCATTTAGATTCAAATCTTAGATCTATATTTGTTAAAAGTTAGAGGAAGCAATCTTTAGGCATTGTTTTTATGTATAAGTAGTGTTTTATTTTATTGATAGACACATCGCACAAAACGCATATCATGCTTCCACACACTTTTTTTTAACTTTTTCTTTAAAACGGATAAAAATTGACAGAACAATATATATATATTATATTTTTAAATATTTTTTATACAACATATATATATATATATATCTTATTGTTTGAATATGTGCTGTAGTCTTAAATAAAAATTCACATCGTCTGAAAAAGTGGTCGCTATTGGATTAATGTCGTTGAGGTTACTGGAGTTTCCGGTCGAATACGCACAACCGGTTTTCTGTGGGTTGTACGAAAGTTTCGTGATGGGAAGGACCGTGGGACAATGATCTTTTATAAAAAACTGTCCGATTGTAACGGGGTATATAAGATCGATACGAATTTAAAAGACAAGCCACTGAGAAAGATATATATTCAGTAAGTTGTATAATTTATTTTTTTATTCTAATTTAATAATTACGGTCCAAGATAGTGCATTTTAAAAAACGTGCAGAAACTAATTAATAATAAATGTTTAAAAAAAGTTGCTGGAATAAAAAGTTTTTAAGAGTATTTGTACTTATTTTGAAATTAATTTTATCTGAGAGAAGTTTTTTAAAAAGTGAAAAAATATATGTATAAAGATTTCTGAATATTTTGCTATATTTAATAGTAATCGTAATTAGAGAGTAATCGTCAAGGACTTCCTTATTTTTTTATGAGACCTTTAACGGTAAGAAAGGATGCACTTTTGTGCTTTTAACCAGAAATGCCATAGAAGGAGATAGCTCTTTATTCGTTGCTTGTAATAGTAGATAACTACTTTACACACGCAGCCTTAGGTAATGCTTATGCTGTTAGTACCTATTTACTCGTAATACTCACTGTCCAGTTATTAATTGGATCTGTTCTAATGACTTCAAACAATCCTGCGCAAGTACACCCATTCCAGAAGCGTTATATCGTAACGCAGTTAAGTTTACCGTAAACGTAACGTAATTTTGTAATCTGAAACTCGTAATACGAGTATCTAAAGCGAGAGTACTTCTTTATTTTATAAAGAATAAAATATCTTTCTATATAAGAGTAAGTATAATCTTTCTATAATATAAAATATCTTTCTATATAAAAAATATATGAAAAACGTTTAAAAATAAAATTATTATATATGCAGACATAAAAATATTTCTAATGTTTTTTTAGAATATTTACGCATACTTTTGTTTTAATATAGAATATATATTGTGTAAAATTAACTAAAAAATTGATATTTTTTTGAATACTTTTCTGTAATAAGATTTTTAGAGAGTAAAGAATATATTTTTAGAGAAAAGCTAATAAAAGTAAAGAATATGTGAAAGAGTTGATACACATACTCGTATATGACACGATATATGATAAAGTAAAGATTATCATGTATGTATGTGTGTACTATTATTACTCTCTTACATATAATAGGTGCAGAATAAATTACGTTGCATAAAGTGCATACAAGGGGCGGCGAGGTCGTTTATCTAACAACAGTGCTTCAGTTGTTCTAACGCCGGCATAAATCACGATAGCCGCTTTTGTGCCTCGTTTGATACATAGCTATCGCCGTTGGAGATTCATTCTCAGGTTCGCTTTATGATTGCGCGCATATCGATTGCTATATAATTACGTGTAATTGCTTGATAAGCGAAACGGCAGTTTTAGCTAAACACCACAGTTTAGCGTTTTGCTCCAAAGAACTTTCAAATTACCGTTACTCTATACTTATTCCAATAATGAGCAAATAACGAGTATAAAAATGAGATAAAATCGGGAAGAAAAAAATTGTTTCATATAGCGGTTTCCAAAATAGCGGTTCTATATACGTATGCGTGCCAATATTACGAGCTTAATTGGACACTTTTATATCGTTATTACGGTAACGAGATTGCGTTACAATTAAGAGGAAGATAATTTTATTCGAAAATTACACCTTGAATAATCTATAGCCGCTTGACAAAGACCTGAATGGACGTCGCGTCATCCACTCGTTCTTCCCGGTTGATCGACGGGAATTCGGACGTTGGAAGGACGCGCGAATCGGATGCGTAGACGAATATATGCGTGGGCTGTTTAACGCGTATGCGAGGGGGTAGATATGCGCGCTTCCCTGGAGCGGAGTTCCGGTCGCGGCGAACTCATGGCGTATCGTTGGCGGCGCAGCGTTACGGCGCTGGCCTTTCGCAAACTTCTTTCCTAGCATAGACGAGGACCACTCACTAGCAAAAGCGAGCGACGTTCGATCGTGCGCGAAAACCCGCGGAAATTCATACGAACTTGTCTCAGCAGACGATTTATATATAGGCACACTGCGTGTTATTCGCGCGAAGAGACAGAAAATGAAGCAAATATGACACTATGTCTGTTTTAAATGGCTTAAAGAAGTATCTATACGTTAGAAACTTATCACGGTTTTTATTCCAATTTATTCATTTGCTCGATTATTGCATTGGTATTCTTTAAGGAAAATAAGAAACAGAAAAAAAGTATGCATGATAAATGAATTATTATTGAACCAATTGCTCTGTATAATTATATCTTAACTGCACTTGTTGAAAGATTCTGAGAGGAACATGTGGGAATAAGAAAGGTTGGTATATATATGTGATACAGGAAGACTTACGCTGTCCGACGTGCGGTTGCAGCACGCAGCAGAGGAGCAGCAAGATCCTCAATACGTTTCGTCCCATGGCAATTTAAGATCATCGTCCACCGATTCCGTCGACAGATGCATCTGCAAAAAAAAAAAGGACGAAAATCAGTGGAAACTAGGGATAAGGGACGACGAGACGACGCAGCGCGTTACTTTTGCGCACAACTGAGTTTCCTTTAATCTTCTCGTGCATGGGCCGTGGGAATGAATTTCCCGGAAGATATTTCGATTTATCTGCGGAAATATCATTTCCTGTGTTCGAAACGTCTCACCCTGTTTCTCGGAATCATCACGAAGTTTTTATTGCTTTTTGTCGAGAAGTGTTACATCTTGCGAGAAGATTTTGCGCGAGATGAGTTGTTGATTTTCGTAAAGATTTCTAAGTTTTTAATTAATTGGTTAATTATTATTTTTTAATTGAATAGAAATATTAAATGTGTATTTCACATTATTGTTAGTAATACAATTTTATAATCTAATTGTAATAATTATTAAATTGTTTTTATTAAATTTATCCAATCTGTAGATGATATCCATATTAGTTTTCTTCTAATGTTGTAACCGTAAATTATATGATATAATAACCCGAAAGTATACAAGAATTTTACATAACGTTGTATTATCTGTCATTTTTTATTACATAATTTTTCAGTCTAGTGTCTATCTTTTGGTCTATCTCTTGGTCTATCTTCTTATATCTAATATAGATCTCTTTATAGCGGACTTTTCACAAACAAATATAGCTAATTCTATTGTAATTAAGTAAAGTAATGCAAATTTAAAAATTATTTTTGAGAAACGTTAAGTTTTGTTAGAAAGTAGTAATAAAATTAAAAAATAATTATAAAGAGTCACACATAAAACTTTGAAATAAAAATAATAAAGTCAAAAATATATAAAAATTTGGAATTTTTATCTGGTTCTTAGATACTTTTCGGATTTTTTATCATTATTGACGAAAAGATACTAAAACTCACAATATAGGTTTCTTAAAAATAACAACGTATTTTATAAATATTGCTAATAAAAGAACGGTGTCTATATATCGTCCACTGACACACGTTTCAGCTTTTGACGAGATGACGCAAGCACGTGCCATTAAACGTAACCATTTTGCTGGTAACATACAATCGAGTTTGTCATCGTGTTAGCAGACAAATGTAAGAACATAAGCGCCGGGCGAACGACCGCTTTGTCCGACGACGAAACGCGTCTGCAATAGCGAGCATAACGCGTGGTTAGAAAGCATGCAGAGAAACTCTTTTATTACGTGGAACTATGGCTATGTAGGACTGCGCGTCTCATCAGGACTATAGGATGACTCGTTCAAATTATCGCCGGAGGCAGCTGTTAACACCTTGCACTCTCGCCTTTCGCGCAAATAGCGCATTTCTTTTGTGACGTCATGTCGGGAAGTTGATGATCATTTTGAGTGGCTGAAATACTAAAGTTACAACGCAATCGTTCCTCCTTACGATTGAGCGGCAAGAATGGAAGCATTGCAGATTTCTTTAAGCTTGTTAGTGCGAGAAAGTTTGCTTTTGCGTTTTCCCCATTCATGATACTTGATGATTGAATGGACACTGGTAGTAGAGAAATACTCATTACTTAGATGCGAATATTTTAATTTTAGTCATAAAATAAGTAAAACATATAATAAAGATGCTATTATAGAAAGATAAAAGAATGTTCCATAATATTTTGTTGTCCAACAAAAATTAATTTTACATAAAATTTAATAAAAAATAAATTAACGTTTATTCATATTGTATATTATATATTTATTTATATTCTATATTTTATATTTTAGTTTCAAATAGTGTCTAATTTTAAACATAATTTAGTAATATTTAATTTCGAAAACATAATTTAATAATGCTTTATTTAAAATATTGTTTGGTTTAAAAAAAGATATTTAGTTTTATAAATAATATTTAAGTTTTTAATATAATAATAATATAAAATATTGTACAAATATTTTTATAATGTCTCTCTCTTTCTTTTTCTGCATTCACGTTCATATCCGTATCCACAAAATATTTTCAATTATCCAACATTGCATTAATATTTATAATTATTACGCTTTTATTTATTACCTGTAAATTTGCTCGATTTTGTTTCTAAATTATTTGTGATCTTTGTCTAAAACATTTTGCATAATTGTTTGTTGTTTGTTGCATTCTATGGGATAATACTTTTTAGCATAACATGAGAGAGATAAAAATAAGGGAAGAAATGCAATAAATTTACAATAAAGAAACAGGCGTAAAGAAGTTTTTTCGAAAATGCCTGGACAAGGAAATTTATACGCAAAATGGTCGGATACCTTGGCTATATGGGGCGCAGTACTGCTTAAATTCACGAACCGTAAATTGAAACGCAACGCAATGGGCAACCGGCGTAAAGGCCTTCGGCCTCCGCTTCAGCGGATAACTGTATAAAAATATCATTAGTATTTGTATTGCGGAAATTGACGTTCAAGTGATCTGAATCTTCGTATTGATACTTCACTTTATCAAAGTTTGTAATTCATTAATTTGTTATTACATTATAAAATTAACAATTGTATACGTGTGATATTTACTTTATTTAATAATATTTAAGTGATATTTAACTTAACAATAATATTTAAATGTTGAATTATCACGATCGTGCTCAATCATGTTATTTTGTACCTCTCGTTTAATTAAAGCGTGTAAGAAGTATGAAGGCAGAAGTTATATAAGATTTCTTACTTTCGAAAAAGCATGCACTTACTTCTTATTAATTCCAATTGTTGAAGTATTTATAATTATCAAATTCTTAGAGAAAAAGAATTCTGATGCCTATTCAAATAATAATAAGGGAATTTGATATCAAACTTTGATATCTTATATAATAAAAACATGTTTTTTTATCGATATTAATGTATAAAGCCGTGATTAATTTTTCATCAACAATATTACTTCTTGTTAATTATTTTATATTATTATTATTAATTATTATTTATACTTTATAATTATATCTAATTTGTTATTATAAGAAATTACATTTAATTTTATTAACCATAATAAATTACTTTTAATTATTAAATTTTTAAAATTTTTATTAAGTTTTTTTAAAAAAATAAAATCAGAGATTAGTAACAGATACTCACCACAAAATGTGCTCGGAAAAAGCGTGCAGGTCCATGTATCTATATCTCCATTGTTTGCGAAGACAAGAGATCTCTCTCACACAGCGTTGGTTCTTTATTAATAACATAAATTCCGCAGATTACTAATCCCTTGATCTACCATGCACTTAGCCACCTCCCTTTACGTCAAAAAGCACAAAGGGCTTACGAAGTATACCCTCGGTTGTCTTTATCGATCGACGTGGCCAGACGGTCTTATAATTCACTTCTTTTCGCGCACATAATGAACATAAGCCTAAATTCTCGAATTTTATACTACAAATATACCGATCAATTTGTTCAACTTAATTTTTTCAGTAAAAAAATCTACAATTTTGTTATATCTTTAAATAAAATTCATATTTTACTTGATTTTTTTTTATTCACAATTTACATATTTTTTAAATCTTTGTATTCTTACGACGATTTGATTCTTCAAAAGATCACTCACTTTCGCAGAGTCTTTTTTATTTTTCGGAGATCTTCAACTCTTTCTTTCTTTAGAAATTTATATTTCAGTGTGGTCTTAAATATTTTATATCGCTTCATTTATTTTCGTCGTTTTATTTTTCTGCTTCAGCTTTAATATACACCGTGCGTACGTCGCACTTTATACTCCGTGCACTATCGCGATCGATCTCGATCACACTCGGCTACGACTACCGCGCTGTAGGGCTGTAGAACTCTTTACTACAAAACGGAGCCATCGTGCAAAGCGGCCGGAGTGCCACTCGGCTCCCCATTGTCAGGAAGGGGGGGACTGCGGCGACCAACAGAAACGTGTATCTGAATCGCACCGCGAACAGGTGTTTACTTTCATATACGATGGGGGAACGGACGCGACGCATATGCGTGCGTTTGAATAGGTGTGCACATAACTGACCCCTATCTTCGAGACCCTTCGGGGGACCTGCGTCGACCTTACCAAAGACGGGAGCGCGAGTATACTCTTTCGCGGTCTTTCCCTCGGAGAAAATTTTCTTAGAAACAAAACGTAGAAAGCTGTAAGAATTAAATGAATAAGATTAAAACGCGATATAATATAACAATTAAAAACAATTAACTTATACGCGCGCTGAGAGAAGAGAGAGCAGAATGGAATTTGCGATATTTAATATGGTGGAAGATATAGATAAAAGATAGTCTCACATTTCAGCAACACGATAGCAATAATTTTGATACATTTACCGTGAAAAATATGAACTAATCGCAATTGCATCTAATAGAAGAGTTAGCGGTATTTTATAAATAATAATTTAAATTGGGATTCTCTCTGACCTGGCACAACATTAAATATCTTTCATACCAACTTTTCACATACGTTTTCCTCTTATCTCCTTAACTCTAATCACGTAACGAATATGAGATTGTCAGTACTGAGCGTACTGTAATAACGAGTTACGAATCGCATAATCAAAGAAATGACTAACAATTGTGTAAGCGCGCAATTTTTTTCGGCAATACGCGTAGCGTCTCGTTCCCCTTGGCGGCTCGCGATTTAATGTCGTGAGAAGTGGTCGAGGGCGAGGGCAAGTGGAACAAGACCCGCGTTGCAGGCGCCGTGATTCGCTTATGGTTTATGGCATCGCGACGATGTCCCTCGTGGATCCATCGATCTGTGAAATTGCGGGGCTCGTCCCTCCACGTCCCTCTTCGTACCCCCCATGGGAAAAATGACTTTTATTATGCACGGTTCTTGCAGTTAATAAACATCGGCTTGTCTTAAGTCCTTTCCACTTTGAACCAGTTTCTGCGCTATTGTCCGCGATTTACGCAGAATGACTCGCTAACGGTGCGTCCACCGGCCGGCACAATTGAGACATGCAATTTATCGGATATTTTCGAAAGTGCTCAATTATTATAAAAATTCTCAAATGCTCGATCATTATAACAAATGGAGATTTATGATCACTTTTTATTCGATTTTATGAAACAGTTAGTCATGCTATTTGATTGTAAAAAATGTCTCCATTACTCTCTTGGTGATTTTATCACTATTTAATAATGTTTGAAAAATAACGTTTTTGTCTGTTGTATATTTTTTATTAGAATTATTTTTTAAAATTATTTCTATTTGTTATTCTGTTAATATTTTTAAGAATATTGATAAAATAATGTACTTACTGTATTGAAAATCTTGATATCTCCTGACAAAAATATTTTGAACAAAATTTTCAATAGTATTGATCTCAATAAATTAAAATTGGCTGTATAATCCTTCCAGCTGATTGCATTGTGATATTGTATATGCACATGAGTCAAAGTCAAAGAAGACATATCGTTTTCCACGCGATCGCGTGATAGTTTGTTTATCATTCACTGAACGGTATATCTGCCGAACGGTATCCGCTCTTTCTAAGAATGATTTAATGATGAATTTAGGTCGGTTTAATTTTTATATTTGTTTTGTATATGCGTGTACAATATATATATATTTTTTTAAATATAAAATTTGATTTCTTTAAAATAAAGATATTGTATTTTCATAAAAGAAGCAAAGTATTTATTGTAGACAAATTATGACGTTAAACGTAACTACACAATGTATTCTTTTCTTACAATACACAGTTTATATGAGATAATAAATTCATTAACACACAGCCATTTATTGACAAATATTTCACGAAATAACAAAGCTTCTTGGCCATCGTACAAATGCCTGATGTACCATCTAAGAAAGCGTCAGAAGAATTTTATCACATTTAAAATCATGGAACGTCTGATGACATCGCGACACATATAATTTCTACGTGGACTTATATTATTGACGATAATTAATTAATCCCCTTTACTGGGATAAGCGTGCATAGCGATCGATAAGCTCTGATCGATTAGCATCACGGATACACGGAATCACGGACACACGGCTTAACATGGCACGGAAGAGTGGATCTGGTCGTCATCCTTTCGTATCCCTCACATCACCGGCGTTCCGTTCCATTGTATTAGAGCATCCTGCCACCTTTGGTGCAGCGTGGAACAATAAGTGGAAGAGGTGATACCTTGAATTCTGCGCTGTTTACGGTAACGCACGAGCGATCTCGCAGATATCGCATGATCATTTCGTAATCGAGAAGACAATAGCGATCTTACAATTAGATCTTTTTCGCGCACTAAAAAGCTTCTAAAATTAACGGTGCAAGTAAATATATTTTTCAAATTAAGCTGTTGTATTGAATCGGGCATGGAGTATAGTTCTTGTAAAATTGAGAATAGTAAAATTTACTTAAATAAAATTTATACTTTATATTATTTGTTAAATAATACTAACTTGGATCGAATAAGCTTCTCTAATGGTGTCGCGGCGATATCCGCGGTTTCCATTGTTGCAGCATCTGATCCTCCGGAAGTCTCGTTTGCCCTGGTATCCACCGTCAACGTAGCATGACTGCCACCGCAAGTGAAATATTGAATCTC
This sequence comes from Temnothorax americanus, assembly GCF_048541705.1. Lineage (NCBI taxonomy): Eukaryota > Metazoa > Arthropoda > Insecta > Hymenoptera > Formicidae > Temnothorax > Temnothorax americanus. Next base: position 4,543,643 of record NW_027509802.1, read on the forward strand.
GAATCTTTTAACATATTTAGAATAGGTGATATTTCCTTGAGACTATGTCTATAAGAAAAAGTCAGATACTATTTAAGTGTTTGTATTTAGAAGTTTATAGAAGTGAATTCAGAGCTATGTTTACATAAGATACATTTTCTTAATGCATATAATCAATATAACAGCTTTTTTTATTTATAAATTGCATATTTGATTATTTATACTTTATATATAGGGATTTACATATGTCAGATATAAAATATAATTAATATTATGATAATATTGTATTGGTAATAAATTAATAAATTATTACTACTATAAAAAAATTAAGACAAATAAAATTAACAAAAAAATCGAGCGACACGTAAAATTACATGATGGATATGTACCGTCGTTCTGCGTGATAATTCCTCAGCAATTCTCGATTCGTGTTGAAGAGCACGCCATGGTGACCGAGACAAAGAGTCACCCATATCGGTAAACTGGGTGTCTTCAATCGAGAACCCGGCTGTTTGCCTATATTGCTGTCACCTTCGTGCACTAAGAACCCCACTTCGCTTCTCATAAGGACGCCCCATTGCGGTACAGCCTTATTTCGAATTAATTATATTGAATTAACATTTGAATGAATAATTGTCTTTTTTTTTAAATTAGGTTATATTTATTCAATACATATTTTTGTGCAAATAATCTATGATACATGCAGAAATTTCATATCAATTTTGATATGATCTATAGAGATGTTATAATAGATATATATAAATATATTATAACAATCGTAATTATAAATACGTAAATTTGTAAATGCTAAGGAACAAAATTATTATAAACTTACATATGTATTTTCATCGCCAACGTGAAGCACTCCGTTGTGAAGATGCGGTGAAGCACGACCAGTTAAAACGAAGACAATAACACTGATTGGGCCTTCTTCCGAGCATCCACCGAGGATCGATGCCTTTGAATCTTCTAAATCGTTTCGAACCCTGAAATATCCATTTAAATACATTAATCAAAGTAACTTGCATTTAATTGTCCGTATTGAGTCCAATCCTTTTTCATCTTCAACTTGAAATAGAATAAAAACAAATGTTAAAAAAGGCATCTTACTTTGAGAGGCCTTTTGAAAGCACTGCGCTGTATAAAAGTAACTTCGCACCAGGTCCGCCTTCGTCGTGAAACTGAAGGTATAAACATGAAGATTATGACGAAACTTTGATTAATTCTGAGTAAGATAATCTTATATTTTATTGACTTTATGGAAAAGAAATTAATTTTATAACAATGATAAAAAATAATTAAAATTTGAGTTTGATATAGAAACTATAATATATGTATATGCAATTCCATCACATAAATAATGTCCGATAATGTTTGCATAATCTGACAATCCGTCAAGTATATTTTAGTTTCCTTACGTAAATACTCACCAGGTACAAGTATCTCTTGACAAATATCTCAAGATCCTCCAAGGAATTGAACTCGAAAAGGTGCAGCTAGAATACAAAGCAAACCTTTCAAGGAGTGTACCTGAATCTGATAACGTCGTAGAACATGAATTGTCAACCATACAGTCAAAGATATATCGCACGCAATCTTGAGATTATTCTAACACACTTAGCAAAATACCAACGCTATAATTTGAGACATATTCTGTTTCGTCGTAATTAAATAAGAAAGTTAGATTTCACTTTGTTACTCGTTAATGTGATAGAAATGGAGTGACACATTACTAAATTATTTCACTAAACGCGCGCGAGAATGTTAATTTCGCCACAGATTTATCTTTTTTTATCAAGATTTAAATCTCTGACTGTTTATTTAATATAAAATGTATACTATTTATAATTGAATAATAAAGAAAAATATATATAGATATATTAAAACTGACGAAGACGACATTACTGACAAGCAATTCTTTTAAATATCTATTTAATTTATTGATGCAGAAAATTACACAAAGGAAAACATACCGTTTCTGTTAATCCATCTTGAAAATATTGCACACTGTGTTGAAGATATGGCGTATCCTGCGGCAGAGCTACTATGGCCTTTGGCACGATGTTGCTGACCACATTTGGACATGTGGACACGGAGAAACCACCTGCGCAACGCCAGATAATCTCCGATATTGCAGAAGTCAACACTTCGATCTGTCGATCATATGAAGGTTTCAGCAAGCTGCAATCAAAAGAAATTTTCCTTAATAATTATACATTTATCTAATAATATTCTAATTATCGTGTTGATAATATTTTGATTACGAATACGGTAATAGAATAAGGTATAATTATGCAGTATAGGGGAAGCACCTCCGATGACCTTGACCTTGACATATGTTGTCAAGGTCACCCTCCTGAGTGACCTTCAGAAGGTTTTAGCCGTCGCTCGTTTTTTATTAAAAAATTATAAACAAAAAAAGTTTCGAAAATATAGCAGTTATTTTAGGTACTGAGATGCATAAACGACTAATATTACGTTTTTCTTTAAAGCAGAGAATACTTTATTTCGCGAGAAAGTCGCTGCTTTACCAAAACACAACATTTAAAGCAGTTAATTGTTGATAAATTGAAATTTTTTTGTTAAAGCAGAGAATACTTTATTTTGCGAAAAAATCGCTGCTTTACCAAAACACAACATTTAAAGCAGTAAATCGTACCTATGTAGGTTAGTGGACGCGCTTTAAAAGTATTTAAGTGTTTAAAGCGCGTCAACCTAACCTATATATGCAGCACCTATATATGCTATATTTTCCAAACTTTTTTTGTTAATAACTTTTTAACGAATAGCGAGCGACGGCTAAAACCTTCTGAAGGTCACTCGGGGTCATGACCTTGACAACATATATCAAGGTCATTGAAATCGGTGAGGTCGCCAAACTTTTTTTTGTTAATAACTTTTTAATAAAAAACGAGCGACGGCTAAAACCTTCTGAAGGTCACTCAGGAGGGTGACCTTGACAACATATGTCAAGGTCAAGGTCATCGGAGGTGCTTCCCCTATACTGCATAATTACCTAGAATAATATATCTGCTGTTTATATAAAGGCACTTACGTCTCGGAATTTGCACGTAGATCTTGCTTGTCGCACTTGAATAAAAAGTGCTTTAGCATGACAGCTTGCACTGCGGTGACGAGGCCTCTTGTTGTGTTCCTGGGCGTTTTCAATCCAAATGCTAAACTTTGTCCATATGGTCGTAAGGTCAGTCCGGTCCTTGCCCATTCGACTTTAGGCGGACTCGCGCAGGAACCAAAGACCAACGTTCTCAAAGTCTATAATATGACAGGAAATCATTAACATACAACGATTAATTTTTATGAATTAAGCGAAAGTTTTCAAATATTTTTATACGTTTATAAATTTTATAATTTTTTATTATATTTATAATAAAATTTATGTGTATTTTAAAATTACCATGCACGTTTCTTCCTCGATGGGTTGTCCACCGATCACGGACGTTTTTGGTAGAGCTCTCGTATTACGTGGGTAGAGTATTTTTTCTGAAACACACAATCCAAAAGATATATTAGTACTCACGAAATAGAACAGAGCTTAAAACTAAATGCCTGTTTACACCTGGGTAAAGCTCGTCAGGTTCGGCCATAAGAGCGGCATATCGGGCTGCTCGAGTTGACAGCAACATCTTCGAAATATTCTTAATGCTGTGATATTAAAAGTATCGAAAGTATTAGCTGTGTGATTATTTCATAAAATTATATTGCATCTACCAAAACACATTCCATTGTGTATTATATATGCACAATGTTAATTCAAATGTCTCTCTTTATACAATTAATAATTATATAATTTTTTACAATAAAATTAAATGTTCAATTTATTTTTTACCGACGCTACTTTTCTACTTTTTGCCGAGCTCGAGTATTGAAGCGCAAGGAACGATTTCGCCGAGACGAGGGAGATTCTCCGATGGCTTCCACAGCGAGTTGTCACCCGCGCAGTGGTACTACGTCGGTAGAATATCCGATATCAATTGAGATCGTGCCGGAATCCGCACCTTCCTTTATATAGGATCTAATATTCGACGCTTATGCGTGCAAGCATTTCGCGAAATATGTACGTCGCGCCGGAGCTTCAGACCAATCGCGCACGAAAGGTGTCAATTCGAACGTCCGAAAAGGAGTTACGACAGCTGGCAACGATAGACATGCCCTACTAATGTCTATTTGTCATGCCGCACTTCGAGCTGGAATTTGAGCGCAGAGGTGAGTGGCGGTCATTGGCGTATGTAAATTATCTGAAGATCTACCATATTACCAAGAGAAAATATATAAAGAAGAAAAAAAGCAGAATAAAGTAAAATGTAAATAAAAAAGATAAAAGAAAAGAGAGCTGAAGAGAAAAGATGAAGGAAGAAAGATATGATGAAAAGAGAGGTAAACAAAATAATAAATAAATAAAATAAAAATAATAAACCAAAAGAGAGACAAATAAAAAGAGGAAAGTAAGAAACAAAGAGAGAGAAGAAGAGATATAAAAATCTAAAAATAGGAAACAAATAGGAGAGGCAAGAAAAAGGAAACTAAAGACGAAAAAGTAAAATAAAGAAAAAAATAAGAAAGAATTGTAGAATTTTCATTTCTGTAGCACTCTGAATCAAGCATGCTACATTTATGTGTGATATTCTATCTTCTATCTTTTTAACCATACATTGTCACATTGTTAATATTGAAGTTATCACGAAGTTTATAGCCAGAGATAAAGGATAAAATCAAGATTGGTAAAGGTTGAAGGATCATTTAAAGTTTTCTGTCGGTTGAATGAGGGGTAATTAAAACATTACGCCGTTGCATGTGGCTAGATGTAACAGTGGTTGAAGTTATCTAAGTTCCTGTGTTTCCCGTATTTCCGCTGGTGAGTGCTTTGGGAGACGATGAAGTTTAATGCGATACTGTTTATATACGCGATGGATGTGCTCGGGTCTTTAGACTTCTCGCGTGTACGTCGGATATAACGGCGAGAAGCATACAGGGGTAAGATGGGGTAAATTTGGGGGCAAGGTTCTTGTTTTCTCGGAACAGCTCGGATGAGCTGATCGATTATTACGGCAGGACCTTGACGGATCTGACAGAAAACTAATAAACGAATGTGTGGGAAAGCCAATACGAGGTTTCCAATCAAATTATATAACTGCGTTTACTATATTTAATGCTTCAAGGTAAAGCTTGAAAAGGTGGTTGAGATAAAAGCGTAATTACTGTATTTTAATATTCGTATATATAAATAAAATAATATCTATGCAAAAAAAATTTCCATTAAAATCCATTATGTTTTTAAGAATTTTTGTTCTAACACAATCCCTAAAATAAAAGTAATTTATAAAATTTTACATTTAAAGATCGAATTTACGTGGATTCTTGAAAAAAATTATAATTTATTTTACATTTTCACTTTTTGTCAGAAAATTACATTTTAATTTCAAATTTTTATTCTGCTTTATATTTTTGTACTTTTTCTTCTACATTTTTAATTCTTCTTGGTATCTCTGTTATTTAATCTATTAACAATTTTTAGTTTAAATTAATTAAAATTTACATTATTGTAAATTATTTTTATAAAAAAAATATTATTATTAAAAAAAAAGGAATTTTTAAATTCTATTCCTTATAACAATATCAGAAATAAAAATAAAACTTGGTTCTCATGCACGCATACGCGTGATTCGAAAAAATTTCGTGATTTTATATTTTCTCCATTTATTCTCTCGATTTTATATAGATCTAGATAGACGTCGTAAAAACAAAACGTCGTTTGACTGAATATCGCGAGAGAGAGAGAGAGAGAGAGAGAGAGAGAGAGAGAGAGAGAGAGAGAGAGAGAGAGAGAGAGAGAGAGAGAGAGAGAGAGAGAGATGGGAAACGAAGCTGCCTTTCTCAGATGGCGAAGACGTGCGTATAGATAATCCGGCGCGGCCTTTCGACTACCTTGTAGCTCGAAAGCGATCGCGTGTTCGCGTGCAATCAAAATATTGGATTACGAATTCGCGCCGGAACGGCCATCTGCATTTGGCGATTGCACACCCTGATATATCGCGTCCCTAATTTACATTTGCGAGGCGCCTGTCGAGGAGGCATACCTATCGATCTATTCGTTTACGTTCCTGCAGTGTATGTGTACACGCTTGTAATGTTCCATAGAATTATGCCTGGCTGCATCCTTCTGTGTTCTATATATCATCTTAACAAAGCAAATCAGTTCGCTTACTTAAAGGAAGAGTCAAAATTATAACAAAGGTGCATGTTAATTATATTTAGATAAAATCTTTTAGAATAAAGTAAATAAAAAGCAGTGTTAATGAACTTTTATCTTTTATCTTTCATCTCTTATCTGTCGATTTAGCTCAGCTATTTATGACAATAATAAATATTTTTCTGAGACTGCTAAAATTTTTATTGTTTTTTTGTTGCAAAGAATTTTTATGAAATTATTCCCGTGATAGGCCGTGCTTTCGCAGTCTCTAATATGCGTACTGAACATCGAGATCAAGCCAGCTTTTGCCCTTTTGCTATTTCACATCTTGCTTGCGAGTAAATTTGTATAGAACTATAAAAATACTTTTAACCTAAGTGTGTTTGCGAAGCTAAAAAGAATATATTTTATAAGAACATGAAAAGATATGTACATATATACACATATATTCGTTTAACACACATAATTAATCGCATAGCCGAGAAAATATTCAATGTACGAAATATTATGCGGGTAATACTTCATCCAGTGAAGCAATCGATGCTCTCTTTTCATACTTCGTTAAATTTAAGTTCATAATTGGTTTGCACAAATGAGGATTATCGTACTAAAGAGAAAGTTGCTGTAGTCGATTAATAATTTAATTCAGCGCAAAATATTAACTCACTATATTTTGGGAGTACTTTACTTTAAAGCTTAATATAAATCTCTTTGCACACACATAGAATTGACTACAATATATGTATATTAGATTAGATACTTTTTAGTATCTAATCTAGAAAGTGAAAACACATTGCAATCTAGTTTTTGTAATTTAAATTACTAATATAATTGAAATAATTACAACTTACAATTAGTTCTTACAATATAAAATTATGTCGTTTCTTTTCTACAGAGAAAAGAGTATTTAACTAGAAAAAAATTTAATTCTTTAAACAATATTTCTTTTACTAATTGTTCATTAAATAAAATATAATTAAACATACTTAAGTATGCTATTTAGAATATAACTGCATGCGTATATCATAAAATTAGGGCAATCGTAGTATACTACACTGAGAAAAATTCAATTACAGTGCTATCACGGGGTGCCAAAAACACAAGTAGTTTATTCAATTGTATTATTATTAGACCCAATATCCGGATTATTAAACCAATAATTTGATTATTGGTTTAAGTAGGTATTTTTCAGCCTTTTAGAGATAGTTTTAGTAACCAATAAATTATTGGTTTAATAATCCGGATGTTTGGGTCTAATATACAATTGGAATAAACTATTTATGTTTTTGGCACCCCGTGATAGCACTGAAATTGAAGCAACAGCTTTTTTTTCTCAATGTACAAATGAAAAATTATCTTTTTGTGATTTAAGTATCAGAGATTTTTTTCGTACCTCTATCCCGAAGGTATGGGGGTAACTTCTCCTTCCGCATCTCCTTGCAATGTCGCTTATCGCAGGTGGATGTCGCGTTTGTCACAGAGGCCTCCTTCTCTTCCGTCACGTCGGATTCAGCCATTTCTGAAGCTTACTTTATGTATTTGTTCAAGATTTAAATTTAGGCACACACGTTGCGACTTGCGACTCACAGTCTAAAGAATTTCAAACCACCATCACAGTTATTTTTTTATGTAACAATCACATATTGAATTTGTTCAACGACACGTTTTTTTTGTTTTGAAAGATATATACCTTCTTCTGCTTCATGCGTCAGCTTTATGATCTACAGTCTGACGCAGCTCGACGGTCCATAAAATTCCATTCGTTTCCATTCAGCAGTCGTTCTTTGACCGGCATAACTTTCGCAAAAACGATCACGTCGATTCACACCGAAGTTAGTAAATTCTCACGTTTTCTCATTTTGCTTGCCGAAGACGGAATGCAGGAAAAATAACGTGCCTTGCCTACAGTTTCTCCCGGTGGTTCTCTGATAATCAATGTTAGACTTTAACGTCCGCGCTTGAAAGTTGAAAAGTACGCGAAATTTTACGTGCATGCGTGTGCAGTAATCTTTAAGATGTCGGTGATTTAAATGCAGATATTATTCGGCAGAATAGCTAAATTTTAAAGTTATCTCGCGCAAATTTATTATTTTTTAACAGTCAATAATTGCTTTTTATTTTATTTTGAAATCAGTATTCTTCCATTATTTTACGATTAATTTGTACAATTATTTAAAAAAAAACATTGTCTGTCTGTTGTAACAATTTTAAAGGTTTTTATTAAAAATATTACTTTATCTATTTTTAATTTAGATGCGTTATATTAATATTATACATGTACATGTTAGTTTGTATGTGCGTGTATTTTATGAACACGTTCTTTAGAATAGCTTTAGTTTATATTGTAACTTGTAACAAATTAAAATTACGTTCATTACATTAGACACTTGTTCATACGTTTAGTACATTTGCATGTATTCCGAATATTTAATCTAATCACTCTAATCGAGTACCACGAATGTCTGTGAAGGTAACGATGCTGTTTGTACTTTCATTGACTTGCGATAACTGACAGACTGCCGTCAGACGTGAAGCGAGAAATAATAACCCTAACTAACACCCCCGAGCTGACTCAGCTTAGCACACCGCGCGAGCACCCTACACAGGGTGGGTCAAAAAGAGAACACAACAATTTCGTCGATTAAAGTGTTGTAGCGACTCATCTTACGTATCATGCTTGTTCATCACTATTACAAATTTCTATCTAAAAAGCGATGTATTCTTGCAAGCTATTATTTTGAAAATAGTTTCCAATCGAGACATTCATGTCCTCTTCACACATATGCCTATATATAAATTTTCAATTATGTTATAAATTTAGATTAATTTCTAAACGTTCCAAATAGTTAATAATTTTGTATCACATAGTTATCGAGCTATAAATTATGTGAATAGTAAAGTTCTTTAAGGAGATTAATCGACACACTGTGTTAAGTAGATTTAAATTTCTAAAATTCTCAAATGTAGACTTATTACTAACAGTTTTAAATGCCAAATCAGTATTTTCCTGCATATACCCATGTGTTATAAATATTATTTGATAGACTGTAATGAGACGATCTGTAATGGATATGGATCGCGGTTAAAGGAAATTGTTCGTCTAATTGTTATACACGTACTGACAGCTTCGACGTGCCCGAATCACGCTTTTATACCTGCGTAGCACCTGGCACACATCTACTCTATATCTAAGCTATTGTATTCGGCACAGATGTGCGGAGTACGAATCGTCTTATCTTGTAGATCTATCGGAGCTGCGCATCTTTGCATGTGTTCGTGCTATTCTCGTGCCGGCCTTACAGACAATCGGAAATGAAGCCTTGCGCTCAGAAACGACTTTAATCAAATAAATTCAGGCACTTGCACTTTTCCGGGCCAGAGGATGGAAATAGTATGATTGTTCGATTATTATAGCAATATTCCATAAATTATTCCGTTAATTACAGTGTTGCAAAATCAGGTGATTACAATCTTAAATTGTTACATCTTGTTGTTAACAAACCATTTATTGAAATATAAATATCTGTACAAGAAATTATTGCATATTTTGGAATAAATATGTTATTGTAATACACTACAAAAAATATCGATAAAAAATTTAGCAAAGGTCGCGCTTGTAGGTATTTAAGTTTCAGCACGCGTGTTTTTAGTCCATTAATTAGACCCGATCAGTTATAGATTTTCAAACTTTTTGCAATTTTTCATCGCACGCAGAAGAAAGCCATTTGACCATAAGCAACAGTTACCTTTACCATCGAGAAGAACTATTTGTAATTAACTGGAATGGTGTGCGTGTTTCCTTATATGATTCTTCCGCTCCATATACGACTAACGCATAATGCGCGCATTTAATCCTTCCTTGCATTACCAGTTTCCGTTATAAATGATAATTAGATCGTCTTATGTTGTTCTGAAATAAAAATGTACGCACCAAACCGTAAGAAATTTAAAAAATTTGATAAATTATTTTTGTTATAAGATAATCAAATAAAATGTTAAAATTTAGTTAGAAACACTGGTTTGAGTATTGCAGAATTCAAACAATTGTAATAATAAGTATAACATAAAGGAATAACGTCAAGAATAGCGCTGGCATCTTAAAGATAAAAATAGTCTACAAATTATTGATTTATATATCAAGTCAATCGAGAATATTTCGATGAGATTATCATCTTCCGACCTTTCGCTTGATCGGAAGATTCAATTAAACGATTCGCTCGGATCACGATGCCCAGAGGATAACAAGGAATAAGCCGAAGGATCCTTAAAATTGATTTCCCCGCCGTTCTCGTGGTCGAAACGAATCGAACTTCTTGCTCGTTTCTAATTGCCAATTTCCTGATCATCCTACGCGAGTCCGCGCGCGCTCGAACGAGTCTAAGTTCAAGTTCGCGTTCTGAAATAGACGTGCAGTCCGTGTGCCTTATACACGAGAATGCGTCAAGGTGTTTGACTGTTGATGCAACTGTCTGCATATACGTGCGATATCTATAGCTGCGACGCCGGTGCGAATATGAAATTGGACAGCTAAAACCGTGTGGCGTAGTACCAGGAGCCGTGCAATGCATGCACACGTGCGAGTATACCGGAACGAACGAGAGGTGAGCTTAATGATCGATCAGCTCTACACGGGTTACGCCAGGCGAGGCGGAGATCATATATCTCGCGCGGATGATCGATCGTTGACGGGCGCCTCGGAAAATGGGAAAACTTTCATCGTACAAAGGAGAACATATGATTCTTTCTCATATTGTGTAATGTTGCCGAAGCTCGTCAAGTTCGAAGTACAAGTGTTAAATCTTGTAAAACGGAGGAAATAGCATTAGAAAATCTAATTATGACATGATCGGGACACATATACGTGATGTCTTCTGTGATTGAGCCGACAGCATTCTAGAAATCCCAATTTTAGCTTCAATAGATTCTTTTACAAATTTTGGGATTTTTAGAGATTCTGCTATTCCTTTAAGAAAAATTTGAAGGAAAAATATAAATCATACTGAGGCTACTCTTAAAAGTAGAATAAAATTAATTTCGAGAAGTATTTTATTGAAATGATGTAATATCTAAGAAGAAAATTTTAACTTATTTCCTATGTTTATAAATTTAATGTAAAAATTTTTGTATTTTGTACCTTTTATTACAATCAGACAAAGAAATATTGATGCAACCATGCATAATATTTACTACTATTAGTCTTTTCCTTTGTTTTCCAATACGCATCGCATGGAATCCTTTGTACTGCATGAGAAATAATTAGGGGGGTCTATCTTTTTCAATTTTTTAAAAATCTACTAAAAACAATAAGCTCTTTACGTAAAAAAATAAAATGCGACAAATTTGATTATACCTTTTATTTTAATTATGTATGCAGAGTTTATTTATGCAGAATATTACTTTTCTCTTATTTAATTAACAAATTATACATGTAAGAACGAATCGTACAAGTAAAGAAAGTATATTCCCAGATAAATTGTAAAATACAGATTAATGTAATTCTACACTACACATCTCTTAGAAGTTAAAAATTGTGTTAAATGCAATTTATGTGCATAAATATTATTCGAAGTCGAGATAGAAGAATTTGTATTCTTTATGAAGCACAAGTTCAACTACCTCAAGGAAACTTTTTACCTTATAAATGATCCCTCCATCCTGTTCCGAAACTTTTATTGACTGTAAACGAGTGCAATAAGGAACGCCGTTGACTCGTAATGCAAATATTGAGACCGAAATGACAGTTTCGGCCCAGGTATTATCGCACTTCCGCCGTAAATGAACGGTCTCATTACAAAGAAGAAACCCGAATCCAGGCTGAATCAGTTTCCAGGTCGGCTTTCGTGATCCGGGCTAATAGAAGCTCCACCTAGGGCATGCCTATCTATAGCAAAAATACTCCAATTACTCGAGAACACCGTCTTTGGCACACTTCCATGGAAGTTGCATAAATTATTTGCTGCCCCGCTGTTTTATTACGTATATGCCCAAACGAATTGTGTTTCCCATTGCAAATTACACTGGCGTGATCCTCGAGGAAATCGTCTATTTAAAAAACAATTAATTATGCAGCACGTCAAATAATCAATTCTAAACATTGTTAATTTCTAAATTCTTTACTCAATTAATATAATTACAAATGAGATTAGATAAAAATTTCTTTAATTTTTTTCTTATTAAAAGAAGGTAATATTTATATATTGTACAAGTGTCATATGATTATTTTGACAATATACATGGTATTTTCTTCCTGGATATTAAAAATTTTTAAATTAACTTATTTATTATTTTTTCTTTGAAAGAGTGAATATATAGATAGTTATTTATCATGCGTTTTCTTCGAGTATTAAACATAAATTTAATAAGCAGAAAACAATAGCAAGATGTATGTAAAAAGCTCCTAATTTTCTTCTTTTTAACGTGTTTTACTTCAGGTTAGTATATTTTAATTTAAGTTTTTTTATTTAATTTAATTTGATTTTTTATATTCGAATCTGTTCATAATTCAAAGGATATTTGAAAAGAAAAAGAATGACAACGAATGAGCAGTTTGAAACGTAAAAACGCTTTATTTTTTAGCGTTTGTTTTACGAGAGATTGTCATTTTCAAAATTTGAATATGGCGCGCCAGCGCTCGTCTCGTCGCGAATCCGAACGAAGCGAGCGATTCGCGCCGTTTGCCGAACGCATTCGCGCCTCGCGGATTCGGCGGATTGCAATATTGCTGCAGCCGCGTTCGCGTTCGCTGCCACCGTCGCGTCGTTCCGTAATGACCTGCGATCTCTTTCGGCCACACACCCGCGTAGATATTCGGAAATCCAGGTAATTCTTCCGCATTAAAGCTGTTGAGCCGTTAATCTCGAAGCTCATGGCGTAATACTGCCGAGTAGTCGTCGGGATAAAAGAACAGAGCCGAAATTAGTATCCGTGACCGGCTCCGATGTATACGCCGCGACGCGACGGTCAAACAAGTAGAGCACAATCTCGATCTTGACTCTTCGTCTCCGCGCAAAGATCTAAAATATCGAAGAGAGAGAGAGAGTGATTCGAGACCCCCCTCCCCTTCGAGACACGGGAAAGGCTGGCGGTAAATAAGATCGAACGAGGGATATCCGTAGCGAGGTCGAGTCCCTTAAGGGCAAGGGCCCCGAAGCACATAATTTAACACGGCGTAGTGATATACGACGGTCGTAGTTCCCGACCCGATAGATCAGGATACGCCAAAGCTTGTGCGTTACTTACGTCCACGACTACGATTGTCATATATATGTGCTTTGGCCCTAACGCGTTTGGGGTGAGAGGATATAAAAGATTCGAGACGTCTAAAAGATTCAAATATGGCAGTTTAATCGCGATGTATTTCCGAAACGCGCGCCGCCGCGCCGGCCGCAAGCTATCGCGCGAATTATTGTAGCACGTCGCAATGAACGCCCCTCGACTTTCGGTCGCAAATTCGCAATTCCAGGAGGTAATTTTTTCGCATCTAAAAGCTATTCATTAGTATCGCAGCGTATGATATGATATGATATATCGTCGAGAAATCGCGCGCGCGCCTAACGAGAAGCAAATTGTAAGATGAGAAAATTGATATTCGTGGAAGCGAGTGCTTCCGGAGCCGCATACGTAGATTATTCCTTTTTTTTCGTGGAAATCTAAAAAATGTTCGAATTGTATTAAATTTAGATAAGAACAAATAAAAGATATTTACACACCCACGATACACCCACGCACACGATCGTGGGAGGGGGGGAGGGGGGTGAAATTCTTGCGAAAAATCTGGGTTATCTGGCTAACCGTACTGATATATAATGCATCACGTAGTCCGTAATCCATTAGAGGCAATATATGAGATATTGGAAATAAACGAGCGAAATGTGTAAATTGATATCGCAAATATTTCAGCGAGATTATCAAACAGTTGGTAAAAAAATAAGTGTAAAATCTCAATAATGATATTAACAATAAACGTCACAGCGACCGAGCAAGTAAACATTCGGGTATTTTTCTTTTGCGCAACGTAAATATAAACATGTTCGATATTTTGATATTTATATAATACTACATTCTTCATTACAAAACATCACGCAGACTGCACATTATTATGTTATAAAAATAATTTAATCCACGCAAAAAACGTTCACAGCGCTATAAATCATACACAGTACCTATATACCTGAATGAATAAATATCAAAGTAATATCAAGTATGGAGCTTTATACAATGTTACGTGAGGTATCGGTAAAAAACCTGCTTCAACAACAAGCGTCAATTCTAAAGATTTATGGCATTCAATATGAATAAGGCTTCATTCAAGACAATATATGTTTCCAAATTATAACGCGTATATAAACAGATATGTATATACATGTATTCTATTGTGCTTTGGACTTCTTCGCGGCGCCCTTTTGCGGTTTCGGACGTTTGTTCGACTGGTCCGTCTTCGATTTTTCCGTAAAGTCGTATTTCTTCGATAGTCTTTCCCTAATGAGTAAGCCCCTAATAAGTTTCCTCCAATTACCGTAGACCTTCTTCCTCGTTTTCTCGGCGGCCCGTTTAGCTGATTCAATTTGTTCAGTTTCCCAAGCTTCTCGTAACGTATCTTCGTATTCGGCGCATACAACATAGCCCTCAGTGGCCGGCACAGCGCCCGTCCAACCAAAATTGAAACCCACTACGGCAGTCGCGCAATCTATGTTCAATTTTCGCGCGATGCGATTTAATCCTGGAACTACAAGGATTCGTTCATTGAATGTGCACTAGAGATATCGCAATATTGTAACACTCCTTTAATATTTGTCTAATTTTCTACATTTTGCTATTTATTTTATTCGATGTAAAATAATGTGACGAATTGTTAAAGAGAATATCGTTAAATATGACAGATATATTGTACTTACGGTTTATATGCACTGTGCCTTTTGGAAGCATACTCATCTTAAACAAATCCACACTTCCGTACTCGTTTCGAGGCACAATACCATTTTTAGCTTCTGGGGGATCGTAATCTGTAGTTTGCCATTCTCCGAATAGTTCCAATGCAGAATCCTTAAGTTTCATACCTGAAAGCTGTCAAATTTTTTGTTACATTTTTCATATAATTTTCATACAAATGAGACCGACGCATGAGACAAACTTTTCACCCAATTTACCTTGTCGTATTTTGGAAGTGCTTTAACTATTTTGTAAGGGTCCTGTTTCGGCTTAACTACACGAGCTTGCTTTAGCCAGGTCTCTCGCGAGCGTAGCGTATGTACGCAATACCGCGAATAAATAGCTTCGCCCGTTTTCAAATGTCCTAATGGCACACAATCCGGTGGATACAATGCTTCGTATTTTAGTAAATGCCTGACGAGAACGTATAATGGGTGCCCTTTGCACTCGCCAACGGTTTTAGGCAATGGTTGTTCCAATTCCCTGTGAAAACAGTGGTACATTAGTTATCTTTTGACATCCTTCGTCGCAGTTGTGTCTAAATAAATAGGATAGTATCAAAAATTAGAAAAAAAAAGAAGAGAGATTACTTTTGCAATAGCAATTCATCTTCCTGTTTAGACATAGCTGTCTCCCTTTCTTGCCAATAACTTAAAGTCTCAATCCACCATTTTTCATCAATACGTTGCTTACGTGTGACAGAAAGCCACTGCGGGCAGTAGCGTCTTGTAACATCCTTTACTAATCTTTCCGAATTATAAGCTATCACGTATAATACTGGCTTGGTTGCTCTTTTCTGAAATATTGTTATGCAATAAATTTCATGAAAATCTCATAGGCAAAAAAATTATAAGAGTTGCTTTGTAATTATGGAATTTCCCGTTACTTTTTCAAGTTACTTACATATATTTCAGCTACACAATCTACATTTCCATCCATAACATTTATGCATATCCAGCTTGCTTTAGATTCCACGTATACTTCGGCCCATACATCTCGTCTCGTTTTTAATTTATTATCAGTTTCTTCATCTGTTG
The DNA here is from genome assembly GCF_048541705.1 of Temnothorax americanus. Taxonomy (NCBI): domain Eukaryota; kingdom Metazoa; phylum Arthropoda; class Insecta; order Hymenoptera; family Formicidae; genus Temnothorax; species Temnothorax americanus. The sequence goes on from NW_027509802.1 coordinate 4,559,795, forward strand.
ACGCTTGGTCTTTTTTTTCACCCTTTCCTTTAGATTTAATAACTGCTTTATTTTTACTACTGCATCTCCTTTTTGACTTGCTGGGTGGTTCTTCTTCTTCTTCTTCTTCTTCGGAACTTGAACTTTGACTGTCACTCCGCGACTGTCTCTTAGAATTTCTCATTTTAGATTGATTATTTTTTGAAATAATCTTAGCGTTTTGTTGTTCGGTTGAAGTAGGTACAACATCATGTGCTTTACGAGATCTTAAACGCCTTGGGGATAGATCAGCCTCTACTTTATTTGAGCTTGTCGAAGCTGTTTCGACATTTTTGGACGTGGAAGCATTATCTTGCGCGGATATACTGCTATTTAACTTATCTTTGTTTTTCTTACTGTAGGAATACTTGGAACGAAGAATCTCCGCTGCCCTTTTCTTTGCTTCTACGTTGGCGTTACTTCGCGCAGCTTCGTTATTCTGAATTACATTGTTATTTTTTAGTTCTTTCTTTGATTTCACATTTTTCTTATCTTCCTTAGACGTTACCTTACTCTTCGTTTCCTTCGTTTCTTCTTTAAGTTTACCCACATTTTTCTTATCTTCCTTAGATGTCACCTTAGCTTTCGTTTCCTTTGTTTCGTCTTTAATTTTACCATCTTTTTTCGCTGTGCTCGTTTTAGGCAGTAATTCGCTGTAAGATTTTACAAGCGGTGGATTGAGAGACACCACCAAACGACAATGTAAGCCGATACCTCGCAATATCGCCACGTACAATATCACCAATTCCCTGTAATTGTAAATTTTCTTCTCCGCGATTCTTTTCAATAACGTTTCTCTATTTATGATGACTTCGTTATCGCCAGATTCTACAGTAAACATATTTTTAAACCATTTTGTCAATTTTGTCAGATATTCCAAATTAAAGTTGTCCTTTGGGTAATTTTTAGTCGAGATAAGAGACACCACCGTTGCCATTATCTCAGGATCACTTGCTTGACGATTTAAGTAAAAACCGTATGCCAGCCAACAAAGTCTACCAGCTTTTTCCATAATAATCTGATTGGCTTTCAATTTTCTTCGTAGAAGCGCAGTCAGATCGGACTCCTTCTTGCTGCCTGTTTTCTTCTTGACAAGCACACTCGTGCCCGGCAAAGTTATCTTGACACCTTCCTTAGGTATGGTATAATTTTCAGGACGTTTAACATCCTCTTCCTGCTCCTCCTCGTCGTTCGTGTCCTCGTCATCCTCGTCATCCTTGCGGAATGCGTGTGCTCCGCTTTCCCCTTGCAGCAAAACAGCGTTTATCTCGTCCGATATATTTTTCCTCTTCTTTTCTATCTTGACTTCTTTGTTCAGCCGGATACTATCGTCCTTGGAGGAGTGCTGCTTAGGCTCCTCATCGTTGACATGAGCCTTCTGCGAGGCTTCCAGATTCTTGACCACCTCGGAGAACAGTTCGATGTCATTGTTCTCGGGCACACTCGCGAAATTTTCGTCGTCGCTGCTCTCGTCCTCGCTATCGTGCTTCACTAGGTTAGGCTTTGTCGCCGGTTTTATTGAGAAGAAACTAGCTGTCAGCTCGTCTTTTGGCGTGATACCGGCGAAATCGTTGCTGCTGTCGGAACTGTCATCGTCGGAATCATTCATATTGAGCGTTTATCCTGCAAAAATATTATCTCATTGGTCTGCCGCTACTTGTTATTGTTCGTTATTATCGTACTTTACCTGCTGCAGTTCGTTAATGTCTTCGAAATTGATTTTCCTTATAACGTAATTTAACAAAGATTGATTGCCTATACGAAGCTGTCACAATTTATTGTATTTATATTATGTAAATGTACTTACTTGTAACGTGAGAAGACACTGCACCAACCGCACGTGCGTGACGAAAAACACAGGGAAGCGCATTGTTATGAAATAGTAAACTGTCTTATTACCTTCGAATGATATATAAGCCTGCTAGTTTATCGGTAACAGTTAGTATAGTGTGCAAACGTGATATTATTTTGCCTTACAATTTGGCTCGGAGATGAAATTTACTTCTTGATAAACAATTGAATAAAATGATTCTTAATATAAAAAAGAATTTGTATTAATAACATACGTATAAATTTATTTTATACAGAGAATTAAATTAAATTGAAGATTAAAGTAAATAGTGGAATTTAGAAAATTTTCATTAAAAATTTTAAGATAAAAATAAGATACAAAATAAAATTTATATTTTTTTAATATTTGCAATTTTATAAATTGTGAATTTTCAGATCAACAGCAATATTTTTGTTATTGCAACTTGCAAGTCATATTTTTAAAATCAACATTTTGCAATACATTTTTATAGTATTTGTTGAATATTTCTTAAATAATTTTGTATATTTTTATGATATTTTATATTAGATCTTTATATCGTATTTTTCATAACTTTTATCGATTTTTGTAAAGAAAGAAATACACTAAAATATTTTTTACTAAGATTTTTTTATCATAATCGTATCCTCCTAAATGCGATCGGAAAGTTATCAATTTTTTATAATACATTTGACGCATTCATTTGACTCGAATACCTTTTCTTAACAATGATAATAAACCGACTTTCGTGAATATTGATGGATAGCGCGTAACGTTGACAACAAAGCAAAGGTTTACCCAGGCGTTCATTATTATTCTTCGCTTTACGGGCGACAGTGAAATTTATATCCTTGCATAACAAAAGCTGGAGATTTTATGAAATATTACTGTAACAATGATCTCCTCTTGGTGAAAAAATTGCGGAAGGTGTAGCGTGACGGGAAAAAGCGCGCGCTAAATAGGAGAAATTAAGTGCGCACGGTATAGTGTATGAATTTTGAAGCAAAACAGTTTTTCGCTGGTTTGAAAGACGTTGTCTGCGCACTCAAACTCGTTGTCCATTCAAATAATTCTCAGAATTATCTTGAAATTTGAATAGAAACATTAAACATATATGAATTACATGCAAGGGGATAAAAGAACTCGGTATTATACCGGTTACCAGATTTTTCGAATTAAATTTCTATTCAAACATGCAAAATTAACTAATGAGTAACATTTATTTTACTTCATCAACGTTTATTTATTCAAATTTTATTTCGCATATAATTTTTGATCTTTTCATAGCGTTATAATTTGGAGTTTTATCGGTTTAGTATTTTATCATTAGATGACCTTACAGTTATCGACGTTTTGGGGTTGAAGAGATTATCTCTTTTTTTACCCATTTTTATTCTCCAATGATTATTGTAATCGAATCGACATGTAATGGTGCGATGATGGGTTTTCTACTACGGAAACCTGCGTACAGCTGCGAGTCACATTCTTCATTAATGAGTAATGAATTATTTCGATAGTAGCGTACTAACGTTTATAAATAATGAGCAAACAGATGCGCTCGTCCCTTTTGCGACGTTAGCGGCTTTCTCCGAGCGCGTGCATCGCCTCCGGAAATTTATCGGGATACGTCGAGTTTGTCAGTATCTCGTGCACCTGCACTCTCTGAATACGGTTCGACGTAATGGATAATTGGCGATCCGATGGCCGATGTACAATACCTAAGTGCATTTATGTGTAAACCCGGTGCCGACATTTGCCTTGTTTGGTCACATTTCAAATCCAATGTACGTAGCATGGAATCCGATAAACTGCGAATAATAAACCATGCATGCATGCATGACTTAGAATGTTCCATTCTCCGCAGTTGAGTATTCCGTGGTAAATCGGGATTTAAAGCTGAGCATATGTTTTTTCGCAACCTGTCAATAATCTTAATCAGTATTAAATATCTTAAATAAACTTTATCTTTTATTAAAATGAATATAACTGTATTTTCAGAAGTAAACGGAAAATAAAATATATAGTTGTGAAAGAGCAGATAATTTTAATTTTTATAACTGGAACATTTATCAATGTTTTGATGTTAAAACGAAAAATATTGTTTTCAGATTTGGATTATTCATGGTCAAAAGGATACGATGGATGCTTGGAACACCACGTATCTTCAATATCAGTGTGCAGGATAGGTGTGAGGATGCAGTGTGGACTTCTGATAAAGGTATGTGCATAAAGTTATCGAAACCAAATCTTGAACAGAGAACGGATCTCTCCATCGTATAAAGCTATTGTAAACAGCCGCATGCATATACATGAATTTACGAAGATTTATTTATCGATATCGATTGTTAAGGTATTCATAGTTGGAGCTTATATTTAAGACCGTCTTAAGTTTATCTTCAAGTGCTGTACGACTCGTTTCACTGACTACGGAGTATCTGAAGATGAATTTAAGACGATCTTATATGTATATAAGATCTTATATATAATCTCTGAACACACACACCGGCCCAAAAGTATTTAATATACGGGGTTGCATTTCGTGTTCAGTTCATCGTTACGATCTTTTTTACGTTCCCTCGAAGAAGACTGACCTGTAGATAAACACAATCTGATTTTAATGAAATTATAAATTACCAATTATACGAAGATGGAGAAAAATATATTTTTTATCCACGTGGGATATTCATGAATGTAAAACAACCGTGTCTTATATTTTATGATTCAAATTTCAAACCTTTTAAAAAAGTTCTACTGTGTTTTTCATATTCCAGTAGCTTTATTATAGAATATATCTCATTAATTATGAAGTATGTATGATTCTCTTTTACATATACATATTTTCTCTTTATTATGCGAATTATAAATTCAGAAAACATGATAGCCTGGAAAATTGGAAATTATTACAATACTTTGTCTACATAAATTGTAAATTGTGTAGCTAAATTATGTACATTATATATTCTGCATATAAATACATATACAAATTACGAGACAAATTACGTAAGAAAATATCAATATTTAATTGTTTGTACAGAATTTTGTCAATATTAATACGTAACATTCATTTCATAATAAGATTATATGTTAAATACTTGTTATGCATAGGATGTATGTACTAGAATGCTTTAGTTTTTGAAATTTTACTGATTGATGATAAACAAGCAATCGATTTTTATAAAAGAAACTACCATTTATTTTCTATAGAATATTTTCTAATAATATATACAATTTTAGTATGCAATCTCATTTATTTTAACGACACTACGTAATGCACATAATGCGTAATGTGCGTTTACTGCGTCTATACATGTAGCTTTACCTTGATATTGTTCCTCTATGAGGATATGAGGGTATGAGATAATTACAGCTTGCACAGCTGTTCCAAGATATGGTTTGTTCGGAAGCTGGTTCGAGATGTAGTTAATTCAAATTGCGTTTCTTGTATCAAGCATTCGTTAAGACTTTTAATTATTCTCAAGCCACTTTCAAGTATAAAGTTTCTAATTAAGCACTGTTAAACTCTGTGAAATCAGTTTCAACTCTTTGGATTAAATGCATATTTAAGGAACCAGTTGGAATGAAGCAATTACAGGATCTATGACTTTTGATTTAAAGATATTGATTCCCAGTTTTAATCTGTCGGAAGTTTAAATAAAAAAGAAAAAAAGGATAGGTGGTGTCGCGCGACTGTTTATACAAAGACACTGTCGATATGTAATACTTGTTAACGACATAAATCGATGATGCTTATTATTATTCATGCTCGATTTAATTCGAATACACAATATTATCATTTGTATACATATAAGACTTTTTATATATTTCTTTTTTATATTTTTTACAGATTCATACAAATTCTTTTATTATAATTCTCGCGTTTATTATATCTAAATATAGATTTTGACTAATATCTTTTTTTTTCTTGTAAGTAGGGGATTTTTACAAATTAAACTCCAGAGAAATAAATAAAACTTCTTGTCTTTTTATTTAATATCAACCAGACTTTATTATAATAGATTATTAATAATTTGTGAATCAGTAAAATGATATCGGAGATTAAGCGTTAAGAAAAGCTGTGAGAAAAGATAGTTTAATTAGATTAATTCTTCTTCGAAAACTTTAAATGTTTAAATTGATCAAGAATTTTTAAATAGCTAACAACTTTCATTAAATAAAACATTCCATACATCTGAAACTCAAGAAGCAAAACTTCAACTAAAGTGCGTTGGGTTTTTTGTACGTGCTTATTAAAAGCAATAATAGTGTTTTATCTATACGATACACTGATATACCTACACCAATTGTTGCAGTATGCAGATTCACAATAACCAGACATCGCGACACGTGTCTCGATGTAATTTACTTCGTCATTGTTAGTTAAATACGGTCGATAAAAACAACGGTGTTATTTTAAATGACCAGGTCACGCGAAAATTAAACGTCATTCGTAAGCTCAATCGGAAACAAATAACCGATAAAAACGATATTTGCCCATGCGCTTACAATTATTTAAACATATTGAGAGATAATGCAAACTTTAATAATGTATATAGTTCACGCTTAATCATCACATATCGGACATGAAGAGATTATACGATATTTTTAATAAAAAGTGACAAAAAAATCTCATTAAAGCAATTTAATCATTGGTTTCTATCATTGGTAATCAGTCTATACAATGTTTGAGTATATTCTATCTGAAGGAAATAATATCATTTTCCTGAAAACAATGTTATTTTTATTAAAGATTCGATATGTTATAATTTTACAGGGAATATTAAAAATTAATAAGTTTCTTAATTCATTACTCATATGGTCGTTGTACAGGTATAAGAATATCGGTGAAATGTTCTCGGTTATTCTTACTTTCCAACTACCGCCAGGTCATTTTCAATGTGTGTGTTTTGTGTGTGTGTTTTTTTTAAATCTTAAATATAATTTATAATTAATGGATCAATAATTATTTATCACTTCCACATTGTTATCTATGCTAGTATAACATAGAAATTGGCATGTTTCGCAGTAAAGACAACTATATTATATGACGCAATATAAATACTATTATAGCTCTTACAATTTATATTAATCTTACAGCGGGATACATGTCCCGTTATCACAATATCGATAATAATAACGCAATTTAATTAAATTAAACAATTAATGAAATAAAATTACAAACTCGATATTATTACGTTCCATGTAAAAGAACCAAAGGATTATATAATTTATATCAAACAAAAGATGAAAATTACGTAAAAGACACAAACTTGCATTTTCGCGTTTAATAAATATTTATGATGTTAGATTGGACAGTTTGACGGGACATTTAACAAATATTTTATTATGTTTTATCTTAGGATAGAAAAACTCACATAAATATTTGTGACAGTGTCAGCCCTTTGTCATTCTCGTTTATTTATTTTACTTTATCTCGCATTTTCTTCGAAATTCCACGTTTGTATTTACGTACACCTTATACGCGGTATAGTTTCGCTTTTGAGAAATGCGAAACGAAGCATTGGGAGATCAACGACGTCTTTGAAAGTGGTGAGCGCCTGTCTTTGTTAACGTTGTCAAAAGGCTTCGAGAAACACGAATCTCCCAATTGATCCTCGTAATTGGCTCCCAACCTAACGTCACTTTAGCATGAAACATGTTTCTTCAAACGAACGTAACGCATCTATAGAGATTTCCCGAAAGTATATATAACTTACAACATACCTCAGATACGAAGATCATTTAACGTATCGATCGACGAATTACAATCACTATATTATCATTTTTTTATCAATTCCCTTCGCGAAGCAATCAACGAACATTTTGCTATCCGCTACAAACAACACGTAACACATTTGTAGGGCTGATTTCAGCGCTGATTTATTTTGTAGGTATATAAGCACATTTGCTATTTCTTTCTAACGAATCTCTATCACGAAAGGGAAATATTACTTGCGGCGCCTATCTAATGGTACAAGATTGCATAGAGAGATAATGTTTCTGTTCCATTGCCAACGTGAAGAGGGTTTAGCTTGATATCATACTTATCGTACAACTCATTTCGACTAAACGAGGACATTACTTATCTCATAAGAAGATTTGCTTCAGCCATTTTGCTGAAAGTAATAAATCATTCTCTGATTCAGGTACTTTTTTTACTGAAATGAAGAAGTGATTCGTATTTTATAGGAGAAATTAGCTTGTGAATAAAATTAGAGAAATTGTACAAAATCTTGCTGGAAAGAAGTCTGAAACTGTGATTCATGATTTGATCTTGAGTTTTACATATATCTTTATCATAATTTCATATAAATTTCAGCTTTTTCGCAATCTTAGAAAAATATTTTTTCCAATTTCTTCCAAACATTTACGATGCAGTAGATTAACAATTTTGTAAATTTTTTAAATTTGCACAAGTATTAAATCTTTGCGCTCCAACATTTAGATATACTGCGTTAATTAAAAACATTTAATTATTAATTTTATTATATATATGAACTATCTCCTTCTTTCTCTCTGCAGTCACAAAATATACTGTAGAGACTAAAAAAAGTTAAAACATATTAAAAAATAAATTATATAGTTCACATATTTCTACGAATACAATAAATATACTTTTATTGTGTTAAAAAATTGTATAAATAGAGAAAATATATATGATAATAAAATAAATGACATAAGGCATTAATTCAGAACTGAAAATAAAAGTACAAGAGAATAGAATGTTCGTGCAAGCAATCCGATGTCTTTCAATAATAAAAATGAATGTAATATAAAAAGAATTAATGCGTCAGGGAAATGGGAAAGGTCCGTTGAGATAAAAATTGTCCGCGACCGCGACAATTTATCGAACCCTGTTGTGGGCGGACACAAATAAATATATCCAGCTCCCGCGAGAAACTTTATGTGTTCGCGCGACTTACACAGCGATTTTTATACAAGAGACGATAAAGTTTTGCCACAAATGGAAGGCAACGATTAATCGCGGCAATTCTCCGTGTCGCGTAGTAATTGTTGCGATTTCTAAGAGTCTAAGAGTGGTTTATCGGACAGCCGGAGTGATTTAAGGAAGTTCTAATTTATTGCGGTGACGCAATTCATAGATTTTTATTTCGTAAAAATCCGTCGCTTCTGCGGTCTCTTGCAATCGATAAGGGTATCGAGCGCGTTGAACGTGCAATAAACGCAAGCGCGAGATTGAAAACGCGACAATTCGATTATTGCGCGTGTACTGCGCGCTTCTGAAATCAAGAACGGATGCTACTTTTTTTCATACTTGTTCTCGGACGGACGTTTGATATTTCGAATTTTAATAATGCGTCGAGATTTGAAAGCTTCGTTTTGCAAAATTTGATCAAATAGTCCGATTTATTATTGTCCAACAAGAGTTTTTAATTGAAATGTACATTAAACGTTTTCAGACGCAAAACCATTTTGAAAGAACACTTTCAAAAAGAGAGACGTGAAAACAAGCGATATTTTCCGTGATTGCGCTTTTAATGCTATTAAAGTCGTGTATATAAAAGATTAAGTCGACTTTATAAGAAATTTGTCAAATATAATATTTTAACATTTAATTATAAAAGAAAGTACAACATATATTTTAAAGTATTTATCAAATTTGTAGAAAACATGTAGGTATTAGCAAATTATGAAATGCATATTAAAGATGTATATGTAACATTGTTTTTGAATACATTTTTAAATTTACGATAATGTTAGCGATAGAGATAACAATTAATAATGAAAAGCATTGTTATGATAGTAACTGTAGAATCGCGTCGCAATTGTAACTGGAAAATTAATATTTTAATCATGATAAGGTTTCTCGTAAAAAGTTTTTTTGCATAAAAAGAGGCATAATTAGCGTTTTACGGAGAAATACTTTGATCTTTTATTATCTTTTAAGGGCAAAATGTAAATCATGAATGTAATTTGCATTTAACTTGAGCGAAAGAAGAAGTTGCATCGAGGAGATTTTTTAAATATTCAACTGCATTACTGTGAATCGCAAAGCAAGACTGTCCTTTGGGTGACACAAATTCTCCATCTCGCATTGCATTGTTAATTATGTTAATCACTGCGCTCGTTTTCACGGCGCTGCTTTCGAATAATTCCATAATAAAGTTGTCTATCCGGTTTGCGAGTCGGTAAAAACAGTATAGCAACTTTTATATTAATCCATATGTAATTAGTATTTAATTATTCTACGAGTATATAATTATATTCTACTTTTTGAGCTCTTAATCCTTTATTTTGATTTGTATGACAATTTAATTTATTATTTATAATTATCATCTCGTATATATGCAGTATATATTTTCTAGTTTATAATAAATAGGTATGCGCGAATTTGTAGATAATAATCAATGGCAATGAAACATTTTTTAGGATTAAAAAAATATATATTAAACATCGCCTTTTTAGATCAAATCTATTATTAAATATTATTTTGTGAAACAACATTTTACAATAATTAAAAAACATTTTTGCAAATTACAAATAAAAAATTATTATAAACTAGAGAACCGAGATAAATAAGTGGAAAATACGTTGTTAATATTACAAAAATATTGAAATTTTTTAAAGAAAGTATCTTAAAAAACGTCTGTTAAATCTCTAAGAACAAAATAGGTAACTGCTCGAATGCCATCTTGCGTTGCGCCACTATTCTACATTAGTACAGTCTAAACTATTTAAACATTTCGCTGCTGCTGTATTTTCTGAAGAAGCATGACGCCTTTGGACTTAACTGTTTATGACGTAGTTAAGTTAGTTGTGTTCTATTTCCTGTAGAAAATTATACTGCAGCTTGCGCTATGCATTGTAATAATCTTTGTCTGCAAATTTTAAGCAATTTAAACTCAGTTTAATAAGCACACGTCTATGTTTCAACTAGGCTGTGCTGTTAACAATTCATTTGGCGTACGATAATCTTAATTTGTCAATGACTGTTAATATTGACTAAAGCAAAATGTAAATAGAACGTTGTTAGTGCATATGAGATCAATATAATTATTAATATAATAATTAACAATATAAGTTTTTGAAATAGTCAATCAGAATGTGCAATAAACAAAAATACAAACTGATTATTTTCACAGCATAAATAGATATTAGAGCGCAGAATTGGAAATGGGAAAATATGAAAAAATTTGATAAATATATATTTTTCCATCATCGAAGGTAGTACGGGGATTATAGGATCATTTTATATTCTATAATATGATAATTTTATGTAAATTTTAAAACAATATTTAAAGTGACTTGTTGCGAAATGATGTACAAGCTTCTAATTTTGCTTTAATTAAAAATTTTTAATAAACAAGAAATAGTGTTTGTGTGAATAAAAATTCGCTATTCGTGTAATAAGTTTTATAATTTCTGATACAGTTATCTGGAAAATTGATAATTTTCTAATTGAAGATACATCTTATAAATATGGAAGTACGATGGCATTATACAAAATCACTAATAACAATAATTTGACGTTTTCACATACCTATCACAACATTTGTTTTTTATGTATATAATTGTGCGTATCGTCAATTCGACGGCAGTCGGACACGTTGCAATGTAACTAACAATAAGTAACATGCAAAATTGAAAAGAAACATGTTGGAAAAACATAACGACTCGCCAACTAATTTAAACAAATATTTGTTACATATCTGGTGTGTCGTATGCCCGGGACGTAAGCCGACGCTTGAAGACGCCCCGGGCGTTGTAAAGTTCGCAACGACGATGCAATTAAGACCGGTGGCAGTAGCGAGCAAATAAATTTCACCTCTCTTTGCTTGTCGCCATGTTGGCGGGCGGAGAACCGCGGAGGAAATACCTTCTTTCCATTCTTGCGGTACACGTGTTTAAAAGGAAGTTATAGTCCAGCGAGCTCTTTACACCGGATAGCAAAAGGTTCGTTGATTTCTTCGACGCTAGACATGGGTGACCTGGGTCACCGTGTGATTGGTCCCGGTGTGCCCATTGTTCTCCATCGGTTGATGCGGCACCGCCATCCATCTGCCGATTAATCGCCATCGATTGCAGAACAGCTGATTGAAGGTTGTGCGAAATTGTCGACTCATGGCGCAGTACAAGATGAAGTTGATGGCCGAGTTTATAAGTGTCAGAATGTCTATCACGTCGCCTGTCGAGAAAAGAAACAAACTTGATTAGTATAGGAAGTTTAAAATTGCCAAGAATGATTTAGCTTCAGGAACTTTTCCATCAACTCTTTGAACTTTTGAATAAATTTTTGAGAAGTTTGCCTCTGGAATTTGGTACATAAGTTTCTTGTTGATGAAAAAAAAGAAAAAAATTGTAAAAAAATTTTTAGCAATCAGAAAATTAAGATGCTCTTTTAATGATCTTCTGTCTTTAGTTGACCGACTAGTCAATTAAGTTTTACTTTGAGACTTAGCTATATATCATAGAGTCGCAAATTAAATATAAATACAGATTTGATGAAAATTCTTCAGAAAGTCTTTCTCTTTATCAAAAAGAAATATCTATGCATTAAACAATCGAAAGTGGATTAGGTTAAATTTCGAATTTTCTGGGATTTTTCTCTCGTTTTTATCCAAACGTCTATACTCTATATGCATTACATTTCGAAAGGCTCAAAGATGTGAATGGAAGTTTTCACGGGCTTTACTAAAATCCTTTCTGTAATCTTTTACATGAAGGGGCTCGCAGAAATGTATTTCTTTTCGTACGTATATTTCGACATTTCCTTATCTTTTTTCCGCGCGCCTTCTATCTTTATCTTCTCTTAATTTTAAAGAGATTATGTCTTTTTTTTCGAATACGCAATAATTCAGGTGCGTGACGTGAGTCAAAAAACAATCGGAGCTAGCGTCTTGATTTTGGTATGGGCGAGTGGGCCGGACATATGGCCTTTTCGCATGACGAGAGACGTCCGACATATAAGAATGTCCGACGTTCGACATAAATAAAACGATGTATTTTATAACACTTCATACACGAGAAAGCATGCGTTTGGGTGGATACATTCTCGACACGCTTCCGAGATTGAATGGAAGTCTCCACATACCATCTTGAATTCTTTTGCCGGAACGATGAAATATATAAATTTCGGAAATATCGTATCGCTTCTGTTAAATATAGTACCGTTATCGTAAAATATAAATCGTTAGGTATTTTGCACTATTTCAGTGAATTTAACATTTTAACTTTTAACCAGGTGATTTTTTTTTGGTTATAAAATTTTTAGTACAATTATACATGCTTCGCAAATTTTTATAATCTATGTTTATTATAATAATACCTGACATATTTTATCGTGAATGTCACATTCAAAAAATGTCATGATTATCCAAACACTCGTTAAATCTTAATCTCTAAGTTAATAGTTTTAGCGGTTTGGCTTAAAATATATGATTTAACATTATATCGTATTATGTGACCTTTCGCTTTTAAATATCAGAATTTAATTGACTTAATATTAAAATTGATCGGATAAGCCAAGAGAAATAATTGATTTTGATGTAGAGTTATTATAACTTTATATTATAATAAAGTTCTCTTATTGATAATATTTAATCAGATTTTAACTGAAATAATACGCTTTCTATAAGAGCATTTGTACGTTTTATATGATCTACTTATGTTTTTTTACTCGATTTATACGCATTGTAAATATTTGAACTTTTACATTTTAATTTATATACAAATATATATTGAAATTATCTTAATAAGGAAAGAATACTTATTTTGAATGGTTAATCTAGTTTTACTGTCATTTCTATAGAATTATTAAATTTATTTAATAGCAATAATATAATATATATATATATATATATATATATATATATATATATATAATCTCTTATTTTTTAAATTCTATATAATAGTAGTTGTATCGTTTTAAACTTATTTTTTTGTTTTTGAATTTATTCCTCGATTATGTTTTTGCATATATGTATTTTACCATTATAAAATTTAGGAAATAAATCTTTTCATCTGTTTGCAAAGTTTGCAAAATTTGCACAGAGAAATGATCTTGCTTCATATCTAACAATCTAATAATACACTTTACCATCTAATAAACAACTTAATAAAAGATAAAAATTATGTACATTATTCTAAAATTAAAAAAAAAAATTTTTTTTCTACATCCATGTGTCATTACGTTTTACATTCGTAAAATATATCAGTCTTGTCGGCTACCATAAAGTCAATAGTATCTACTGATGCAGATGCGATTTAATTTTTGCGACGACGCTGAAGTCACGTCTATCACATAATGCCGTTTGGGTTTTGTGTATATACGGTATACAACGGCCGTTGTATATATAACATTGCTCGACAAATCGACCATTTGTCTTTCTAAGCGAAAAAAATCTATTCGCGTTAGAACGACTTTCGCCGTGCTGTGCGGCAAGAATGCAAACACGTTGCTTCTCAATCTCTTTCGGCGCGCTATCGAACGATGTAATGTTTGTGTAAATTACCCTTTCGTCGCGGCAAACCCACATGCGTATTTCCATGCGCGACCGCAAGCTGCAAACAATCCCAGCGAATTGTGCGCCGTTTCCTCCAGATCCATGTTTAACGACGACGTTTTACGGTTGTCGGGAGGAAATAATAGGAAACTTTTGCGATACCGTACTTCGGATGGGGTGTGGACACCAAAGTACCGTGTTCGATATAAGATTACAAGATTACGCGAGTTTTTATGTGAAATTTTATCTTGGAAATATATCCTGCCCAACATATTTTATATACATATATATACGTATCTTAAAAATGAGATATAGTATACTAAATGTCATATATACATATTTTTTTTAGAATGCATAGGTTATATATATAGTTTAAAATTGAAGTATTAAAAAATGATGTTCTTATGTCATTTATGACAGATTCTTTGATCAAATTGGAAGCGGATCAAGAATAATACGATAAAAGTAGTACAATATGTAACACAATTAATATTCCTCTAAAATTGTGATTTATAACAATTTACTCTTCTCTCTTTCTTTCTCTCTTTTTTTGCTCTACGTTTAATTTTATGATTACAATGCCATAATCTAACCGTATTTGCTATTCCACATTATACACACGATTCCATGCACGCAACATCAGTGTTTATTTTACAAAAAGCCCTTGTTATCGCAGTATAACGAGAACCACAGGGGAATACGAATAATAGAAGCAAGTTTAATACGGGTGCACATCAAATAAGACCTCCTCACTTGCAATATCTGTATCCTTTGTCATTGTCCTGACCGTTCCATTTTGGTACCGCGTGATAAGTACCTACGGTGCATCTCAGTATCGAACGTTAAGTAAATACCCTGGAGGATTCTCATAGCAAGAGTCGGTAACATCCCTGTTGTTTTCAGAAGTGTGAAAATAGAAGAAAATAAGACGAAAGATATTCTCGTCGAGCATTCGCCAATATAGATATATCCTTGTTTGCGATCTCAACCTCAACGTAGTCTTTTATATCGAAATAGTCAAGTATTTGAAATCTCTTATCGTATATATATTTCGATGATAGATATTTAAATAATAAACATAGCGTGGCTTTTAAAGCACGACGGAAGCAAGACCAGAGTTTGTGATCTGTAAAAATAAACATTTATTTTTATGCCATGGATTACGTTCATTGCTTCGTTTATAAGTGGGGAACTCTGTATGCATTTTAACAATATCAGCACAAATCATGTAGATATATGCGTTTTTAAAAATAAAAATAAATAAAAGATTACAAGTGAATATTTTGAGATACATATTAGCGCAAAAAATTATTATTATTAAATTAGGAATTAATTTAATAAAACCTGTTTTTACTAGATGCTTTTCATTTAATTTGTAAAATGTGTTTTTACCCTGCGGTCTCGGAATAAATATTTCGCTTTCATTAAAATTATTTGCCTTATTATTATCTATAGAATTCAAACTTTCAATTAAAATTCATCAAAGAGGAACAATTTGATAAAAAATCAATTAATATTGCTAAACAGCAGCAGATTCATATCTTATATAATCGTTTCTAAGGTTATTCTGCAATATATCTTAATGAGATTCTATGACATTTTCCAGAATATGCTGTGTAGCTTTCGTCATTGTCGTATTATTCAATTTATCAATTTAATGGTACTGAGAAAAATGTTTTAATAATCGGCTGAAATAAGAAAAACGGCAACGATCCTATATTCTATGTATAATTAGATAGCTCCACGATATCTTAATGGAATTGCGTGCCACTTCCTAGGAAACTATCACGGTATGCCTCTATAGTATACTCCTCGTCTTCGTCAGAGTTCTGACATTCTTACCAGTTCATACGATTGTTCTTGTCCCTGTAGAGAGAAAGACAACGCGAGCGCGAGTCTTTTCCCTCCTACAATGAGATTCGGGAGACGCTCGGCAAACGCGTTTCAAGTGATCCTCAATCAGCGCGGTAGAATCGCAAGAACAAAGACCACGAACGGAATCCTTAGTAATGGTTCTGTACGCGATCTTCATCACGTTAAATCTATCAGGGCACTCTTTTTGTGATCGGAACGACCCTCTTCTGATTCCGTTCAGCCAAACTGGAAAGATAAATTGCTCATTCTCTCCCTCGTTCTTTCGTTTTTGTCAGCGCGTTTGGGTTTGGTTGCCTTCGTTTCAAGATCCAATTCCGATGTCTCGATAACCTTGCGAATGTAAAATGTCGAGCGTAAGGTCTGACACGTTTGTGCCTCATTATAGCTGGGTTCGCAAAGCCGTTTATTAAATCTTGCTATATTGTGCATTCGTACATTTCGCTTTGAATTTTCCGTCCTTTCACGAGCATAATCTTTAAGGCAAATGTGCGAAAAGTGCAAACTTCAGTAGCGGAGCTTTTCCGAGTCATTTCCTACTAGTTCGTGTGTATATGATAAGTTTTTACGAGATATTTTGCATAGCAAATTGTTTTCTTATTTATAATTTAATAATGACTATTTGTAATGAGAAATATCTCTATACAGGCAATTCAAATAATTTAGGAAAAATGTAAAAATGTAAAAATATTAAAAATATGTAAATTGGTAACTGTTTACAGAAATATTTTATAATATATGTTAAATACTTTATAGAAAAAGATCGTAATAGGCAACCCACGTTTTTAAAATTTTAAGGACTCAGCATATCAAAATTCCTTCCAAAAAACATAATTTTATAGAATGAACAAAATATTGTAAAATAGATTATAGCAATTAACCCACAATTTCTTAAGAGCTCAAGATCCTTTCCTTTCAGTATAGGTTAAAAATTTGCTGTTAAACTTAAAAAAAAAAAATGTGGATTGTCTGTTATCTCAATCTTATTATCATTATAGTATTATATGTGATATTACAATATTTTGTAGCTAAATATTAAATTTGATATTTTTCAATTTGAATTTTTTTTAATTTGGAAGTGGTTGAAAAAATTAGAATGTGTGTGTGTATGTGACTTTTAAGATATATATATATATATATATATAGTTATTATTAAATCATAAAAATTTTGAGAATAATATTTAATATTCAATATTTAACTGAAGTTTTTGACGATGTGCATACGAGGTTGATGGAAAAAAAAAAATATATATATATATATAGTTTAAAGATAATAGTTAATATAAAATATAGGTAATTGTAAGCGTACGAAGTAGAGAATTTATATCACTTTATGCATGTGCGTGGGCTTTCAGAACTCCTGTCGTTATTCGTTTCGCCTACACATGTTTTAACTATAATCTGCAACTTTTTTCTTTTTTTGAAAGAAGATATCAAAGTTTTGATTATAGAAATAATTTTGAAGTCGTGTTGTGAAAGCGATTGGTACATACTAAATTTATAAAAAATATATATAGTTTTTTCTTTAGAGTTAATTTTAAATAAATTTTATAAAATTTTGACTTAACGTTACTAAGATATTTAATATTTAAAAAGAAAAGAATAATAGGTAAAAAAAGTAAAATTAGTATTTTGACAAGTATTCTTAATGGATAGACACATTTTTATAGACAATACATATTTTAACGCTTTTATCGCTTAAGCCTACTTACGCGCGCAAATAATAAATTTTAAATATATTTTTTATGTCTTTACTTTAAACACAGGTGTTACATACAAAGGAATGTGTTTTTATGATTTTGGTTTCACGAGCGATTTAAACATTTGTTGAAAATCAATATGCTTTCAGCGACACAGAGTCTTGAGTATTAAATTTTTGATACAGTGACATCAAACTTTCATTAGGTACTTTTTTAAAAGTATTTGCTTTTTTAATTTTAATTAAAAATATTTGTTTTTAATTTTGTGTCAAAAATTTGTTTTATATACATATATACACTCATAATATTTGCAATAGAAAGTTATTAATAATTTTGAAGTAAAATTTTAAACGTAATTTTTGCAGGATTAGTTAACTATTTAGTTAATACAGCGATGTATTGTACATCGCTACATGCATTCATGTGTAGAGTTATATCATAAATGTCTCACGTTATATAACATATTTCATTTTTCTTATTTTTGTTTTATTAATGGTGACGTTATTAAATCTACATTTGCACCATTTTCCATTACAAAGCGTTTTTGTAATATAGCTTAACTTTTGGTACAGCAGAGATAACGTATATGTGTAAGCTAGTAGGCTCCATTTGGCGCATCAGCATTCTATGTAATCCGATTACGTTTATTTATTTTAAAAATAAATAAAAATGAATAAAATAAATATGGGAAGTTCTTTAAAATTACATTTTTGGATAAAAAGTACATCAACATATCAGGTATTTGATCGTTACATATCAAAACTTGATGCTCTATCTTATTAGATAGCTGATGTCAAGATTATTTGCCGGAAAACCCCACATTTCCTTGAAAACCAATCTAATTTAGTTTTGGCAACCTTCAGTTGTGGCAGTTGTCTCAAAGAGTCTGGAAATAGTTATATATATATATATATATATATATTTGCTAATAAATCTAAATAGATTAAATGGAAATAGAGAGCTAGGCTGAAAATAGAAGTTTGGCGATAAAAGTTTGCCAGCTATATGCTCGCATTTTCTGTAATAGAATTTATCGTTATGTGATTACATTACGATGTGATTTATTGTCAGTGCTCCCGTACAAAACGCGTCGTATATAATAAAGTTAAGCCCTTTTACGTTTTGTCGTTTCTTCTCAACAACGGTAACATCAATCTTTTATTTACTTGTTTTCCACAAAGTTTCGAGATCTTGTATAGAATTTAACAAGACATGTACCATTACCTATACAACGTACCACTTTGATTAATCTTACGTTGCTTATCGTCTGCAAAACTCCAAGAACGAATTCACGGAATCTTCTTGAGCGAGAAGTTCTCTTAATTAACTTCTGCCATGAACAGCTTCATTAATTGAAATTGTGCATTGCATAATGTGAATTTGTCTCAAAATTGTTTCGCTAGATAAGTGAATGGATGGTTCATGTTTCTGTTTGTATCATCACATTGAGTACAATCTTGTGTAAAATTGGTAAATCAGATTAATCTTGCTTAAGTTTATAATCGTTAATAAAACATAGTGTTTTCTTTGTAAGCTCAATTACCCACATTTGCATTCAAAATATCGTTACAAATCACATTACTAATAATAAAATTGTCTATGTCTGAAAAGAATATGATCAATTAATCTCATAATAACCTTATTATATATATTTAATAAGAATTATTCGCCAGTGATGAAATAATAATTTGGTATAGTTGAACGGCCTGGCCTGACTGGCAAGTTTTATTAGTATATCACAACGACGTTTCGACCACTAATTTGGGTCCTTTTCAAGTTATTTTAACAATGCTAGAATACGAGAATGAAAGAATATATAAGAAATTTAAAAAACAACATTACTCGTTGAACGGATTTACGATAATAACGATAAATAGGACTTACATGGATCATTGTGCGTCAATTATATAAAATTCGTGGCGGGTCGGAAAAATACGACGGTCTCATGTGAAGGCCGAAAAACTAATGATACATTATCGCATAATACAGTAAACATAGAAGGACAACTTAAAGTAATACATTATCGCAAAATACAGTAAACATAGAAGGAGAACTTAAAGTGAAGAAATTATTCGATCATAGACCAATGGTAGGTTTTCAGTGTCTTTCTGTGAGTTGATTGCCCCTTTATGTTTTTTAATAAATAGCATTTCAGAAATTTCACGTTTTTTTAAATTTTGTTCTTTGTGTAAGATTGTAACATCCTGCCATTTGAAATTATGGTCGCAATCTGTTCTATGTTTACTGACGACCGAATGTTGGTTGGGGGGTTTTTTGATGTCTGCGCGATGCTCTTTTATACGCGTTTCTAAATGTCGCTTCGTTTGTCCGATATAGCATGCATTGCAATTAGAACAATCGAGTTTATAGACGACATCAGTGCATCTCCCGATCTCCACAATCTATCCTTCCCTTTCCTGATTAGTGTATCCATTTTCTTAGGGACCGTATACAAAGTGTTCAATTTATTATATATTATAAATTATTTTAGGCTAATTTATGTTTTATTATAATTATTTGTTATAAATTATTTTATACTATTTCTTTTTTTCTGATAAAAGACAAAAGATCAAGTAATGTAACAAGATGTCAGAAGAAAAAGAGAAACAGGATACATATAAAATAAATTCAATTGTTCCACGCCTATTACATATTAATGGTTCTAAACGTACGTGACGTATGAATATAAATATTTATGAGAACATATTTATATTTTCATACATGCAGCTATGAAAGCGATTGCGTCATGTAGCCGACCGCCAACATGACTGGCCCGTAATTTTGTCAGTCGTTTATTATTGACGAATATAGGAGAAGGAATAGCGTTATTATTCATGGAGCCATACTCTCTCTTTTGTGTCCATCCTTCATACTACGTCGTACTCGTTATTTCCAGTAGCGTGCTGAGATAATGCGCGACGTGATGTCGCGTTTATGTCACTCAGAGTTATTGTGGAATCAGTAACTTCCTCGTTAGCGTCTAACTTTTCTGCTGATGGTATCACGCCGCGCCAAATTATGCACTTTTCGTATGCTCATTATCGAGATCGCAGATCTATTCATCATCTATTTACGTCTACCATATTTGGTAATCGGCTATACCCCTTATTAAAATAATATTTAAAAAATAAAAATAGAAAACAAAGAAAATAATAAGATAATTTACTATCTTTTTATTTCTATGAAATCTTCCTACAAGATGACTCACGTAATACTTTTTGGTCGATCCAACGACAAAATTTAGACGGATATTCTAACATTGTAAAAAGTAGAAAATTTACATTTTTGAATTAAAATTTTATCTCTCTCTCTCTGAATCATAGGATCAAATTATAAGTTCCATATTCAGAAATTGTTATTCTCATGTTTTTTCATGAGACTTTGTTGGATGACATCGGAGACACATCAGATGGTCTGGAAAAATTTCAATTATAAGTTCGTTATTTTGCACAAATTTTCATATATATCTTTCTCGCTTTTTAATCTTGCATTATTAATTATCTAACTTTTGATCAAACGTGCGTAATTTTAATTTAAACAAGTTGCACAAGAAAGACGATATACATTATCCGTCGCTACTTAGCATTTAGCATAACAGGATCGTTGGTAAAGCCGCTCCTGTTTGTTGTTGCGAGCGCAGTAGCATTTGTTGTTTTTAAAGGACGCACTTTGTTGACGCAATGTACAGTCAGGGAAGTTGAAGAACTTGCGCTCTGTCGTCATCAGTGGCGAGACGCGAACAGTCCGTTAATGTTGTGCTAATAGGAATATTATTCAATATACGAACTACGTATTCAAACACTACATCATAATATGCTTCACGCGCCCGGTACCATGTGGCCGGTTGTTATAAGTACGAGAAAGTTAACAGTAGCAAATACCATATAATTGCAGCAACGGAAATTATGTTACGAGTTACTATCGCGTACGTCATAATGTCACACAAATGAAATTTATTGGGTGACTTTACAGACGTCATGTATAAATGTCAAAAGTTGGCTCTAAAGGAAATTTTTATTTGTACTTTCTACTTGTCGCTATATATCGGCTATACATG
This sequence comes from Temnothorax americanus, assembly GCF_048541705.1. NCBI lineage: Eukaryota > Metazoa > Arthropoda > Insecta > Hymenoptera > Formicidae > Temnothorax > Temnothorax americanus. The sequence continues at coordinate 4,581,713 of NW_027509802.1, forward strand.
TCGAATAAGTGAAGTAAATGAAACCTACTGTTTTATATATATAGAATCTCATTTTTTCTGCATTAACATCATTATCATCATTCATTCTGCATTAACGACGCAAATTCTCCGTCGTTCGTGGAAACAATTTTCTCGACAAATAGCTTATTTATATCAAGTCTGCTTTTTTTAATGTCTCTTATCAGAATAATTTTTTTATTTCTATATAAGACCGAGATATCAAGTCTTTCTGAGAATTTTCAGCAGTGGGATAATATATGCGAATAATCGTACGTACGTAGCGCAAATTTTCTTTGCTTGCCAAACGCATCCGCTATCGATATACGCGCACGTACAGAGACACTTCCACAAGAAAAGTCTCATAAAAATTACTCATTTGAAATTCGAAATTGTGTAATACTTACGTGATGTGAAATTTTTATGTCAACTTCCCTCATATCTCATATTGATGTACGAATTGAAATTTGAATATACGTAGGAATCTGATGCCGTATGTATCAACGGCGAAAGAAAATGTATTCCATTTGCTAATGAACTGGCAAGTAGAATATATTTTCGCTCACTAGATAGTGAACTCACATTCGAGCAGACCACCGTGCAATTAGTTTCAATAAGCTTACTTGCACCGCTTCCAGGTACAAAAGTTTAATTTGATTGTTTTATGGAAATGGTTAGAGGGGAGACCGGGGCTCGTTGGCACAAGAGGTAAGTTGGCAATGCGTTCCGTTTATGTATTTATAGCGAAAAAAACAATGGAAAAGTTATCACAAAATATTTCTCATATGACATAGGTACTTTTCACAAAGTTTTATTTTAATCAGACAAGTATTACAATAGAAAAAGAGAAAAGTCTGATTCAAGAGGTGACAAGTAAATTTTCGAGCGTTTCAAAATATATCGTATTAATGTTTTTCAGCTTGAGAAGTAAATCAAAGTGACGTATCATTAGTTAAAAGAAAAGTTTCTGTTACTATACGACATGTTATTTTGACTAACAATAGTAATTTATTGTAATAAAACGACTGAAATAAAACGTATGTAGGGATGGGGTATGTTGGCTCATATCGAGACACGCTTAGCTTGACTTGTTGTTGCCGTGCGCGTGAGACCTGTTTGAGCACGTGATTTACTATCTACAATGGTGATAGAAGCTAAATATATATTTATATTAATATTTTTATGATGAAGAAAGCTACATCTAAAATAGTTCACAATTATTTTTCTGCAACAACGTTTTGATATTCGATCATTACAAAATAACTTTAAAAGATATACAATCTTTATCAAGTAATATTATACGTATGTGTTACCCGTTTTGTGTTTCTATTACGTATTCATTAATTTAACGTGGACTTTTGTCGCATAGCCAACTTACCCTTACTATCGGGGAACGTTGGCCACAATGCAGCATGTTCATATTTCATTTATTACAAAGAAACTATACGGTATACAGGAGCGTTCCTAGCATGAAAATGTAAAGAAAGGTTCTCTCTATCATATTAGTACTGTTTAATCATGATAATTAGTTGTATAAAAACTCAAATGCCGAAATTGTAAAAACGGTGCCAACGAGCCCCGGTCTCCTCTACATATAACTTTCGATCCTTTATATAAAGATAATAAAAGGAAAGCAGACAGGGGTGTTAATTTAACTATTTGTTCTCTTTTTTTTTCCTGAAACATAGAGAACCTTAATGAGTTTAAATGAGATGAGTACCTAATATTTAACTCGTAACCAATCGCAAATCAGTAATTGTTGGTGAAGATATAAAAACAAATTACGGAAGAAAAAAACGTTTAAAAGGATCTAAAAGTCTTTTATTACTCTGACATCTTATTAATATCTTTGTAATATCCGTGTAATCTTCGGCACAAAGAGAAAAATATGTATTTTCCATGATACCCCGCGGTTAAATCGATGAGTGAATAGCGGTGGTGTACCTATGTATCGACGTATCGTGCACATAGGTACACGATGCTTATTGACCTTTGCTTTCGCTATACAAGATTACATTTGGCATGATTACAATATTGATGAAAATACACGTGTTAATTAGAATACGCCAATCGAAGATAGAGAACGCAAACGAGACTCCACTACTAGTTGCCCATCAAAAATTGGCAAATCTAACGGAAAATGTATAAAATCGCCTGTCGTTCGCAGGATTCACAATCGTGAGATACGTTCGCAACTCTTTTTGATATTTAAATATTTGTAATCCGAAATGTGTTACATTTTCCAATTTTTTTATCTTAAATATGTATCTTAAATATTTAAAATTTTGGATAGTTAAAAATTTAAAATTCTAGTTGTAATTTATATTTAAGACCATTGTAGATTCTAAAATATGATTCTTTCTAAGATATGAACTTTTCAACGAAATTATTTGGGTGCTTTTTAATGTAGGATGACACGGTCGTGTAATAACAATAATATTTTTTATATAAACAATTATGATAGATCAGATTGACAGATTCACAAATGATAAAGTTATGGTCAAATATTTCTTTGATATAATTAGTGAAAATCCATATTTTTATCTATTTTATCTATTTTATCTATACGTCTCGTCCGATGTGATTTGCGTTCTACCGCAGATCCTCAATTTATTTTTTGCTAACGGGAAAATAAGGGAAAGTCTGCGATTTTCAAGATATTCATGAACCGCGCAAGGCTTTAAATCATAACGAAAGTATCACTTTTATACATATTATATACTTTATAACTTATTTTACGAAAATATTCAAATTATCTTACAAAAGTATTCGCTCTCGATAATTGGATCGCGAAGTTAAAAGGAATGAGATGAGAAAATGAGTTACCCTCAGATACTGCAGTTTTCTTTGGGATATTAAAGAAATGTTTTTCTTCTATTTATTAAAATAATTGATGGATTGATTTGATGTACGATAACATATCAGCAAAGAATCCGAACTTTGAAAAGGTTCAGACATAGAGAATTTCATATAATATTTGCAAAATGTCGACATTTAGCAGTCAGTATTTGGTCCTTTTTCTGATTCAATATTCCGACGGAGCAAAAAGATCTTATTATGTCGCATTTGGATTCTATAGCGGAGAAGATTTGTTACACACGGCATTATGCGCGACACTCTTCCCGCTTTCGGTATAATTTTACGATATGACTATGTATATGATAAAAGAGAGAGATATTGATTTCTTTTATGTGATTGTCGTGATTGTGTAGTGTTTTTGCTACGAAAGGAACGAAATCAACATTAGTATATATTAGAGAGCATTTCTGTTCTATTATCTTTTTATATAAAATAAGAGATGATATATTCCAATAATTTTTAGCGTAGTAAATTTAATAAAGTGCGAATACACACTTGTAGTCTAGTGACGATAATTTCAAAACACATTATTGTAAGCCAATTTTATATGAAAATGATAAAATATGAAGTTTGATGAAATATCACGTCGTTATAAAGTACCGTAAAAGTACAGATTTTGATAATAAGTTATAATTGACATAATATATTAATATACTGCTTTTAAAAGTATTTGCTATGCTTTCAACCACTCGTAACATTCTCGTAATAATTTCAGAGCGACGTATAATATATGATGATGTAAAATGCAGATTAAACGTGACGACGATGAAAATGCCGGTGACGTAAAGTAAACATATTTAATGTTCGTGAAATGCATAATTTGATCCGCGTAACACTGTTTCCGCTTCAATTTTATATTTCACGCATGAGACATTGTAATATCAAGTACGTCAATTATTAACCATATGATCTTTCGCCAGAGTGACCATTATATATAATTTATATAAACAGCACTTTTATGTTTCTTTTTTTTTTTAATAGAAAATCGCTTTTCTATAAAATTTCTTATTATTAGTTAATCAACAATTCCGATAATATAAACTTAATGTTGCATTAATTTGCAGTAAATTTGAAATCTTATAACAAGTCTTGGACTCGTTATATTATCTTGGCAATTTTTAAAATATTATACCAATTAGGGGACGAACATTAATGACTTATCGTTCTGCGCGTGAAATATTGCCTCAACAGTTACTTATCCGACGGAGATCGCACTTATTAAAACTTTTTTATACAAACTATCGGACTGTCATATTTCACGCTATGACGCTTTTTTACTCCGGAAGAACTTTTACGATAGAAGTTTTATATGCTTTATCGTAAATGTCGAGTGCAGTAGCATGTTCTTCTATTTACGGTGCTCTCACAAACAGTCTTATAGACAAATTCATGAAATTCACAGCAAATACTCGAGATTCGTACGAGTCTCGTGGCTTGAATTTAAATCGCCTTTTTTGTTCCTGAATCGTATGGACTCAATTTTCATCAGCTCGAATGTCTGCCATAGTAATTTTCCCTCTAGTTTGCGGCTTTATATCAATTTTTATCAAATTCAAAACACATCTTCTTTATGACATACTTTTGGAAATACATTATTTCGGTGAATAATGCCGGTTAATGATTCCGCGCGTGAATTACATTAGCAATCATTTTACGTGGAAATGATACCGTAAAGCAATATAAAAAAGATATGTAATGTATTAATAACCGATAGCACAAAAATATTGTTTATTATTTAGTCGCATTAAAATAATTTTCACTTTTTTATTGCTACACCATATAAAAACTTTTATTAAAATTGAGAATGGAAATAAAACTTTATCTACAATTCTACAACATACACGACACGTATAAAATGAATAATAAACAGTGTCATCGTTATTATACAGAGTTTAATTATTGCACATTCGTCATTGTCACAACAGCAGCGATCAAATATTAATCTGTTGAATTACAATTGAATTTATTAATTAAATCTCAGCCCTCGCGATATGTACATACAACAAATATATAACAAGTGTGACATATTCCTATATACGACAATGCACGAATTATCCACTGCTTTCGTGTTTTTCGAGCATTTAAATCATAAAATTGATTAAACGAGTAAACGAAGAAGTACGCTTCTTATGTATTGTACAAAAATTTAACTGTTGAATATAGGCACTCGATTGCACATAACAATCGGGCTAGAAACAAAATTTAGAAAGATTTTAGAATACATCCTAGCTATTTTCTGAGATGATAATATTATATTAAATAATGCGAAATATAATAATATAATATTATATATTTATTTCTGGCCAATGTTGATACATTCTTGACTTACCCAACATCATGTAGCACGTGTTGAAGAAACTCGGACCCAATATAACGCTGAGCAATCCTAAAATGCCCTGCGGCATTTCCGTGACGAGGAATAACAGGAGCACCGCCAACAACATCATTGTAGTCCTGTCAGTCTGTCTCTCTTTATCGTTGCCCTTTCTTCTCTTCTTGGGTTTCTCGCAAGCGTTCCCTTTGCCATTGCCCATTTTGATCGCGGTGTTCTTTGTAGTGAGTTTCTTCCGCCGCTGTTTTGCCTCCAGTAACACCTTAACCAGCTTGATACTCAATCCCGTCAAAGCCACACACGGTATTAGCTTGATCACCACACTGTAGATCCAGACGTTGATGTCCTTGAGAACATTGCTTATCGGAGACTCGGCGAGTTTCACGAAATACAGCGTGGTGTTAGTGCCTTCGGGATACGCGACCGTGCTGTTGACCGTCTGCTCGAGTTTTGTTATATTTATGCTCATCCCTTTTTCGTCCAACACTTCCACTTGCGGCCTCACTTCGGTGTTGATGTAAAGCGGTATGCAAAGTATCGGGGAGGACACATAAGCGAAGGCGATCATCAGAAAAGTGCGTTTGTTGCTGCACCACTCGCGATTTCTCTGTGGATGTGCCACCGCGATGTATCTCCAGACCGCCAGAGTCACCGTCAAGAAGATCGAGGTCGTGTGACATACTTGGGTGAAGTTCGAGTGGAACAGCACGAAGATGGTCCAGCCGTAAGTGAAGGTATCTCTGCGGGATCGTTGATAGAGGTACATGTGGATCGCGTAGGGAATGTACTCGATCATCACAAGGAGATCAGCCACGGCGAGACCGGTGAGAATCATGTTAGTGGGCGATTGCATCTCGCGACGCGTCAGCACGGCGATATTGAGCACATTGGCGATTGAGCCGAATATGCATACCAATAGACTAGCCCAACCGTGCACCTGAGTATACCAATCGTGGAAGGATTCCAAACACTTGCCGCACGTATATCCCGTGGGTTCCGGCGTAAAGTTCAGACTGACATTCATCTTCGCGAAATGAAGTGGTCCTGCGAACGAGTAAAGTACACTTCCACTGTGGATATACGGAAAGATCAATAAACTCTTCTTTTTTCCACGCGCTTTCGAGTTTTAATTTCCCTCGGCTGAATCATTGCCATCTGTGACAATAGTTCTCTTACTGGTTTTTTTTTTTTTTTTTTTTTTTTATGAAGAACGTTACACAAATGAAGTAACGTAATCGGAATTAAAATTTCCGACAAAGTAATAGCAATTTATCGTAATCACTATCATAAAATTACATTAATAATTTGCATTTATATCACGTTGCAGCTGTCGGTGATGACGACTTACACGTATTTCAATACTGCCAATCGAATTAAGATTATAGTTATAAATACGTTACTTGGAAGTTATCACTGTCAGATTAACGAAGACAATTATCACACACAGGTTACGGTTATTATATTACAATAATTGTTCCTTATTTAGCAATGCTAATTATTAGCAATTCTAAACATTAGGGAAACATTATAAACCGGTATTGGCATGTTTCACAGCAAACGGGAAAACGTTTTCGTCATTTCGATGTCACTTCGGGGAGATGTGATCGGAACAATCGAATCAATCCGTCGCCTACTTATATCACATTTTTGATTCACTTTAAAATTTCGGTTGACTAAGTTTGATGAGAAGGCGAGAATCACTGTTCATTGGCGCGACATCGAGAGAATGTGATAATTTTTCTACGTTCTTCGAACTGGAAATCGCGCGATAACTTTGAGACAATATGTACTCGTACACGCGCGCAGAGATGAAGGAAAGGATAAAGTCACCACGCGATTAAGGATCCTGTCCTTCGATTTAACTCGAATGATCATAGTCGATAACGTTTTGGACAAACTTTTACGCTATATCGAAGGCAACACGAAACGCTGAAATGTAATAGTAATAAAACTTTTTCGTCATTATCATTGTTATCGTGTGACAATTTAACGTTTCCAAGTGGAGAGTCTAGTATGAGTGCAGTCACCTCAACTTTTATATTTCCACATTTTGGAGTTTGTTTTAGCGCTTAAAAGATACAAATCGATTCCGCGCACCAACAATATCAAGCTTTTATATGACACATATCAAGCTTGTCTCTCTTTTTTACAACGATAAAGGTTAACATATTTCTTATCAGAGATTTAAATTATTCAAGTGTCTGACGTCAATATCAAGTAGCATTTTTTTAATTAGTAGACAGGATTACGATTAAAGAGGATGATGATTAATTAATTTTTTTTTTTAATCGGTTGCGTTTCCAGTGCGGAGTCCAGTTTTCCGCGATGATTCGAGGAATCGCGACTTTTCGAGCAAATTGAATTTTTGTGTCGCGTGCAGGACACACAGCGTCATGTGACACGTACGACCGGTGACACGTGTGAGAAGGACGCTTCAGTTATTAATCGTGGCTGCCGCACCCTGGTGTAGTGCGAATGATTCTCGAGTGCCATAGGGACTCACATTTCTACGCACAGCGTAATAACCGTTCGAGCACGAAACGAGCATTATCGTCAATCCGGACGAAGAGATGCACAAACATTCCGCTTTCAATTTTCCACTTCCCCCAGTTCCCTCGCCGCTTGCGGATCGAATTACCGCTCCCACTCAACCGATCACTATAGGCGAGCTTTTGATCGCGGAAATGCCACCAGCTAAAATTACTTCGAGCGCTAATTTGAGATCGCTCGTTTTATCGCGCTTGTCGCTCTTTATAACAGTTTATCTTAATTCTTCGTGATACTTATCACATTCGCACCGATCGTTACGCGATTTTTTTCGCTTTACTAGCGATTCTATCGCGAACAACACAGCTGTTTTACGTTAGGCTGGAATGCGAGAGGAGCGTCGCGCGGTTCCGCATCTGCGTGGTAAGTTGACGTCCGGACGTCGAATGAAGCGAAAGGCGTCGCGACGCCTCGGTACATTGGGGTAGCTTTTGCGCCTGCGTCCATTTCTCCATTCTAGTCCCCTTCTATATCTTCCTCCCTTCATTCTGTTTCTTTCTGTCTCTCTCTCCACCCTCGTATTTACTGTCCTTTCTCGTCTGTCAAAGCAGTTCTTTGCGTCTTCGCGATGAAAGCGCGAATATAGTACTGATCTTTTTAGGAATGATCGAGAAATCTTGGACGCGGCAATCCGTAAGGCACACAAGTGAAGATTTAATCTTAATTGAAATCTTTTCTTGAAAATAAACCTATACGAAAAAAATGTAAATTAAATTATTTGTTATCGTAATTTTCAAGACTCACTTACATAATTCCATAACATTCTTATATCTTTCTTGTTTTAAAATTGTGTAATATGCTGCGTAAATTGTGGTTTATCGAACAATGCTGTGGAGAAACTATACAAATAAGCTTATTTTTATTTTATCTTTATGTAATCTTTTTTCTTACTGCCTTTATTTTTAACGGCATCTTTCCTTTGTAAAAGGAGGAAGAATATTTAGAAAACATTGGAAGCATCGTCACACTGGGAGATTTAATTTTATCAAATTACAACGCAGAGCTGCGATATTTGTGTACAATCGAATCGTGGCGCTATACAATTCTGCGAGAAAAGGAAACGGTCTAAATCTCGTGCGGGTGGTAGAGGGAGAAATCTGCGTTAACAATAGGAACCATTAAAATGTCGGCATACATTACTGGGCGGAAGAAAAATCCTGGTTCCTGGTCGCCTCGCATCAGAGTAGAACGCTTCATTTTTATTCTTCCTAGTTGCTATACTTTTCCTGGTTCTCTTTTATCGGTCCTTTCGCTTGTGATTCTCGTTAAAGCGCATCCCTCGCTAAAGTGCCTTGCTCTTTACTCGGGTTTGTCTTCTGTCATCGGCGCGCTTCGGTATCAGCCATCCGGTATCAGCTTCCGGTTGCAACGATATGGGAGTGATCCCCGACTCGGCTTTGACGTAGCAATGTAATCTCCGCATCAGTGAGAATTGCTTTTTCTCGCAACTGCATTCGTCGTTTGTCTCGTGTTAATAGAACGGCCCTTTCGCGAATGGAATCCACGTACGCGCTTCGGTATCTTTGAATAGCGAACGTATAATTAGCACCTACAAATGTGGATTAGCGTTAGTAAATCGGAGCAATCGGTTCAGCGGAAGTGATCAATTGATTGGTATGTTCAGTTAATTAATCGAGTAATTTGCCTGAAAATTGAGGCGCTCTAAACGCATGGTGATGATGTACGAAAATACTGCGGTCGTAGATAAGGGAGTGTTTCATGAATACACTCAGTTCCGTATTGTCATCACAGATTTGATACTAAATGTTCTCTGATATGTATCTCACATTAATACGCAAACGCAATTCTCATATTACATATATACATAAAATATAAGATTAAATGTCCGCATTTAACATTAAACATTCTAAATGGAGAATAATCGCGAAAAAGCGTAGAAATCTGGCCAGTTGCAATTCTTTTAATTAAATATTCTCTTTTTAAAAAATATTTTTAGAGTAATGGGGTTAAAAACGAATGTTTATTTATTACTATTCATTTAAAAATACAAATAATTGTTTTTTTCAGATTCTTCGGAGATTTTCGAAGAAAGAGAAACTAAATAATATTTTATAATCTCGCATTATAAAAATTTCTATATTTCCTTGCGTTATAGTAACATTGTACTGCGGTCGTGTTTAATGGAACTCAGTGATGAATCTCCCTCTCTCTTCTTATTATTCTGTATTCTCCGTTGCAAAGTGCAGGCATTGCGCAATATCTTCTAATACACGTGACAGCGAGAATCATTTTGCATATATGTGAAACAATTTGTAACACCATCCCGGCGCGTTAATTTCTGTCATTAATACATGCCGTGCTGAGCTTTTCGTCTCTCAGAAACCTCCAAAGATATTCGTATGTCGCCTCTCCGAGCTTGTGAGGCTTACAATGAGCGCAGATAACAACGCGTAGCAATTCGTGTTCGATTGAAAACGTGCGCTTCGTATTTCTGTTCGAAACTCGTTGTTCAAAGTCGATCCGTGCAGAAACTGGTATAATTTCAATGAATTCAATTTTCCCCGTTATACATAGACACGCCGCGATGGAATAGTACCTTAGATCGCGTTTCCATAGTAATCCGTAAAGGGCGATAGGGGCTAAAGTGGATAGGGGGTTATAGTGACCAGCGCAAAGTTGCTCGTTTTAGTAAGAGGGGCTCGTTTAAGTGTAAGGCGGAGAAAAGTAATCAATAATTTTGCTAGTTATATATACCTAAAGTTTTTATTACGCAAAACCTATTCTTACTCTTTTTATATCGAATCTTTTATAATTTTAATATATTTCATTATTATTTTTAATTAATATTAAGAATTGTGCAAATTTAAACGCTAGAATTTTACATTGTTTTTGAGATTTAATTCTTGATTTACTTTACAAACATTTTGTGGCAAAATAATTTTTTTAACACACATATAGAAAGGATATTGAATTTTTATAGAGATTACTATTTTATGCTCTCAGTATCTGGATATAAACTCATTGATTTTGAAGAATTTGAATAAATTATTCCTTTTTTTTGGCTGCTTTTTCGCCTTTTTTGACCTTATTACTTCGTTTCTGTTTCTTCTTAAAGTTTCTTGCGGCCTCATGCATATTATATACCTAACACTGGAAAGCTATTACACTGAGTTGAGCGCGGAAAACGTGTTTTACATTAGGGCGAGTAAGAGCATGCCATGCCTTTTCTTAATGGTATCGCATTAGAAGCTTTCGTACGGATTTGTATGATTCTATATTTTATTTTCAATCGCGGATTATTCGGTTTGAAAAAACGTTTTGAAGCTAAAGCTTTCGGACGTTGTATCATTGCACGTCTCATATATAATGTTACGTTGTTTGATTCACGAAAACATTTAGAATCACATGTGAGACAGTTAGCCTTACATCTGAAATATAACTTTGTCTGCAAATGGGACATTTAATGGAGTATCTACTGCGCAATAATAATTATTTAAATGGGTTTAAATGCCCAAGGGAAATCGTTATTTTACGGTGCGTGAATTCTGTTTGTATCAATATTAGCGTTACGCATCGGCTCCTGCGTGTATTATTATTATATACAATATATCTAGAATAAATCATTAACTTCTCAGTTGTACTATGCATATTGTAACAAAACAACATGAATTGATAAGCATATTATACTTCTGAAATTTGTAGAATATAACTGGAGGAAATTCGACACACGTAACTCTATTAGATTAGAGTTGGAAAACGTTGGAGATGCAATAATATACTTTGTGAAATATATTTGAGAAAAAAGTGAGAGCGAAAGGCTGAAAGTGCAATTTTCTGATAGGAGTTATTATATTTTTTAAGTCTAATTGTAAAATGATACAATTGAATAATATTGTATAACGCATAAATAAATTACTACATACGGCGTAATAATATTAATGAATTATTGTATTATAAAAGAGCATCGTATTATAAGAGATGGTACTCTCCTAAAAAGTAACTCTGTTATCAACAAAATTTAAAATTACATCCAATTTATGAGTTAGGAAAGTAAAAGCTTCTATCATTGTATTTCTCTCTTCTTCTCTCTTTCTCGTTTTCTTTCTTTTTGTTCTTATATTCTTCCTAAAAGTATTTTATAAAGTACATTATTATATTTTCAATATTTTATTGTAACTTTTTCTTTGTATCCTATATGTAATCTGCGGGAGATATCTTTTTTCATTCAAAATAGAGTACTTACATAAACTATCCTTGATGGAAAGATCAGACAAAGTTCATGCATAAATGTTTAATCATCTCGACGAATGTACATTGGGCAATAAAATTATCGCAACAAAAATTTTCGTCAAAAATTTGCCCAACTTCAAATAAGCACAACTCCGCGAAAAATTGTCATATCTGAAAGTTTTTTTTTTCATTTTAAAGGGTGAAGTCTGTACTTTAAGGAACCATTGTTCGATTTTGAATTTAGTCTCCCCCCTTCCCGCCGTTCTTCCAAAAGTAAGGACGTGTTTTTTCTCCGAAAAATTGCATACTTTAACACATTCTATGGAGTAGAATGAATTTCTTTTGTAACTATCATAGCAACCATCGTAAAATATAGACTTTTCTCTGCAAATTAAAAAAAATAAGTTTGTACGATTTTTTTTCGCCGAGTTATGGCTTATCAAAGTTACCTATGCATTTTTGAGCATTCAATCACCGCCAACATTAGTATTACCCGATGGACACTACGGGGAGGTTGCTGGTCGGATTTTGCCCATCGTGTGTGTGCGTGCGTGCGTGCGTGCGTCGTGTTAGCAGAGATTTGCACAAACTAATTTTTATTCAAACGAGGCATTGTTACGATTTTGTCTTTTGTTTTTCGAATGAGCAGTACAATACAGTGACTGCAATACTGTGAAGTTTTGTAATACTGAAGTAAGTAACTTCACAGTATATTTCTTCTCTAAGTAACTTCACAGTATTGCAATCACTGTATTGTATCGTTCATTCGGAAAACAAAAGACAAAATCGTAACAATGTCTCGTTTGAATAAAAATTAGTTTGTGCAAATCTTTGCTAACACACGCGCGCGCGCGCGCACACACACACATACACACGATGGGCAAAATCCGACCAGCAACCTCCCCGTGGTGTCCACCGGGTAATGCTAATGTTGGCGGTAATTAAATGCTCAAAAATGCATAGATAACTTTGATAAGCCATAACTCGGCGAAAAAAAATCGTACAAACTTATTTTTTTTTTAATTTGCAGGGAAAAGTCTATATTTTACGATGGTTGCTATGATAGTTACGAAAAAAATTCATTCTACTTTGTAGAATGTGTCAAAGTATGCAATTTTTCGGAAAAAAAACACGTCCTTACTTTTGGAAGAACGGCGGGAGGGGGGAAGGCTAAATTCAAAATCAAACAATGGTTTCTTAAAGTAAAGACTTCACCCTTTAAAATAAAAAAAAAACTTTTAAATATGACAATTTTTCGCGGAGTTGTGCTTATTTAAATTTGGGCAAATTTTTGACGAAAATTTTTGTTGCGATAATTTTGTTGCCCAGTGTATATTCGATGACTTTCTGTTGATCAATATGACATCTGAAATTTACTGACAGGATTTTGACAATATCTCAATCGTAATAAAGAATAGTCGCAGTGTGTTAACAGTTATTTTGTCACGATAATACAACTTTGACGTGGAATGGAAATCGTTGCTTGTACACGAATTGTTTCCGATACATTTCGATCAGACCTTTTTTATTTTTCTAACGTGACACGAATGATATACACCTTTAACTTTTTGGTCGTTCTCGAGAAAAAATACGGGGATTCAAAACTTATCTTCTCTTATATTAAATTTTCTGTCGTAAGTGATATGTATGGGCCGTCCTAAACTAAGGACGGTATTAATTCTATACGTGAAAAAATAACACGCAAAAGTATGAAGAAACATTTTTCTATATAATGTAAGTAAATGTTTAATTATACAATTGTGTCACTAAGAAAAATTATCAACAATATTAACATGTTATTGTAATTTTTATTGAGATGTCTATCATACTCAATGAACCTTGTGCGTATTTTAATAAATAAATTATAATATAATATTATAATTATGAACAAATATATATATACACAAGAAAACGGAAATTTAAAAAAAAAAAAAAGAAAATTGAAACTTTATAACGTGCAATCACAATAATTGTAAACTAAAATAAATTATAATTAAACATTTACTTATATTAATTTTTGCCAGTTTCTTGTCGATTAGCTACATATCTTTGCAAAAGAAAAAAATGTCGGTTTTTTTTATTTTCTGCAAGCACATATGTGGGATAGTACACTTTTTTATTTTTTAAGATGATCCTTGGGGATGATCTGTGATCTAGACAATATTTCGGTGGAACTCGAGAAAGACAAGGTATGAATCATTCTCGGGATGGTTCATACATTATTACGTCTCTAACTTTCACGAGCAGTGTTTTAGTATCCGCAAACTTCCTTGTCACCATTTCACAGATGATCAATGTTTGTTTTTCTTTTCCTGTTATTTTCTTATTTCTCGATCGATTGACGACAGTAATATCGAGGAGACTACCTTTTGCCAATTGTTTTCCGCGGAGCACGATAAAGTGAATAACAGAACTCAATGTGTTTCAATAAACAGTGCTAGTGAAATTATAGCCGTTTCATAATCCTGTCTTGTTTAACAGGGGCTGTTGTATAATGTCGTAATAATTTATTTGCCGGTAATACGATATTTATGCCGTAAACGTGTTATTATATTGCAGTAGAGAACGATTACGAGTATAATTTGCGATTGTGTTACTTATTTAACGCAAACAATAGTACTCTATTTCGTAAAAAACAACGGTCCTCATCGAGTCGATGTCCCGAGACGGAGATTGGATTATTTCATTATATCAAAGAATTACATTATCACTCCGTAGGTCATCGATTCAAAATTACAAAACATGTAAATAGCAGCTGCTGAAGTTTCCAGATTCGTTCAGATGAATCTTTTCGCTGTTTTTTATTTAAACCAACTTACAGTATTGAGCTGCGAATTAAAGCAATACCGAAATGAAGGAAGAATCTTGGATAATTTACGCTTGGCTACGAAAGTAGCTCGTAATAAACACATTGGAGAATATTTTTTATTAAAATTTACACATTCGTATAAAATGTAGATGGTTGAAAACGGTTTTATATTATAATAAAAACAAAATAAAAAAAGTGCAATGCTTGCACGCAGTCCGGCAATACCGACATTTATTGTCTGATTGTTAAAAAACCATCAATATAAAATATTACTTTGAATCGTATATACTTTTTATTTATGACCGCGTATTTACGCGGTTGGTTTTACACTTTTGCGAAATATTACGCTTTTGCGATTGTAAATATCTATATCTGTATTATATATGTATCAGTCACAAGAGAAAAAATGTATGTAAATATGAGTTTTTTTTTATAATAATGCATAATAGCTAGAATTACTTTTTTATTACATCCATGCATTTTTAAAGCGTTTTTTTCTCTTTACGCAAGATGGAGGGATACTTCTCTGAACATTATTTAACTCTATTTGTCTTCACTTTTATTCATCTATGTTGAACAGAAAATAACATTTGGTTATTTAAAATTCATACCCTATATAATGTATACTGTTATGTGCAACAACAGCTAGTATATTTGTTGTTTGTTCATACTGCGGTAAGTACATTTTCAGCATCGAAGCACATTGCCAGTATTCGCGAAAAGACTGGAAATGCTTTTGATGTACGTTGTTAATGAAAATGTCTCGGCAAAACGGAAGTACGGTTGTCCACAAGCTAATAACTCCGGAAATTCAAGATAGCGCTGTCGCTTCTACGGCGGTACTTCATTGCGGTTTAATTGAATATTGCGCAAGTTGTCAAAAACAATTTTTCTGGGAGCAATCTTGAAAGTGTAGTTTAAAGTTAAACGATATTTTCTTGTTTTTTTTTTGCGGTGCGATTACGGTGAACGCGCTTCTCTCAATTGATGGTTAGATGAAGCATCTCAACATCTGAGATTCAAGCTGATAAATGAAGGTTGGAGTTAATCGAAAGTTTGATTATCTCTTGGTTGAAAGCCTAAAGCTTTTAAGTTATTTTGTTTTTTTTTTGAAATTCTAACATGCAGATATAGCTTCCAAAATAATGCAATAATACTTAATTAACGCACTAGATAGAATAATATAATATTGAAAATAAAAATTTATAAGTGATAAGATAGTCAGTGTTCTTGTGAGTTAAATTTTAAACAGTCTTGTTGTTATTTATATTTTATTTTCCAATTATTTGCATTTTATATGAAACTTTAATTTAGTGTTTGATAGAACATTTCAAATATTAAACAATTTTACGATAAAATGTGACATTTGAAAAATTGTATTCGAAATAATTACGAAATTTCGTTATGCAAAGCATGTAAGCATGAATTTGTGTGGGAAAAATTTGAATACTGCGTATAATTACGCATGAAAGTAATAGTTATCTCGTTTACGTCAATTAATGAATGTGACAGACACATAAGCTAAATGGATTCGGTTCCAAGCCCAAGCGCGCGATCAGAATACCATTGGGGATTTATCTCGATCCCGAAGGATTAATAGTTACTCTCACCGCTCTCCCGTTGTCAGCAGGCCCTCATTCCAAACGCAAGACGTACGGTCCTTGTCCAAATTACATTGCATACAGCCAAATCTTCATATGTAACAATGCTGCTGCGTGATGTTTGTATTGCGTATTACAGTTAGTATGCATCGCGTGCATAACAAGATACAATATTCGCGCACATATTCCGTGCCGTATCGTTTCGAATCTACATGCACATTCTGCAGTACTTAAATTATGTTACATTCATCTCGCGGCTATGAACCGCGACAAGCAACATATATACACGGGTTTATAAATAAAATCCTTGCTTTGTACTTTGTAGCCGACATTCTGGATTAATAAAGTTTTGACTTATAAAAACGCGATATGACAGCTTGAAGTTAGGTCAGTTCTTGCACAAAAACAAAAAATCTAATTTTAAATGCAATAGGACACAAACCGAACAAATGTAACGTTTTGTTTAACTTTAAGAATTTCTATATTTTTATATTGCATATAGTTATTTACGTTTATGTACAATTAAAATACATGGACATTTTTAACAATACAACAAATAGTTTAATAAACAATTAAACATAATTTTTACATATTTCACTAATTCTTCTTAATTTTGCTAAAGTTAATTATAAAACTAAAAATTAGTAGACCACTGATGTATAGAGTTATACATTAGTAAAATGATACATTAGTAAAATACACACACACATTAATACCATTTATTATCATTAATATTAATTGACATATATTAGACTCATAAAGCTTTCGCTAAAGATGAACCTATTTTAATATTTATGCCTATGAGATATTTAAGAACATGGAGAAGTTAGTCTCGATCTATTCTCCGTTCGTAATAAAAAGTTATTTTTATCGGGAACAGGGTGAGGCTTCGCCAAGGCACTAGTCGACAAATTAGGGTGCAGTTGACGAACGATGTAGTATACGTATGCCTTTAAAGAGCATATTTTGAAGTAGGTACTTCTGTACGTTGAAAGAGCAGATGTTTATATATTGACATTTTATTTTCAACGCTCAGATCTTTAAAAAAAGGTATAAAATACGTATTTTTTTTAAATACATGTTTTTAAAAATTTGTTTAAAAGAAAAAAATCTGTCATATTTTTATATTAAAGTAAAAATTTACATTCATATACGCGTAAAAACGAACTAATTTTTAAGATTAAAAAAAAGATAAGTGTTGCTGTTGCGTGTCAATTATAACGTCTAGCTCTATAATAAATATAATAAAATATTATGTCTACTAGCTATGGTAACTGTAACAATGTATTTTTTTCTAAGAAAGGAAGAGTTAAACTTTTTTCTAACTATGATGACTCTATACATACGTATACCTCAAACAATAGCTTGCAAGAGAAAGAGTTTTCATTTAAACCTTCTCTTTTGTTTTAAAGATGTATGTGTTAATCCCACGAGAGAGAGAGAGAGAGAGAGAGAGAGAGAGAGAGAGAGAGAGAGAGAGAGAGAGAGAGAGAGAGAGAGAGACGGAGAGAGAGAGAGGAATATTTTGTGAAATACTGATGCGATACAACAAGAATAATTTGCATTGTTTTGCGAAAAAGAAAGGGCGCTCTTGTTACGTTAAATTAATAACGAGCAGGGTTACCCTGAGCCCTTCGCCAGTTATTACAAATAGTTGCGTAGGATCGATCAAAAAATGCGTCAACTAGATGTCGACGATCGCAAATTGGACGTTTCAGTACGACGAATTGTATATAGCTCGTTAAAATCATTCGCCGTCATGGCGAAGTTTGACAGGCAACCACCGGTTGTGACAGATATGAATAAATCGCGAATGTAGGTACGAAAAGTCATTGCCCTCGCCAGACAGTCGTTATCGAACCTTCGTCCGTCCTTTGGGTTATTTGTTTAAATTTTATTGGTTTTCGAGTATCACAATTTGATACGTCAAATATATCGTTCTCGACGACTTTAGATATTACTTTTTCGCTATTTGCACAGACGTGTATTAATTTACGCGATCTATAATTTATATTAATTTATAATTTATCTGAAAGTATTTATAAAAATTATAAAAATAATAAATTTATGACAAACACAGTGAATAATATGCATATGTTGAACTGATGTTTTATTTATGTGAATAATTTTATTCGATTATTTGTAGTTAAAGATGGTGGATAAGTATTTATAACTATAATTAATATATATAGCGGGCGCTTTTGACTTCGATAAATAAATGGTGTTATAATATATGTTAACAGTTTGGAAAACGATATTGATTTTATATTTCGTCATTTGCTTTCATATTAAAAAGGATAAAGCTGGTATTTAATAAAATTCCAGGTATTTTATGAAATTTTATAAGATACTTAGAGTGCAATAATGTTTAATACAATTGGAACAGTTAAAAATTAAATGTGTCGTGCCACGGAATGTAAAAATTTTATACTTTTCTTACTCTATAAGTATCTTCATGACGCGACGAAGATAAAATCCTTTTTAACTACATGCAGTATATGAAACTCATGTACATTCTTTCAAAACTTGGCGGAGGTGTTGGAGAGAGAATAATTTACTTGACATCTACTGTCGCTTATTAATGTGGAACTTTATTGTTGTTGCGCGCCGCTTATAAAAGGGGAATATGTCTTGTGCGCTTGGTATGTCGTGCTTCTTTCGCGACAAGGTCGTCTCTTGCTTCCTACGCAGTCTAAAGTAATGCTGTGTATAACATGTCTTGCATAGTCGGGGTAGTGTTGACTCATATGCATGAAAATGAAGAAAAATCGTGGTATCTTCATTTTCGGGTAGTGTCAACGTGTAGCAGAAAAACACGTTTTATACATACATAATGTGATTATAATAATAATTATATTATCATATTCTTAATTATTACAGTTATTATTTTACGAATAAAGTTAGTTTGATTGTAAATTTGAATTATAATATCCAAAACTGCAAACTTTTTTTTTTTTAGATTTTAGTTTATATCTGTTTTTACATTCTTCTACATGAACATTTTTTTTTTATTGATCTAGTACGGATATGTTACATTCATATTCGCGCCGACACAGGATTGAGAACTTCATTGTGTACCTTTTGTAAGTTACGAGGTTTTATTTGCGAAGTAATCCGTGCTTGCGCAAGAGCTTAGAATACGTGACACAATGCAGCCGTTCGTGTCAGACCGGCGTCTTTCCGGAATTCTTCATAAACGTCATTTTATCTGTTTCACTAGCGTATCTCCAATTGCCATGTAATGAGTTTCAGTACCGTTGTGACCTGCGTGTCTTTTGATGGCGCTTTGAAATTAACGTTTTATAAAGCGACGCGTTTCGCTCGCGTTGAAAAATTCCCTCGACACACACGTTCAACTTTATTTCCGTCTATATTTAATCACTGATTGTATCGGCTGGATAGCACGTTATGCAATGTACATACATGTAAAACAACATTATCTATAACGATGAAGATTGCAAATTAAGGTGTAACGGATATACAAAAGTTATATAAATATGCTAAAGTTTAAATGTTCTGATCCGGTAATGATGAAAAAGATTACATATTTGCGAAAATGGCGAATCTGCATTCTACATGGCTGATGTCTTGCGAAAATATGTTAACCGCTGTGAAAAAGGGAAATCGATTTCACAGAATTCGACTAAATATACGAGCGGGTGGTCGCGACACTTCGAGAATTAATGCATGCGCTTGCCAGGTGGATTGTGACAAATGATCGTAATTCACTGATTAAGTGGTTCTTGTCCTTGCATTATGTAGATTGGCAATATTTCGTTAAGAAGCAAAAAGAATAAATTGTGATTTTATTGGCTGATTTATAACCGCAGTTTAAAAAAACACGCTTTGAAATTTTTTGTCGAAAGATCTTTTTATTCGATAGGAATATTAACTTTTGATATTGTACCTGTTGGATTAGAACGAAAAGAGTCTCAATGAGTCTTAATGAGAAATCTGCAATATATATCAACTCTTTCAGTATAAAAGAAATTTTAATTAACGCTCTTTTTTTTCATATGAGGTAAGCTTGTCGACTTTCTTTGAAAAGATAGGGATGAAAGAAAGAATATACATAGTGCTATGTCAGGATTAAGTCCTACAATATTTATCAAGTAAGTCTTACAGTACTTTATCATCGTCTCTCTCTCTTTCTAAGAAAAATTGCTTATTAAGCGTGAAATTTCATATACCGTGGCCAGAATAACGAAAGGAAGAGAGTTTGTCTTTTTGCTGCTAGCCGAGTTTGTGTCTACCGGCAATTAAAATAATGGTACAACTTTTATCTTAAGGGAATAGACATGTTAATGAATTCTAATCTTGCAATATATTATGATTTTTTTATCACAAAGTTGATAAGTTTACTTGGAATTTTATGAACTCTCAGTCTCTTTTTCGTTTTCTTCAAATAAAAATTTTAGGTAACTGAGAAAAGTTTTATCTATGTTTTAGCGAGTAAAAAATTTTCTTTTTTATTAATAATAAAACAGGCTATTGATAAAGTTGCGATTGTTATTTTACAATCTATATTGAAAGAAAGATATAAATAGGTATAAAAATACAGTTATTTGTTGTTAAGATCGAGTGCTCTCGGGTTTTTTTTTTTTATCAACTCCGGCTCATTATTGATTTAGTATCGTAAGTCAACAAAAGCAAATGAAGTTTTTCCTTGGACGTAATACCTTTTTCAGGTTTTTTGTGATCACAATGTGAGAATTTAATTTACATTCAAGATGGGATTAAAGAAAATATATTATTTGTAAATTTAAATGGCAAACTGTCGTGAGGTTAAGAAAAATAAGAACATGATAGGAGTTCTATATTCATGCAGTTTTTATCCGCGTATTTCGTATATTCGCAACTCGTATTTGCATTAATTTTTCATAACTGCAGGCCAAAAGTTTATTCGCGAAAAAGTTAATAAGAGAACTGTGAAGTATTGCATAATGTATAGTACAAAGAAGAAAAGCAGATAAAGATTGTAAAATTTTTCAAGAAAAAAGCTAGTTCTTTTAGAAAATTAATTTTTATTTTCCATATATAAAAAAGAGATGTAAAGTTGATACTCGAATCTCTCGAAGTTTATTGTTGTCGTTTTTCCGCGATGCCGATTGGTTCTCTCGCTGCGTTATCGTATTACTTCATTTGCAGCTGTTATCGTATATTTCGACAGTTGTGTATATTAAAAAGTTAATAGTGCGTAATAATAATAGCATAATGTTAAAGCTAAATAGCGCGCGCGAAGCGCGCGTCTGTGGTGTCTATTAGTATAGTAAAATAAATAAAAAATGAGCGAATGACAATCGTATTAATGTAATTGGATAACTGCAATGGAATTGCCTTCATGTGCAGATTAGTTGCAGGGAAAACACGCATGGCATCATCGAGAATGCGTGATCATATTCATTTGTAGAGTAGGTGCAGCCCATTCGCTAGTATGTATATTTTTACATTATCCAATATTTACACGATGTAGCCATTAAACCATTTTTGTTTTCGCTATGGAAGAATGGTTCTTCACGCTATTTTTACTACGTAACAGTAGAGCACGTTGGTGAATTAGAATCGTACGTATAGTCGAATAAAATTGATCTTTTCACTAGACCCTTGGTTTTTTTTACGGTGAAAAATATGTTGTATAAAGGAAATCTCTCTTTCATTCAAAGAGGTAAAGAAACAAAAATGCATTAAAAAAATATGTTTTTGTATAGGAAGCACAAGCATGATCGAAACAATTGAAAAACTGAATAAAATAAAGTTTACAAAAAGTAGACCAAAACGGCTGATTGATCTGAACAGTGGGTTAGAAATGTGCAATTGACGTTATAAATTTTCCATATTAATTTCTCTATAACAGAAACGCAGCAATACTGTAACAAACAAATATTTATTTTCAATCTTGTGTTTAGATTTTTCAATCGTCCAAGTTAATGATAATTTTGCAATTAAATATAAGTTTTTGACACATCTGGGATTTTTATTTATTTAAAAACTTTTTATTTTTTAATATTTAATAGAAATTATATTATTAAAAGCTTGGCCTATATATCACATTCTGGTGAACTAATTTTTGAATTAATTTTTTCGACATTCTTTTATTGTACATTAGTGCAGACTAGTTTCTATATATATGCACGAGTACAATTCCGGAATCCATTTATTTGAGTCTTCTTTTATATCATTATTTTAATTCTATCCTTTTATATCATATTATAATAAAATTAAATTATAAAAATATGTACATGTAATAATTTTTAATTAAATTATTAAAGCAGGGTTTTTTAGTATCTCACATATTCGTTGAAAATAAGAATTTAAAAATATTTATTGCGCACAATTTTATATGCGTAATAGAATGAATATCTTTTAACAAATCGAAGGAAAAATAAAAGGCCGCTATATGAAACAAACATCATCTACATTCCACAATTGAATCTCTTTGGTCGCGTTATGTAACCAATGTTTCGTGCTGTCGGTTAACGCAAATCGCAAAAGCGCTCTTGTATGCACCGCGGTGCGAACGCAGAAACGCGTTATTGCGCCCGCTAATTACAGTCATTCCAAAAATCCCAAAATGAAGCCCAGTGTTACACGCTACGTGAGAGTTGTGTAGCTTGTAATGTGACACGAACTAGGCCGTCGAATGCGATTTGCCTTTCGAAGGATCAAAGCCGAAACGAAAGAGGACAGAGAGAGCCAAAGAGAAGTGCGTATTAATTATGGAACCTCTATGCCGGACCCTGTTAGCTCAGATCTGAATGCGTATGTATAAATCTTGGTACGGTAGTTTGACATAGTCCTCTCTATAGCGGACACAAATCTCCTGTGAGGCGGGAATAAGGCGCGCATGAGGCGCACTTCAGAGCTTTCGTATATCTCCAAGGGCCTACGCATGACGTACACCTGTATATACGTGTATGCTTTTGTACATGTCTACGTACGTATATGTGTAACGCAAATTCTCGTGCATATCCACCTTTGCGCGAATCATCGAAGCGCACACACATAATTACCGTCCCCTGTTAACTGCCTTGTAGACGAGGATTGGTAGTGTTATAACGCCACTAATGAGCTAAATGCGTAGACACATCAGATTGCAAAGACGGTTTACCGTCACACGCTGCCTGCAATAGAATAGATCGTATTAGCGACGCTTTTATAATTGTAACCAGGCTTGGGAAAAAAGCTGTCGCACAAAGTTAATGCCCGTTCCAGGATGATAGCAACTCTAAATTATTTAACGTAATGCCATTTACAGTGGAGCTCGGCAGTACGATCCCGTTACCTGAAGGTTTCAAACTCGTGTTTCTGTAATTTAAATCGAGTTTTATTTTATTAGTAATATTAAACTACGCACTTTATATTAGAAAGAAATTTAATTGGGTATCTTTTGCCCTTGCTGTTGATCTTTGGATTTTTATGAATTAAAATTATTTTATATAGAAATTGTAAATTGTTTTAGCAGAGCTTGAGTTAATTAAGTTTAAATCTTTTCAACATAACGATTTTATCCAAAAAAGAGATATAAATAGTCTCTCATGAATTTATGTTAATATATTATAACTGATAGAGACATTGCTTGTAATTTTACTTGAGATGCGAAATTGTTGAGCGTTATTTACCGAGCTAAAATTGATAGATACGAATACTTCGTTGCGATAGAACACATATTATTCTGTCAATCATATCCTGATGCCCATCATTTCCACCGTCAGTTAGCGTGAGACGTAGTACAGAATGGATGATTTCCACGATATAGAACAAGATATTTCATCCAGATTTTTCACTCAAATTGTTTTACTTAACGATATTATTTTACATGCCAAAAGGTATGCAAAAATAAAAGTTTTTTAAAATTATTTTAGATAAAAGCAAGGATATTTAGTATTAAAATATAAATCTTATTCTTTCATAATAATAGATATTAATAATAGATATTATTTGTGCATTTCTACAAAATTTATATTAAAAAAATTTGTTTTTAGGAATTATGTATATTGGATAATTCATCTACCGTTAATATAGCTCTTTTAAGAAATCTTAATTTAATTGACAGAGAGGTGTATGTGTCTGTTCTTTAGGCGACTTATATTATGTAGAAATAATTGTTCATATTTAATTGAGTTATTGTGAGATATGTCAATATTAAAACATTTATAACATGTATAAAATAGCTTAATGAGTTCTTATTCTCATCATCTCTACATGTAATAATGAAAATTATTTGCCGTAATAAAAGTTTTTATTAAATAAGCTGCAGACATAATTTAACAAGAATTAGTAACGAAAATGATTTTGCGTATTTATTTAATAAATATATATTGTTTTCCTTGATTTACAAAACGCGACAATCAAAATCTACAATAAAACGAAGGATATCGTTTCAGTGGAACGAAACGTGCTTTATTAGTAATAATTCTCGAAATAATTTTGGCTGGAATCCAGAAACGCTTCAGCACCGGCTATTATATATCTTATAGAGATGAGCAGATCGTGATTTCGTTTAGTAAACGCGGGAGATTTTACTGTGAGAAACATTTCAACAACATTTGAAGCACTCAATTTTTGTGATATGAATTTTTGCGATGCCCCTTATATGTAACGAGGAAAAATATTTCCGTCTGATATTGCTTCAAGAAGTGCACGTTCACTTCTATTATGTTTGCACTCCATAATCCTATACCAACCATATTGACCAAAATTTTATAAACGGTTTTTTGAAATCTTCTTGCGGAGATGCGAGAAGCGAAACGTTAGAAACGAAGGACGGGAATATCGATCAACATGGTACATGTCAGATAAAATGCGCCAAACTATATTACAGCTTGTCATTACGAAATCACTTTATATCGACATATTATTATTATTAAATACAAACAATTTCATGAAAATTCAGAATTTTAGAGCCAGAGTTTTCTCAGAGCTTTTGTTAGAGCTAGAATTTTCTGAAAGAGAATTTTTCATTATCTTTTAGTATTATGAAGCATTATGGGAAGGTAAACATCAAGATGTTGCGAGATAATATCAATTTTAGAAAAACGCAAACATATTTTTCCAACATTCTTTTTAAACTAGCTTCGTAAAATTATTTCCTTCCTCGACACTAAGCAGATAGAAGATTGTCGTGAAGCTGCGCACGTGTCGTTTAAAAATGGGGTTTTACGGAAGTCTCCACCAAATTGTAGGATGTGATTGCGAGTTCAGCGCATTTGTTTTATTTCGCACGTACCCTATTGATCAATATGTTCCAGTCTTTTGTACGCTTCGTTTTTTGTTTTTCTGCGAAGTAAGTGCAGAAAATTGATTCAAGAGATTTATAGTCAGAAATGCTCTAAGTGTGATTGTAAGCGATCGTAAGTGATTGTAGGTGATTGTAAGTGATTGTAAAGCCGGTTCTACAATACGTCGCAAAACGATGGCAACTGCTAGTTGAAAAGTGTTATTTCCATGTTGCGCTTGTCAATTGCGGTTGTCAAAAGAGAGTTGGCGAACTTTTAACTTTTTCGGCGACAGTAACTGACAATCGGCAATCAGAAATAACATTTTTCAACAAGCAGTTGCCATTGTTTGCGACGTTATTGTAGAACCGGCTTAAGAATGATTGTAAGTATGGTCACGTGCGATAGAAAAATTACGTATAGTTTCACATATAAAGAGAAAAATCGCGTGTAGCGAGATGAGAAATAATATAATTACAAATCCGTTATATAATTTTGCGATTATTAATATAAATTATTTTTAGAAAATTAATTATTGTTGAGTTTTAACAGTAGGCATTTGGTCTAATTAAATAGCGTCTTGAACACGCTCATAGTTTGCAATGACGCATTATTCGTATTTCCAAAATTGATCAACGGAATGTAATAAAGTGTAATTATAGTGATTTCCGAGAAACAGTTGCATTCCAAAACTTCTGTCTAGTAGAGACGAACTTACTTAATGAGAGAACGGCGTTTCATTCTAATTGACATAATTATCGGTAACCCTTTGCAATTTTGCGATTTAAATATTTATTGATATCATTAAATTTAGATAAACATTTTTTTTTATTGTTCTTTTCTTTAAAATATTAAAAATAATTGAGTTACAATAAATATGATACTTACTTAACGTACCACGATAAGTTAAAAAAAAAGTGTATGTGTGAAGGATACTTTATATCCACCTAATAGCGATGATCACGAAATTGCAAACTATATATTTAGCAACTGAATTCAATTAATTGCAATACATTACATCTAATATTAACAATTTCCGCATTAACGATCATTATATTGCGAATAGCTTGAAATTGATAATCAAGAGTAACCGCAAAGGAAAACCTCGTTCTAATTTACGTCCTAATTAGAATTTACTTCTCGTTTAGTTACGTAAAATCAGATATATATCTATTATATAGGTAATTACGAAGTGTTTTGTTAATTTGGCCAAATGTCAGTTTAACAACAATTTTTTTACAGAAAAATATTATTCTCTCAACGGATGACTAGCTCTTATAATTTATCAGCATTTTTTTTTTCCAATATGCTTTTATAGCTTGTATGAAAAAATTTTAATGGCGACTCATACGTTGTGTTAATTCGCCGCTTTGAGAGATATTCTCTGAACGCGTTGAAAATTTTATTCAAACAAACAGCGAGGTGTTACAGAAACGAACGATTAATATAACGAAGACTATGCTTACGCATGGAAGCGATAATCCAGCAAATTCTTGGCATTTCTGGCGTCACTACACTATTTCCGGAACGTTGAGATATTTTGTTTATCATGGCTGAAAATTGTAGAGGAATTTTACGCGCCTGTTTCACGCGGCGCTCACACAATCTTATAGTCATGAGTTTCGGGTAAAAACTAGAGCGAAACATAAGCGTAAAATAATAATTCACGCAGTATTGTTTGT
The DNA here is from genome assembly GCF_048541705.1 of Temnothorax americanus. Classification (NCBI taxonomy): domain Eukaryota; kingdom Metazoa; phylum Arthropoda; class Insecta; order Hymenoptera; family Formicidae; genus Temnothorax; species Temnothorax americanus. Next base: position 4,608,946 of record NW_027509802.1, read on the forward strand.
TATATTTTTTACTAAAAAATTTTTAAATTTACAGCTTCTTTTTTTTTGTGAGATGTTTAGACGTAAACGTGAGTCATAGTGAAAATTTATTTATGTGTTGATAGGTCTTGGAAAAGTTTACCGTTTTTTCAAAGAGATTTTCGACATTTTTATATATTGAGGATTATTTTTTCTAATTTATTTTTTTACGAGAAAGTTTCTAAGCTTGTGGTATACTAAAATTTCGTTATTTCTGTGAAGTTTAAATTTATAGCACGTGAAATCCAGATATATGCTACGCATAATGGTGATTATGTGTAATTGGTTTTACATCTCGCATGCGGTCATTGCATGATAATTTGCCGATAATTGACCGTAGCATTGGTACTAAACGGTGTCATTATTTTATGTTATTTGGTCGTCGGTACGCTGCAACTACTGGATTAATTTGCGAGCGATATATGTATAAAGCGACAGCACTACAAAATCTCTGTTATTGAGTTGAAGAATTTAATCAATTGATTAATGTTAGTTTTAATAAATGAATAAAATGAATTATGCGCAATGCAATATTAACTTTCTAAAATTTGCTGAAAGCAAATTGAAAATTGTTTTATTTTATAATGTTCTTGTGTAATCGTTTCGTTACAATTCTTGCAAAATTTTATAATCTGCATTACATAAGCAATGCTTAAATAATTCATAAATATAAGCAATTAATTATTTATTTGCATAGATTAATGTATCCGACATATTAACACGTTGCATTTTAATAGGATAGTCGTAAATCGGTTTAGCTATGATTGTCGTCGGCTTTTACTATGAGTTTAATGGCTTCTATAACGGCAATTAATGATCTAAAAAACATTTAATATTGTTAGCTGAATTCGACAACAACATGGCAATACGATTTTGCGATATAATCGGCTTTCGTCCGTGCTGTTTGAAACTCTATTAATAAGAGTCGTTTCTCGGGAATTTTATATAGAATATTAAGTGCACCTTCTCGAATCACAAGTATCGCGATCTGTTTAGAATATGAAAGTTTTGCGCGAGAACAAAGTTATTTAAATGGATTCATTTTAGAACACACACGTCACGAGAAATTTATGGAAAAATATCTCTAGCGGAAAAACTTTCTGACAATGTAAGAAAGTATTATTCTTTTATCTTGGCGATATGTCTCCGAGCTGTTTATGTATAATTCAAATACCGAAGAATTCTTAAAAAATGTAAGCGTGTAGTTGGCGGACAAGATCTACAATCTTCTTTAATTGCGAGTGACCCAAATTGGATAATCTTATTTCAACTTATATCATTTATATTTTAAATTGGATAATTTTATTTCAGGAACATCGTGCAAATTGATAATTTAAAGATTCTTAATATTTTTATGACAGCTATTTGGAATATTAATTTCATATACGATATTTTTTCATAAATTTCATACGCGAGGAAGTTAGAGAAGTTATTTAATATTATACGAAAACTTTTTTCTTATATTATATAGTTATATCTAGGTCTTTTTCTATTTCAATATTTCCGTAATTTTTTTCTTAACCATCAGTTTAAGATGATTGACTGTTAGAAGAAAGAAAATTGCTGAAATATATGTATATGGATATTGCAAAACATGAAGGGCCGCGTAATACAATTTGTCGATATTTTCAATCTTCTAAAGAACTTGCAAGTCTCGCTAAGAATGCCATCAAAAACTGAAGAAAAAAGTATTATATATATAAAAAGGTGCGAGTTCGTCGATTATGATCCTCTCGACGTAGTTAATGACTTTAGAATTGTCTTAATGCGATGTCAAAATTACGACAAAAAATTAATCTCGGAATAACGAATTCACGGGAGTAAGAAGGAAGTATTCATTTAGTTAATGAAATAGATCGACTGCTTCACTTTCGGTTATGATATATTACTCTGTTGAACTTAGTTCAATTGCAATTTAGGAGTAAGTGTGTCAAACTTAAGAGGATATTGGTAATAATTTATAGAACATGATATAAGTCTACTAATACGTAGGATACGTAAAATTCCTTTGTAGAACGTATTATTATCTTTTTTCTCACACATTACAAATTTGATATTAATGAGAAAGTATTGTTGTTATAATAAAATAAAAGATATGTGAATAAATTACTGTAGATCTTATTACTTTTATTGATTTCGTAATTTTATATTATTTTTGAATTTAAAAGGCGCATCTATATGCCAATTACTCTGGATTGAGAACACAAACAAAAATTAAATATTGAATAATTCCACTTTTAAGTATCATAATTTTATATTAGAAGCGTTTAATTATTAATAATTTTTAATAATTTTATGATGGTTTTTATCTTGATATATCACTGTCAGACATTTATATTAATATTGCGATTTTATATGCTTTTATTTTATATGCTTTTATTTCTTATATTATTCGCACATGATGCAATAGACAAAAAAAATGAGAAAACTTTTTTCGAGATCGTTAAACATGACATTGTCGAAAACGCAAAATTAATGTTTCATGTGTCATCGATAGAGGATGCGGTGTGTAAATGACACATTTGCCACGCATGTTGCACGATGACATGTGAGAAATAACAAAGCCGATTAGGAAAATATTTACATGGAGTGTAGCTGAACGTTGTAAATCGCATCGGCATATTTTTGTTTTTGTCAGCAACAGGATTTGAGAGAGAATATCGGAATAAATAATACTGCCGTATCTCGTCTTTCGCGAGATAAAATGATTTGCAATATAGGTGACATAAATATAGCTTACATAAATGCACGTGCGGCTAACCGATATCTTGTGCATAGTAGCAAATATCCGAGGTATATGCATGGGTGCTATTGATTCCGACGGACACGTGTAATTATCGGCTCGTAATTTCTTCATTAGCGTGACTTTCATGACCTACGACGTGGCGTTTGGGAATTATGTAAACGTCACAATTGAATTGTGTTAATTTTTCGCGTAGAGACCTAATTTCATCAAGCAGATAATATCGTAATTCCAAAGGTTGGAATTATTGTCAGTGTTGCGTTATGAAACAAAACTCTATTTTTCACAAGTAATTGTACCCGAACGTATAATTTTACGGTAACAATTGCATTAAAATAGGTAAACAATGATTAATATGGAATGCATTTTTAATAAGGATTACCTTGTTAGCGTATTGGCTCGATTCATACTTATTTGCAAATGTAATCAAGAATTACATGCGTGTATAGATAGATTAAATTACAAATTACCCAATAATGACTATTAATCTAACAGAAACCAGTAGATTAAATGGAGAATTGCTGTAATTTTCCTGTATTTAAACAGAATCATGCGACACATCAATAAACTGATGAAGTGTTATTACATTAATTTACAAATTCTCTATTTGTTCGCGTAATGTTACTTTTATCATAAAATTTGGCATACGCATCAAGAAGGAACATGATAGCATTAAAATACGAAATGCATGATCACATTGGCGAGGTATGTAAAGTGTTTGTTCGTAGAACAAAATCACTTGTTTGTTCATAAAACAATCTGAGAGCAATTCAACGATGCGGGTTCCATTTACGCGAGAATGCTCGAGAAAGTGATCCAAGAGAGTGCTTTTATACCTAATCTGGATCCTATGGATCGTTCTACCTCACTATCGAAGCACGTCTGATAAGCCATCGTAACACAAATCAATTATGTCGTCATTAAATGTCACCCCGAGGTCGGATCGAAGAGGCCTCTCTTAATGGATGGTTCTATTTAAACCGTAATTTTGCGGGGATGCATTATGTCACGGGCTAATTAAATTGATCGGAGTCGATAGTGAAATCTTATTTGATAAAGTTTCACAATTAAACGAGATTAGGGCTAAATTTGAAATAATAAGTACTATTACCTTATACTAATAAGTTTTTATTTAATGCAAATTTGTATTAATTAAAAATACTTTATTAAATTATATATATATATATAATATATATAAATATACATATAATTTTTTAAAATAGGGAGAGAAAAAGAAAAAAAGGAGGAGTGATATAAAAAATACCGAGCGCGGAAACTTGATAGTTTAATGAGAGAAATGTTAGCAAACAGTAACAACTGTGCCGCAACCAACAACGTAGAACTATATACGTCTACTGTCACTAGTTCATGTTAAAGTATTCAGCGAAGGACAGTTGACGTAGCCCTACGTCAACTGTCCTTTGCTGAATACTTTAACATATGAACTAGTGATAGAGTAGACATATAGATCTACGTTGTTGGTTGCGGCACAGTTGTTACTGTGCCCGTTTGATTTTTATTATATTGGAAATTTTTTTCTAATTCTATTATGTTCTTCAATCTTTTCTACCTTTATTAACAAATTTGGTTAACATTAACCAAATATTTTGTCATAATCACTAAACCTTTTAGTTGAAGCTATTTCACCAAGCCTTGGTTATTATAACCAAAACCCTTTTTCAGTGTAGTCTTTTGGCTATTACAAAATTTTTATGTTTTAAATAAATTCCATAAATTAATTTTTTCTAAATCTATTGTATCATATAAATTAGTAATTAAATAACATAATTAAATAACAAATTCGTGTATAGGATTTATAACTGAAAATTATTAAAACTTGGAAGATTTCGAAAATTTATTCTATTTATAAGGCATGTAATACATAGAAATTTGACATTAATCTTTAATACATCTGAGAGTGATAATATTCTATATTGCATATATTTAATCTTGAAAACAATATGAAAACACAATTATAAATGATATATGCTCGAATACATATCATAGTAATCTTCATTAAAGTTATTACGAACAGTTATTTTATAATCTGCTATTATGTAGGCTCGGTGAATGTTCCATCGTTAATAACTGCTTTGAAAGCGTGGCTTTTTCACATAAGATAATTAATGGCGTTAATTCACCGCTCGAAATTCCATCTGGGGATACAAATCGGCGCACAAAGACAGAAGCAGCTAGGCGACGTCAGATTGCAGAATGCTTATTGTTAGCCGTTAGATGAAACCAACCGCGTGATTAATTAGAAATGCCGCCTTGTTCTCTTAATGCAACATCGTGCTCATTGCGAATTCGTAATTATCATCTTTATTCATGCTGGCAGAACATTATTAAGCTACTAGCATGTAATATCGCTGGCGTGACCTGTTAGTAATTAACACGTCTACGAGCATTCAGATGTATCAAAGCGAAACTTATTCGTGTTTGTATATTAAATTATATCTTTATACTTAAAGCAAACTATTAATTATTGAATAGTGGAAAGTAAAGTTCAAATGTACTGAATAATTCGAGTAAGTTTATAATAAGTTTTATAATTTTTAATAATATTTATTGTTATTCTTTTAACATTAATAACAACAACATTTATTTTAAAGGAATTAATTAGACTAGAATTAAATATAGGTATTTTTAGTCATGACTTTTTTACACTATTGAATGGAATATGTAAGTTTGACTGGGATTAATTTATTATAAATACGAAATAAAGGTTTCTAGTTTAATGTTGATAATCAATTATAAATTGTTAGATGCAAGATTAGAATTTAATTATAATTATTATAATATTTTATTACTACATTATTAAATTATATTATTATATCATTAGCCTTACGTTTTTTATTTACATAAATGTAACTCTAATTTGTTTTTTATATCAAAATTATCAAAATGCTATAATTTTATTAATTCTTATTAGTATATTTTAATAATTTAATAACAAAATATGCTCAGTAGTTTTAATATAGTTTCCTTAGCTTGCCAGATTTCTCCCTTGACCTCTTTTTCTTATGGGTTTAATTTGAAGAATTCACTCTATGAGGAAACTCGCCTTGAAAGAAAAAAACTTAAAGCGTTCCGTGTTCGAACTCCAATCCGCAAAGTGGAACTTTTAATCACTTCAAGTTTATTTATAAAAAATTTTCATTGTAAAATAAATCGCGCTTCGTTCGTATAGGTGGAATAAGGTACTCATCGATATTGGTCGACGAAACTGATTGTGAGTTCAGGTTTTGAGAGAAAACGAAAATCACGAGTAAAAACAACACACGATGGAAGCAAGTCAGAGCAAACAACAGTTTGAGGAAACTTTTAAGTCTTATATAAGAGATTTAGGCGGATTACACAAAACCTTGATGAGCTTTCAATTAGCTTTTCGGCTTTTATTTTTTGCATTCAGAATACAGAATTCTGCAATGTTGACGCGAAAGTAGCAGTTCTTAAACCGTTTTAGAGAAACCGTATTTTATTTACGTATTAATAGAAATTGGAATTATTGGAAAATTTTTTACTCAAGTGCTGCGAACATTCTTGATTGCTGGATATTCCATTTATATTATTTGATATTAATAAATGCTTTATATATATCCGTAAAAAAATGGTAGATATAAACGAATACGACATAATTTATTTATTAATATATTTGAGATCACAACGTAGTGGAAACGAGAAATTGCTACAAAAAATATTGACTGTGAATTTTAAAATATATTGTATAATCGAAAATGTGTGCAATATGCCAACGCTCGATATGTACAAAATGACGATTAAAAATAAACGTGATCATTTCTGTGCCCCCTTCTTTTCTCAATATTAAATAGATAAAATAATGCATGACTATACGTAGAAAGGTAGCAATCGACTTCTTCGAACAGATTGGTATATAGATGGTGTACACGTAACGAGGTTTAAATATATAAATTTTACGTAGCATCACTTTGAATACTCCGTATAATGCATCGTGGTCTTATATAAACTTGAAATTTACGCGGCGTTTGTTTAATACCTCGTTTAACATGAAACTCTGGTCTGAATTGAAGATTTATGAAACATTGCTGTGCATGAGTTTCGTATAACACGACGCGTTGCATAAATTCTCGATATATAGTATAGCTGTACTTACGCTTAAATTGCTCGTATCTCTATGTCATCCATATTTTGTAACTAATTGCGGCTACGACTTTTGACACCATCGTACGTTATTTTGCATTGTTACACGTATCGTAGCTATTTTATGTTATTTACAATTAATACTGAAAACAAGGAGGTGTTTGAAGTAGAACAGCTAGCGCTGTTTGAAGATTAAGGCCACCCTCGTGTTTTCGCGTATGAGAAAAGATAACTTTTGTTCCATTTATCTTACGTTTATTTTGTTTTATAAGAAGGCTCTATCTTTCTGCTCGAATGCATTTTCGTAATATATATATATAGAAACTTTTACAACGGACGAGATATGATGCGTATATATTTTTAATTTTACTTTTATTAAAAAAGTTGTCGACGTTATCGTGGACATGTTATGGTAATTTTTGTATCATACTATGCAGAGAGAAAGCAAACACATGGTTGAGTAGATTAAAATTTATCGAAGAAGCGAACATATTTAAGGTTGAATACGACCCGGTTCTAATTTATTCACACAAAAATTGACTTCGTCAAAGCGTGTCTCAGTGTTTGATAAGATTGGTCAACGGGAGTTTAATTCTTTTCATTAATAAAATATTTTAAACGAAAACGTTTAAAAAACAAAACATTTTAAATATTTTTTTATACATATTTTACAGATATATTATTTGGTAAAATAATTCATATTTAATTGTGCAAAAATTTTAAAATTTATACAGTGTGACTGACTTTGGTAGATTTAAATTGTTAATTGTACTGTTAATGTCATATAAATATGCCAAACCTATACATGTTGTCTATCCAGAATTAAATATTGCTCGAAATATAAAAGTTATGCTACATATAACTAGATCTCAATCTTTCTTGTTAGATAAAAATAAGACGACTGTATTTTAATAAGCGCATTTGCGTTTGTTTTGAATAAATGGCTTCGGAACTACCATTAGCGCGAAAGTGGCCACGAGCATTATCTTAACTTCGGGGATCTTTATTTGTATTATGAGAGAATATTATTAATGCGGTTACCATAATGCGTTTTCCTCGTTGAAAGCTCTTCGCTGCTTTCCATCACAGTATTTTCCGCTGCGTATATATACGGCAAAACCAACAAAATTTTTTAATTATGGTAGTTTCTATATTAATCTTTTGATTCATATTCAGATATATATTATTGGCGGATGAAACGTAGATATACCTATTATTAGCGTCTCACAATTAGAGAAATTATAATAGAACGAGCGATATCATGACCTAGAATCGTTTGATATTAATTTTAATGGCATATTGCAATAGACTGGCGATGCCGATCTAGAAATACTTCAACGACTATCAGTTTCGTGACGACATGTAATTAACACTTGCACAAGTGCAAAGCAAATACGCGCAAGTTTATCTAATTTCCGGTAATTTGTAGTTAGGTATCGTTGTAGTTGCAGATCCGGAGTCTGAGCTTTAATTGGTTGGTAGAAGTTTAATTCACAGGGGAAATCAAGAAATAGTGGACGCCGAAATGTGCGTGTCCAGTTTCTTACTTCATTTAACACCGCTACTCTTCAATCCGATCGTCATGTCGTGTCTCCTATTTCGTCATGTCGTATCTCCTATTTCTTTCTTTCTTGTCCCTCTCTAGTTTTTCATGTTAATTAACGTTCACTCAAGTTATAGTTCAAGGGAGAGTTTTTATGATATGTTAAATGTTTTTGTTACCAGATTACTTTTTTCAGTGTTTTTAATTTTAAATATTAATTGTTTCACATTTAAACAACATATTTAAGTTTAGATAAATGTAATGAATAAGTACATGAACCTCTTATCGTTTATGGTCAATAAATTAATATAATAAATAGGATATTAATACTCTATTGCATACGCCGTTAATAATAAATGCAAATTAACTTTTTCTTCTTACACATGAGAAATATGTATAAACTTGTACGATTACTATTTATACATAAAAAGTTAGGGCTCAATTTTAATTTGTAAATATAAAAGTCGTAATTAAATGGAAATGTTAACAAGATAATTAATATCTTGTGTTATAGATAATACAAGTAACATGCACAAAATGACTGAAGAATGACTTTATGGTTTTATTTTGCTAAAAAATTGACAGATTTTTCGAAATTTATTCAGTTGCGACATTCTACTAAAATAGTTATTAATTTTTTTTTGCAAAAATCCATCAACGGCAATGATGCTTTTTTTATGGTTAACATCCGTCATAAAACTATAATATCGCTTATATCTATCTCCGAACTTTTTCAAAAAATTTTTTGCGATCGGAGAAAACACGGGAGCTGGAATCGGTAAGTTCGACAGCTTTCGTTCTTACATCGCGTTACGTTCACCCGCCTTTTACAGGTTACGCCTGCGGGATAGCGAGAAATAAGTTACTACTATAGCGGGTTTCCTTGCGTAAAGCTCTAACGCAAAATGTTAAAAGTTTAAATTGCATCGGCGATGCACTTTCGGTAGACGCAGGAAACAGTTACTCTTTATTCCTGCGGACGTGAAAAGAAAAAACCTCTCAAGAATAACGCCTCGCAAAGCTACGCCGAGATAGCGCGAGTTATCGGCGTGTAAACATGCGCGGGTGTACGTGCGAGCGGGTGTATTGTACTTCGTACGGCTTTGATAAGTTTAAATGACTATCGCGATAAAACGGCATCTGGGGAAAAAGTCTTTGAGCGAAGTTTGCGATAACAGATTGCTCAATAATTGTGGATTCCGGTAATTCCGGTTAGTTCCTTTAAAAGTGTTTACCCTGGGATACTATCTATATATGTTCAGAATGTACCATATAGTGTACATTGAGGGATTATGTAGTCTCAAAGAAGAAAATAGTGAGTTTGTTAAGCTCCATTTTGTTGCGATCGTTTACTTTAAAGTTAAATTTGATAGAAAAAGATTCGTTAAATTGATCAACTTTTTACTTAGATAAAAACACATTTTAAATTCCATTTCCAATATAATAGCAATTAAAAACATGTATTAAAATCTTTATTTTTATAAGTGTAAATTTTGAAGTATTTTTTTCTAAAGTAAATTACTTGAGAAAGTTGCAAAATTTAGGAGCACGCTTTAACTGTATATGTATAAGGAATTATAATGAAAATAAAGATACCTATATATATATACATCAGACGAGATATTGACATCTTTTAAATTTATTTATTTACGAAGTAATGGTTCTATATGAATATTAAGCTGTTAAATATATCATATAAATGTATTATAAATGCATGTAAAAAATACCATGAGTATCCGTGGCAAACTGGTACAAAATTTATTTCATCACTCGAGCGATAGTTTGCCATATTGCTTCGGGAAGAGCTCTTTTCCGTCTCGCCACGACGGCGACTGATATCAGGTAGTAGAAGCTAAAAGAACGTAAAAGAGGGCTAAAGTACCCGTCGTGGATGCACTATAGCTGGTCCCGTTGTTTTGAAACTGACACTATCCTTTTTATATGACGCGGCATTATTTCACGCGCTGGACGTAGCCGCTTCCTAACGATATCCGCTTTCTCACAAACGATTTTCAATTAATCCTTCATGCCTTTTAATCTCGCGCGATATATTGTCACGCGGATTTTGCTTGTTGGAAAGAAAAGCGTGTAATTTATGGTATAATAACGTAGAACGAATAAGCTAATAAGTTACGGTACTTTGCGCTGAAAAAGATTTCATATAACACTAATTTAAGACTACTGCTTGTATGTTAGTGATGCAAATTTTTGATAATTTTTATCATTTTAAATTAAGCGAGGATTTATGAATAATTTTATTATTTAAGTTTATCTAGCAACGAATTTATTTACCTGAGATTTGTTCACGAAACTAAATTGTTCCGCGGTTTAGAGATCTTTATTTCGTTAAATTTGTTTCTATTTATTGTTAGTCATAAATTACATTTTATTGATAAATGAGCAATTGATTTTATCACGCAAAATAAATTAAGTAATATATATTATAATTTTATAAAAAATTATCTTGAGCTTCGGTTATCTTGTTTCATTTATTTCAAAGCATGTAAATGTAGGTGTGTGTGTGTACGAGTGTATATATAGAGTTCGGGTCCACGTGCCAAGTTTAAATGACCGCGAATTAGTCATCTGTGAGGAAGTAAATTATGTCGATTTGTCATATTAAGGAAGACATCTGTGAGCACTATTTACAAAAAAAGTAACTTAAATATTATTCGCAGCGTTCTAAAATTTTGTTTAAACAATCACTTATTTGCTAATTATACTTTTCGAAAAAGGATTAGACGCTCGACGTATTTCAATCGAAATATCCTTGTATCGCATTTTTGTAGGAGTGTATGTATTCTTATAGTGACACATCTCGCATGTGATAAGAGTTTTTTCGCTATAGTTTCAAGTGAGAAAGTTTGATACCGTGACAAGCGAGGTGGAAGCATATCCACTTTAATCCAAGATCAAAATAATCCTATATACTCTCTTTCTAAGCGCATCCCTCTTCATCCTGCTGGTCTGTGATTTAGGTTTTATAAGGATTACTTCCCCCCCCCCCCTCGCCACACATATACATTGTTTCTTTTCTACACGCTTTATATTAGAAAGTTTCCTTGAGGAAAGTCTACGGACGATATACTCCGGGTCGACGTTCTTACGAAGAATATCTTTATATAGTGTGACCGATTACATTTAGAACTTAACTTTATCTTTTTTACATTAGATAATATGATCATGATATAATGCGTGGGAAATAATATTATTAGTTAGTCAAGTAGAAAAATGTTCGAAATAGAAAATATACAAATAAAAAATAGAAATCAAAGACCATCAAATAATGTTATCAAATTAATTGATAATGAATTATTTATTAATTTTATGTTAACTTAATTATTTTTAACTATTTTAATTAACATTTAATTTTTAATGATATAAAAATAATATACAAAACAGATTTACATTTAATAATTAATAATAATTAAATGTAAAAAGCAAAATGCATGAAAATATGTAATAAAATTATTAAAAAATAAGCGAATGTCAGTTAAGTAATATTAAACAAAAATTTAAAGAACAGAAAACAGAATAATACGATCATTTACATTTATTAATTTGTTTTCTCTATATTTATATTAATGTGCCTTTTTTCCATGCCTTTTTTTTCATGCATATCGAATTAATTCTCATAAAATTCGATAGCTGCCCTTCATCGTTACCGTAAGAACTATTGTGGACATAATATTGACACATCAAAAACTGAAGTACAATTTTTCATTTCGGATCAGATATGAGATTGCTGAGAAGTATATAATAATCGAGAAATCGAGTTTGCGAACACCGCGTCAATCTATCATCCCAGCGAAATCTCGTGTTATATTGTTTTCTCCGGGCAAGTGAACAACCGCATCCCGAATTTTCGGTGATTAATCGCGAGGCAGCCGAGCATATGGCATGTTATCGATCCCGAGGAGGCCGTGCGACGCCGAGGAAGTTGTCGGCGACGAGCACTGTATGAATAAACATGGTTGATTTATTTGCTCCTGTCTATCAAACGTCGACGCGAGGCAGTACCATTTTGATGATTTTAATGGTCGCCTCAAACTCCATTTCGATTTAGCATCTCAAGAACGGTTGTCTCTTCTACTTCGAGATAAGACGTGAAGGTACGTGGCAATGTTTGTCGTTTCCGCGACGATACACGGCCGGTGATCTTCATTAAAAGTTTTGCATTATAATTAAGATGCGAATTTTTCGATGAATAATCAAACTATAAAATTGGACAATAATCGATATAACATAATACAAAGTAATTGTACTGAAAACTGTTATAAATTTGCTGTATATTTTATTGTATTTGCGATTTCACAAATAGATTGAATTAATTAATTAAATCGTGATATACCTTTAGTTAACAGTATCGTTAAAATCAGTTTTAATGTATGTTTTTGCGGAGTTAAAATAATACAGGATGAAATCTGTGACGTTAGCCATTGATGACGTTTAGCGTGATGTGTAAATTTTCAATTAGAAATCACAACATCGATAATGCGCTTGGAAATAAAACACTTTAGATTGTAATAATGGACTCGGAAATAAAGCACTTTTAATTGTAATACTGAACACCGATAAACCAAACGCGTCATCAGAGCAATTGTCGAGGTTGAAGAAAGTTTATTTTCGGTTTGGAGTAGTTGTCCTACATAAAGGTGGATTTCTTCAATTTCGCGCTTGTATTTACCGAGCGTCTGCTGGTAACTTCACTAATTAACTTACAAAGATCTACTGAGAAGCGATTCGGAGCAATTCATAAGGACATGATATTTTATTTCAAACAAAAGTAATCTCGGCAAGAGTAATCTCTATATATACGTGTACCGAATACTTAAGAAAATAATATAAACATTACAGCTGTTTAAAATAGATTTATATTTTTAAATTGTAAATAACTTATTGTACATTTATTATAGCATATAAATTATTTTTATATTTTGTAAGATTCTTATTTTTAAAATAAAAAATTATTTTTTTACTTATATACAGCGCAGCTACTTATTGTTACATAGTCACTTAAGTTTTAAAGAAATTGCACGCGTTCTTAAAAAATAGCACACGATTTTTAGAAAGTCGCATGCAATTTTTAAAAAGCACGTGCGATTGATATATACATATATATATTGTATATGTACATATATATGTATGTTAATCCAGCTTTTGCGTTGTAGCGCTATATCAATTCTTTTTTTATCCTGGATGATACGGTATTGTTTTGCGCTACATAAAGAAAATTAATATTTGCTATCCCTTTGTTTGATAGTAAACTTTTAAATTAATTTCCATAAAGGTAAAAAAAAATATATATATATATATATCTATCTTATTCGATGAATTTCTTTACCTAGGTTCTTTCAAGATTAGATTTTTTACGTTGTATAATCACAAGTTGATAGAAAAATTATGATATATAAATATGCGTTGCGATCATATATATTAACGAAAAATAATTAATAAATTTTAATTTACAAATTTTTCTTATTTGTTGCAGATTCTGATTATCTCGCTGTCTCGAGCATCTTGGTAAGTCTTGACATTTTAATTACTCTATTAAGTCGTGTTTGATTAAACTGTCGATGCTACTAAAGTATTTTAAGGTCTTGTATAGGTCTAGAAGTTCCGGAAAGCTATATAATTTATTGTTCCGTAAAATTAGGAAGATAGTTGTTAGGAATTTGCCATTGAAATACTATCAATTCTAGGAGGGTATTTTGACAATTTTTCGATTTTCAAGACACTTTTAGTTTTACAACCCTAAGTACCTTAAGTACTGAAAGCTTTGAGAAGTTTAACTCACTTGAAACTTTTAAAATACTTGGAACGGAACTCTATCGCAAACTTTAACATTGCGAATTTTATATTGATCTCGTTCAAAGATATAATCGTATTTCGTTTTATGAAGCCCACTTTAGACGATTTTATAATTTGTGTCAGATTTTAGGATTTTATTTATAATTTTATGTGTCATATTTTTATGTATATATATATGTATATTTTATATGTTTTATATTTTATATATATATACACACACACGGGCGTATTCTAATTCTTCAAATATTTTTTGTATTACACAATATATAAAATTATAAATAGGATGTTATTCTGAATTCTACCGCAAATTATAGTCTGAAAGTGGACTTAATAGAATATTTTGGTTAAAAATGGTTAAATATTTTTTAATTTTTATAATATTGCATATGCCTAAATATTATTAAATCGTGTAACAGCACTTTGTCAGATGATATAGAAATTATTGGGATAATTATTTTATCGTAATTGAGAATATTCGTTATCCCTTAACATATTGTGTCATTTATAAATTAATATATTATAATAACTTAATTATTTTAATACATATCTGTGCTAACATATATCACATTAGCGTCAATTATACGTTAACAAGCATCTGCTATGAATTGTGGATTACGTAAAAAATTTTTAAAATATACTTGAGCAATATTGTTATATAGATATATATTTTTATGATTGAACGCAATTTATAATTTGCGCAATATTTAAACGTGAATATTGCAAACTCTCAGAGTTATCTCGAAAATTCTGCTTGTAACGGATATCAATATCCAAACTTCTATTAGTCTCAAAATTTGTTTCAATATTGGAAACGAGAAATTGATCTTTTCTTTTCATTGTTCTCATCATCAGTTTGGTCGGCCCCAGATTTGTATACCGTTATCCTCACAGTACGTTATAGCATAATGGGCTTCTATTATATGGGATACGAAAACCAAGTTATGTATTTAGACAATTTTGAGATTTTTTCGAGATTTAAAAATATGGAGAAAATCACATTTTTATTATATAAATTTTAAAGCAAGGAAACAAAAAAGCGAATATTAAAATCTTTTTGAAATTCGAGAGCTGCATGGATATTTATAACAACAGACTACGCAACTACAAATAATAAAATAAATTTTCGCGAATTTATACGAATATGATTCCAAGCGCAAGTTTAATATTAAAATTGTAAAAATAATTTAATTTGAATTCAAAAATCTCATATATACAATAAAATTTAACTAGGATAAATATTAAAAAATTTGATTTGTTTGTTTGTAATACATTTGCAAAATATCACTAGCTGTAAAATTTGTATTTTGTCGTGCAATGAAATTACAGTCTCTCGTAAAACGCAAGTGGCATATCCACGTTATTGTACGAGTTTCGGAATTACAAAGTTACATTACGAGCTTTATGCAGAGGTTTGCATATGCGCTATAATATAACAATATATGTTTTATGAAAATAACGATGCGCATTTTCACTGCATTTATATTATTATAAATTTCATTTCTCCACTCAAATAATTATTTCCTTTGGATGTCAATGTGTCTTTCGATAAGATGCAGAATAATCTTTTCATTAAAATTGTCTATTATACATATATTTAAACAACATTAAATATATACATATATAATTATTAAATATGTTAGTTCTGGGACTTATATTATATTGTATATCACAGTAGGAGAATATTGACTACAAATGTTACAAATCAGACATGATGAATCTCGAGTTCCGGATCCACGACGCTTCCCTTTTTTTCATCCACGGAGAGTGGGGGAAAAGGGTTTCTCCGCTGGATAAAGTTTAGCAGGCATGATTAACTTTATTCAGCGGAGGAACCCCTTTCCCCTATTTTATGTGGATAGAAGGGAGAAGTGTCGTGGCTCTGGAGCTCGAAGTTGACCATGCCTGTTATATATAAATCGATAAATATAATAAATATAATAAAAGTGAACCTTTTTGTTTCTAAATGTCAATGTATGAAGTAGGTGAATGTATTATTTTATACAATAATAGAGATAATGAAAAGGAATATATTGATATAGCGACTATTTCTCGGCGACTTATTATCATGCACATATCGTAACCGTATTTCCACCCTAAGGCAGACCGTACTAAAAGTCAGAAAGGATTTGCATAGGCGTCTGAGCACATACATATGTATAAAAATATGTACTGCGAGATAAATGGAAGCTGCGGTCGTGTAAAAACTAACCGTGAATGCAGTGCATTGCAACGTTTAATTAAACTATATAGATAACAAATGTGAGTCGGGAAAGGTGGCGGCTGTCAATGAAACATGAATGCAACATGAATGATCAATGAAGGGAACGAATAAAAGAGGTAAAGTATATGCAAAAAATGAAATACTGTTCTATCATTGAACTATACAATATTTTATTATCCTCTGCGTTGGCTACTGCCAATATTCAGCATAAAAGCTCGATGTTTCTTCTTTCTTTTCTCTTTGCAATAACATCAGGAAATTAAACGGTTACAACGAGATCTGCATTCGAATCATATATACCGTTCTTGGTGACACGAGGATTTCTTTCCCAACAAGACATTTCTTTTCTAAAACGACGAATGAGGTAATTTGTTGCATTAATGACATTTTTACTTCAACCAATACATTAGAATGCACACGATCACTCGCTGAAGAAGAATTTCTTTATTCGCGTGTCCTATCTTTCTTTCGTTTTTTTCTTTCGCGAAGATGAGAGATTTAAAGCTCGGCGCAGAACTTGCGAACGTGCTGAATCGCAGTTTAAAGCAGTTAACGGAGAGCTTTGTAAGTGACAGTACTTGCATCTGCGGCAGCATACGGGATCGTCGGACATGCAATACTGGCAGTTTCCTCGATAACGTTCCACAAACACGCGTTACGAACACAGGCGCGTTTCATCAAGAGCACTTGTGGCAATTGCATAGGAGGCTACTGTTCTCATATTATGCCGTAAGGAGCTTACAGTGGAGGAAGGAGACTATACTCCTTTGTCACGGAGTTTCTCTCTTGACGTTGTTTTTGAATCTTGCTCCGCGTTTTGTTACACATATATTATATGCAACTAAAATCACGCGCGAGCTCGACTAAAGGAGTATCATTATATAGCTTTTATCGTCGTCCTTGCAATTGTCATCCTTTCTGAAAAAGCACGCTCGAGACTTCTCGAAGGCCTCTGCCGCCAGAAACAGTCGCAATATCGCGGTTGTGGTTGTATTTATCTTGATTCGAGTACACGTGCAATTTCGATCCGGAGTAGGTATACTGAGTTCGTTCGTACTTGTTATGCTTCTATGCGCCTTGGTGCGCTTTTATTCACTTCGGCGCGTGTGCAAAAATTGTTGAGAGAGAAATACCTAGTCTACATATATTATTTACCTCTCAAATATAATTTAAAGAATTTTTGAACTTTTGTGAAAATAATGATGAAATTATTCCACTGTAAAAATTTAATTCTTTTAATTTTTTAATTAACAATTTTTTATTCTCATTATCAATATCCCGATATTTTAGTTTAAAAGAATTTAATTTTAAATTAATTAAAATATCTATCGTTAAAAATGAAATCGACGCTTCTGAGATATTGAGACATATTTTTCCTCAATTGTGTAATTTTAACTTTTTACGTACATTAATCAATCGCAGATTCACTGTCGATCTCTTAATTGAGAATTACGATCGGATTTATCATACAAACGTGTATCGCGCATCGGAACACCTAATTATAATGAATCGCGGCATTTTGAAATCGCGGTGAGGAGCATTTCTGATGGAAGCGGGCGAACAAATGGTCCGTGAAAAATGGTCGAGCACCGCAATCCGGGGCGCGATCATCTAGCAAAAAAATCTGGTTTAATCTCGGCGGATTACTATACAAACGTGGAGTATCTCGTCTGTATATTGAGGTTGCCATGGCGACGCCAGTTGTTGTCTATGTCTATAACTATAGCATCCGCGCGATTACGATATACGTAAAATCCGCCGAGAGTTTATTCCAACCACACGTCCCGGATATACGTTACCGGTTATGATTTAATTCGTGATGGAACTACGGCGACGCATAAACTCATCTTATACTTTTTGCTATTTTGTATATGGCGTGGCCACCGTACGTGGCATAACATAGCAAATATTTTGAGTAACGTGTGAAAAGGGAGTTTCATCTAATTTTGTTTTCTTTGTAATATTTTAAAATTAGACGCACTTTTAAAATTTTTATTCTAAATTTTTTATAATGTTTTGATATATTTATCTTGATCTATCGTTCAACTTTAATGCGTGCAAATCTTCGTAAATTGATGATTATTGGTAAAGATAAAGATTGATGTACGATTTCTACATGTACAGAGAATACAATTAAATATTTACGCTAATATAGCTCATTTATTTCAAGGTAATGGATTTAAAGGTTTTATAATCTTATAGATATATAGATAAATTTTAATATACTAAATAATATTTAAAGATTTATTATCGTATATTAAAATAAAAGATAATTTGAGACTTACAGATACGATGCGTAGCAAATGAGTCGTGATTAAGCTATTCGATACTCAGGGGTTTCCTCGTTCCTTTTCTCTTTCTTTTCTTTCCGTTTTTTTTTTCACATTCAGGAAAATACTCATCACAAAAACGGATTAATTAGTTCGCGCGCAGTAGTCACTAAAGTACAATGATAATGTAGCGTTTTATATTTTACTTCCATGGCAATGTATATTGTATGCAACGCATGATCACGCAAAACAAACGAAATATTATTAACAAACGGTGGATATATATATTGCAGTTTCCGTTACTTGAATCGCTTTATTCGACGATTCGTGTATTACGCTGTGCTGATCCGATAATAATTATAGATAAATTACATTTTGAATCAGCGAGAAATTCAAAGCACGAGAGTTATTCGAGATAAATCCAAGCATTGTTGTAGAGATAATTATTGGCCGTAATTATAGCAAAAGAGAACGGTAATTTATAGTTACCGCTCTATTATTCCGGTTCTCCCTTCTAATGAACAATTAAGTTGCGCGAAATACCTGATGCTTTTAAACAGCCGTCGCCTCAATACGCGTGTCAGAATGTTAATTGTAAAAGTACATTATTAGGGGGGACCGATATTCGCAAACCGTTTGCGAAAAGGAATCGTCGACGGAAAATCACTCGACGATACACGAAGCGTCTCCGCGCCAGTAGATAGTTTGATTGTCCTCATATTAATAGCACAGCGAAAGCACAGCGACCTTACGTTCGCATCAGTGTTCGCACCAACACGTTATACATTAGAAAATAAAAATAAATATCAAGACCACACGTCTGTTGATCTGTATCTGTATTTAATGTAGTATTTAATATTTTAGAAGATAAATTCGAATTGATATCGAATTTACCTTTATAAAATAGAATTATGAAAATAGTCTGGAGAAAAATCGTGAATTAACGGTAAATATATATCACAATTTCATTATTTGTATATTCTTATAGATTGAAAAATAATATAACAAAGTGTGCGCGCGCTTGAGCTCATATATATAATACTTTGCCTTGAGGTGTACATTGTCTATCGCCGACGTCATAACTTCCTCTCACCATCTGTCTGAAAAATAAATCACTTTTGCGTCCCAATGGGAGCGTGTCGTGGAAGCTAATAAAATTTCCGCTGCGCGAAAAGAACGATGCGACGACGTTAAGGTTGTCAAGCACGATGTACGACGCGCGCATCGACGTTGTCTTCGTTTATTTTTGCTCGTGGCCGATTTGCAATTAGAATAACATCGTGGCAATTTTTTGTGTGGAATACGAGCAATATTGGATGCGACTAATCATGCATATAAGAGCAGCAAATGAGACATATTTCTCTCATTACTAACATATTTATTTTTCTTAATATTACTCTTATTATATGCAAAGATATGTAATTAATATTTTTTCAAATTAAAAATGCTTGTCGAGTTGTTTTGTAAATAATTAAATCACAATGTATATACATATATATGGTGTATATATATATACACCTAAGTGTTAAATTTTGAGAGAACATATACGCGCGGTTTAAAAGTGAAATAATTAACACCAGACAAAAAAATGATTGATTGAAAGCAGTTAATTGTTTTGGAAAGATTTTTATGGTAATTGTTAAAGATAAATTACATGTACATACTACAGTAACATTCAACTTGCACTTGTTGAATAACTTGTAAATATACGAACTTCTGAATATAAGACATTTTATGAAAATTTTATTAAAATTATGAAAATCCTAGTTATTGCGAGTCTACTACGGGTATTATTACCAAGCTAATTTATAAGTCTGTCATATGTTTACGCAATTATCGACTGGTGCCGCGCTATAAAAGTCCCTGCGTAATTTGCCATCCCCTTTTAATGAAGTTTATCGATTGATCATAAGAATTTGTCGTCTTAATAAGAATTTTCCACGTGTATCGAGTTAGCAATCGATTTCGTCGAAGAAAATTACATTTGCAAACCCACATGACAGAGAACTGAAATAGCTTTGATGCCCATTATATTTATTTGCAATTTTTTTATCTATTTTAAAACGATAATCTATTAACTCGATATTTTTTATTCTAATTGTAATAAAAAGTAATTAATATTATTTCCAAAAGTATAATAATAATCGTAATTTAACGAATAAAATAATAATTAGATCTAAGGTGATAAAAAATTATAATGGAGTCTGCAGATATTAATATACTCTGCTACGTATAATAAATTATATAAACAATAATACATATTATTTGTACTATATTGAACTTTATAGTAGACCAACATCTGCGTACAAGTTATATTATAAGAAATTATTATTAATGTCAAACAATATTCGCATAATAGGTATATGATATTACGTGAATATTAATATTTTAATTTATTGTTTCAATGTCGAAACAATAAATTTTGCAAATGCAAAGGAATCCAATTAATTTTGATTAAATTATATAGTTTAATTGATTATCAAACTGATGTTAAACTTTCCGATGAAATGAGATCTGATAATTGCTGATGCTAATGAAAGCCTGGTGGCAAACATTATTCTGTCTCGCATTTGATAACCGGACCTAACCGTCATGTTTCCGTTCTCGGTTTGTTCTCCCGGGGAACCGACATTCGTTGACTGATATGCCTCATGGGTGATATCAGATGTTTCATGACGTCTCATAGTCTGTACATATTGCAGATATCATATATGGGAATATGATCCTCGAAACGGTCTCATAATTGCCGCATGAGTGCATCGATGTTTCCAGAACCGGAATATCAAAGGGAATTAACTTGTAGTTCGTAAATAATAGAACGTAAGATGTATATGATATTACATATATTATATGTGTATATATATATATGGAGGGGTAAAAAAGGGTAAGTCAAATTATTAAAAATATTTTCTCGTGTGCATAGATGCAATTTATATATTGTACAAATTGCATCTATGCACACGAGAAAATATTTTAAAAAGTTTGACTTACACCATTATAGTTTTTACCCCTCCGCCAAAATTCGCGATTATAATTAATTGTTTTATTTTTTTTGCGAAATATATGAAATTAATAGAGAATTTAATTATATAATATTCTTTGTAACTTTTTTTTTTATTTTTTTTATTTTCTCTCTTTTTTTCTTCTCTTTTTTTCCGTTATAAACTCTTGCTGAAATTATCTTATATTTTCCTTTGTTGTCATTTTGATTTGATTTTGTGCCGGTGAATGGAGAATCGCTTTATTTTATTTGTTTAATGTCTCAAGCACACACATCAAGCGACATTTTATTTTTTTATATTCATCTTTGAGTAATTCTTTTGGACTGATGTGCCTGAGATAAATCTGATCGTCGCAGCCTTAGAGCGATTCTTTTTTTAGATTTTGTTCTGCGGACAGATTTCCTTTGCTTTGGCGTACCGTGCCGTGGATGGTAAAGTCTGAATTTCCTGTCAAAGATAGCTTTTCAAATGTTTGAAATCAATATTTATTATTTTATCTGCTATTGGAAATGATTAGAGTAGTTGAATATAATTTTGACGAAGATGCAATATGAGATTTATATGATAAATCTATGAAAAAATATATAACATTTTAAAAAAATTAAAAGTATAAGACGAAATAATAAGTTAGAATTATTGCGAAATTAAATATCTTTTTTTATTCATATTATTTAATAAAAAATATTTTATTTTTATTCAGGAATATTTCTTTTTTATTAAATATGAGCTATCGCACCGTGTGTAATTGATCATTTTTAATGGATGTGACACGGGAAAAAATAAATACGAGCTGAATTGTATATTGCTGGTCATTTCCTATATTTATTCTCTATTGTGACATTTTGTATAATTAACAGCGGTTCGATATAGAAAGATAATATCGCATATCCAAAAACATAACACTTACATCCACATTGGGTTTTAGTAATTGTTTTAAATAATTATAATTTATATTTATACTTAAACAATAATTAAAGTTAAATTAATCTAAATTATAAGCTATGATACATTTTTTAATTTGCGTACTTTTAATTATAACTTTTATTATTTTTCACCAAGTGTTTCAAAATCTTAAAACAATTAGTAATTTATGATATATGTATTCTTATTATTCTTTTTTAGGCTGTTATGATTATTTAATATATCTTTGCAGCTTGCCGAATTTTATTATTAACAGATTTATAACAAAAGCATATTGAGTATATATGTGTACTTATTCAGCAAAGAATGATTCTTACAATGATTCTTCATGTTTAGGCAATACGTTGATACGATTATTGTTCGACCGTATTTTCGAACCTCGAAACCTTGCTAGCGTTTCGAGGGTATTAAATATTTATTTACTGGCAAGGCAAGCCAGTTTGACTGGTTTGACGGTATAACTTAAACCGATTATGTACCCACGTTAACGTGTCAGCAAACAGCTAGAAGCATTTTGCATAAGACCAACAGTGAGTATACGTGCCGTCGCCCTAGATGTCAAACAGTCCACGTGCAAAGCCAAGAGAAGAGGGAAAAATTCTGGAGTGTTTTTCAAACGTATACTACTAATTCACTTCGGAGCTTTCATCCGCTGGAATTTGGCTTATACTTTGAAGTTCGGCCTCATACGAAAATTGCTTTCGTTCCTTAACATTTTTACCTGCATAATACGTTTTATATATTCGCTTTCATCTTTCTCTTTAAAAAACCAAGAGTGTTTCGCGCGGGCGAAAAATTTAGTATTGTATAATTGTAAATTTTAGGTTTACTTAGACAAAAGAAATGCGCAAGTGTTAACTGACACGTTAAGCCCAAAATTCTTCGAAAATCTTTAATTTGTTAGAGAAAGGCCTAAGAATAAAAAATTCAACGCACGCGTTTTAGGTTTGCCTTGTCCCTGAGGGGAGATTAAAGTGTTTGAGTTCCAATTTTGCTGTGTTGTCAGACATCTTTCGTAACAATCAATATCCTTTTACCATCGAATTGCGCGGTTCACTAGTATCATTGTTACAATAATAATAATAATAATAATAATAATAATAATAATAATAATAATAATAATAATAATAATAATACTAGTACTTATATTATTATATTAGAGATTACTATAGTACTCTCGGTAATATTCTTTTCGCATGTAGTTTGTTTTTAACACGATTTGCATAATGCGTTCTTCAGAATCTAATTCGACTTGATCGATCGTATCTCAAATTATACAAAAGAAGCTAACGATGTTACTAAGATCGCTAATGACTTTTTAGCATGACAGTGTTAATCAGAGACCATTCTGCTCGATTCGTATCGTGTCTCTTATTCCAATGTGCGACAGATCTTCGGGCTTTGATAGGGGCCTCTGTAATTACGAGTCTCGTCCGCAACGGTTAATTTGAGTCATCTCTCTAATTACTATATCTATCGATCACGCGTATTACAGAGAAAGATGTAAACCGATAGCGCTATCGAGAAAAGTCGCTCGTTTAATTATATCGCTCGTATCAACTTCGATACAATTAGTCTCGAGGAAACGTCGATGGAAACGTAGGCGAATTGCATCAACATCGTCGAATTGCGAAGGAGAGGATAATAGTGCCGGTAAATGTCAATTGCACTCAGCGCGCAAATGTTTAGAACGCGATAAAATGATTCAGCGCGAATCTAACTCATTTAGAGAGAAATCGAAAAAAAACCTTTTGATATGAAAAAAATAGAAATAAAAAATGAGACGAGTTAAATTATCAGACATTTTTTATTATACTCAAAAGAATAGCAAGTCGACTATATACTCATACTCATTGTCAGTCAGGAGATAAGTCAGTTAATTAAACAATTTAAAAAATTACGTACTGATTACGTTTACTGATTACGTAAATTGAAATGTTTCTGCAGAAAAATAAATGCTGTTCAACAAATAATTATGCCATAATTTCGTAAATTGATCGTTGCTCGAGATTCATCAGTAATCAATTTTATTTAATCTGTATATACTGTAACAATGAAAATTGTAACGGAATACATTAGATGCTCAGAAACATTTTTTTTACATAAAAAATCCGAAGCAAGTATATTAGTTAAGCGAGTAATTTACTTATATAAAGGAAAGGTACACCAATACCCGAACACTTAAGCATAGGAAATGTACCAATACCTGAACACGTATCTGTGTCTGAATACCTTTAAAAAAATTATAAATTTATGAAAATAAACGTTTGGATATTATAACTGAAGTTTCAAACTATACAAGAAAAAATACTTTTATCTTTGATTTTAATTCGCGTTATACTTATTATAAATAATAAAGGTCTTCGGATATAGGTACATGTTCGGGTATTGGTACCTTTCCCTTAAGTATCGCAATACAACTTGCTAAATTCCGAAAAGTTAACATGTGTAAAAATAATTAACAATAATGACGCGTTCGATGGACAATGGTCTATCTAAAGTTCAATAAAAATTCACGTCATAGGAATGTTAAATTATTTTACCGTGCGTAAAGGGTAAATACTATCACTCAACCAATATGGAGGTACGATATATCAGTTCGAAGGATCGGTACGATGTATCGTAGTCGTAGAGACACTTTGGTTGAGGGAAAGGTCTACTACCGAAGAGTATCCGCTCCTCTAATCCGCTCAGTCTAGGTTTTTTCTCCTGTTTTTCTCTTTTTCTCTCTCTCTTTCTTTATCTCGTTATACAAAACCCCCGACTCTTTCAACGTGTCTTATAATAAATATTAGATAATTGTAATGCAGTTTACATGAAATTACAGTAAAAATTCACATCAGTATTTTGGATTATGTCTTGTTTTAATATGGAAGTAAATTATTATTGGGGTAACGCCGTACTTATTTCAAACATTTTATTTTGCTTGAAAATTAAATTCTTTCCCTTTTTATTTTACATTTTACTCTCTGCCTGTGTCCTCGGTATTGAATTATAGCAGGAATAGTGTAAAAAATATCATTGCAGGAAAAATTTTAATATTTTAAACTTTCCTATGTATGAATGTAAAAAAGAACGTAATTGGCATCCATGTTCGATGGCCATATTCGTTACAATTTACAATGTATACGTCATTAAAAATTTGTTTGATCGCTCGTAAACTTGTCGACATATTGGCCTTTCCTCTCTTCTGTTCCGTTGTTACCCCATTTTCTATAGCGTAGAAATTTGATAGCCGCATCATTACTCCCTTCGGCTGATCTAATAGGAACGAAATGTCGGGTCGAGCGCATTTGATTGCCATTCTCTTTCGATGATGGGGAACGTAATGGCTTTTCCATATCTTGATTTCCAAACGATTGATTGACATTTCACTCGAATACAAATTGGAGATCGTTTTGTATATTAAGGGCACAGTGTGTACGCGCCCTATTGATTAGATGCCCTACAGTAAGGATGGTTTCTCGAAGGATGATAAAATGATCATCTATATATTCGTGATATTAGCTTTTAGATCGTTGGAGAGTATCATGAGCACCAGGATATGTTAATAATAATAAATTCGAATATAATAATGAAGTTCGTCAATCGGTTCTTTTATTTTCTCGAGGATGAAAAGCTGAATTTTGCATACTGAATTTAATATAGGTATATATACACTGACCGGCAGGAATGCCTGGACATTTTGATATGTGTGTGTGTGTGTGTGTGTGTGTGTGTGTGTGTGTGTGTATGTGTATGTGTATGTGTATATGTATATGTATATGTATATGTATATGTATATGTATATGTATATGTATATGTATATGTATATGTATATGTATATGTATATGTATATGTATATGTATATGTATATGTATATGTATATGTATATGTATATGTATATGTATTATGTCCAGGCATTTCTTCCGGTAGAGTGTACATTACCTTTTTCTATGTATTTCTTCTTTTCTTTTATTAATTCATATTGCGTCAATAATAAGAATAATACATATTTATAATAACGTATTCAATATTAGTTTTTCATGCAGAAGTTTTGAAAATGTTTAATGCCACGCATATTTACAATCAATATAAATGTTACTGACACATTAAAAATGCAAAAGAAAATACATATTCGGTTTTTTTAAAGAAATATTTGTTTTAGACTGTGGAAATAGTTATAACATTAAAGTTTTGAAAAACATGAGAGACTGAGAGAGGCTTTTTAGATATTTCAGTTAATGGTATTGACGTTATTATATTTTTATAAAATTAGAAAAAGTGATGTATGTTTGGCATCGGTGTGTTTTATTTATATGTCTGTTATTACGATGGAGTCGTTTTAACGTCGCACAAAATCCCGGAAGTCACCGCGGTAACGGAAACAATTATTGCCACTATATTGCGAGTATTTTGAGGTCTCGCGGTCATGGAAGCGTAGTTTATATTCTAACACACTTCTCAAGAAGATACATATATACTTATACATATAGATATATATTCATACAATATATCCTGAAAATGGTCTTTAGCAGAGAATAGTGCAGTATTTATTTTACGATTTCGAAGCACGTTTTCTAAATTCTGTGATTGTTAACGTTAAATGTTTCGTAAAAAAAAATATATATATATATACATATATATATATATATATGTACATATATTACGGTCTATATATCTATATATACTGTAACTGAGGTTTTGGTAACTTATGATATCTGTTTTGCGTGATATGTAAAATATTATTTTGATTCATGTTACATTTTCCAGTCGATTGAAAATAATTTAATTACGAATGTATAACATGAAAATCAAGATAGTTCCTGGACAAAACACAAAATATATAAATTTGCCTGTTGTGTTTGCCCAGTTTGTTTATTTCCGTTAGAGCAATCGCTATAAATGCGACATTTACAGAGTTTGTTTATGTGGGTCCATTTAATCAGGATGCATCATTATCTCGGTGTAAGTTAATGTCGGACGTCAATTACCTCTGTGCGCGTTCGTGTTTATTGCGTTGACACTTACAAGACGGTAATGAGAAACTACAGATTGGATAGACGTAGGATCGTAGGAAATAAATTGACACGCGTGTTAGCGATTGCTACGTGTGTAATTAATCGCGCAATCATTGCGTAACGTAACGCCCAATTTATCATTATCTGCATGCGGAAACTTTATCGTACACGGGAATCGGTTTTCTTTTATCCATCTCATATGTTTATTTTTTGAATATATTGTCTTTCATATATATATATACTGTTTTGTTCATTCTATTAAAGCTGCATAAATAGATACAGAGGCAATTTTAACCAAATAAAAATGTAAATTTGAGATTAATAAATTTTATATTTCGTAAAAAACTACTCTTTGTGCGATATTGTGAGACATGAGAAAATAAACTTCACAAGTTAAGAAATGTTTTAATCTATTGAGATTCATGGCGCTGTTTTTATAAAACTACTATTAAAAGATTGTCGCACAAATGTAACTCGAGATATAAAACTTTAAAATGATAAATTGACCGCGACTCCATTAACGTCTAAGTTACAACACACGTAGAGCTCTTTTCAGGCTCCGCTAATGTTAGCGTTAATTTAGTAATAAGGCGCATTGCGCAACAGCGAGTATAAAGTTTCAATTTTGCTCGACAATGAAGATCTGGTTTTATATGTAACGATTTTCTGACCTAATTTTAAACCCACATCTCTTGGCGATATCTGACATCTTTTTTTGCACATGCTTTTATCTCAATTTAACACTTTTAAGTGCTTCGTAAATAATCCATGCATCACTTAGAGCTTCTTAGAGATTTTGTTCGGCGCGGCGTAATTCAAGAAGAAGAAAAGCCAAAGAGAAGCATGTATACTGTAATGTCGACCTATTTAAATTACAAACAGCTCATTGATTATACTCCTTTCCATCCGATATTAATTCAAATCGCACGTAATTTTGAAACAAATTTTTGCACGAGCTGGCATTGTGGAAATTCACGACATGACGAAGATAAAAATGCAGCAAATGTCTTTAGCAACTGTGCATTTTACGAAGCCGCTTGCATGACGTTTTACTTCAACCTGCGAAACGCTTATGATGTAAGCAAAGGTAAAAAGCTCCGAATTTTTACCTAAATATTGAGTTGCAGTTCATTATAGATTATATAATACTCATATATTTTTTTTACAAGAAATAACTTGATTTTAGATACTGCTTTTTTCTCAAATAATAGCAAAAGATCTCTTACAAGTGACGTGAAACGCAATAAAAAAAATTTTGCGTTTATTTTCAGTACGCTATATATCTAATGTCTAGTCTTGATATAAAGTAAAAATTTGAAACAACACAGAGAATTAAATGTCGCAGTAAAAGGGATATCGTTATAAGAATATATAGAGTACCACACATAAAATTGTGAACTTATTATAATAGAATTAGTTGAAAAAATGCTTCATATCTGTATGTTCTAAAAAAAAGTACTCGATAAAATGTCTTTTTTTAAATTCAAATATATACTTAGATTACTTAAATACTTCGATTACATCATAATTATGAGATTTAAAATTTTAACACTTAAGAATATAATACTTTTATTTCGAGTCTCTCTCTCTCTTCAAAGGTTATTTCAGATTTGTCTTAAGACCAAAAATTCGTGGAATAATTTTTCTCTGAGCCGGCGATAAATATGTTCTCTGTTTGCAAGGTTTATCGATCGCATTTATGGATATTTTGTCTGTCCTATTCTATGTGTACACAAGATCCTAGCCATCATTAATTGAGTATTCGGTAAACATTTAACGAAACGTAGTCGCAGTCAATATTTCACGGAATTATTGGCAAAATGCGAGACGGACCCATCGTAAAATCCTGACAGTATTTTCTCACGGGAGCAATCGGCTTTTTTTTGCCGCAGAAACCTTCCTTCGGATCGTAAACAGGAAAACGCTGAGAGCAAATACGAGAAAACGAATGCCTACGCGCGTTTTCCGCGCGTATACATTTGGTTGGTCTATTCTAGGAAACTATAAACGCGTTCTGTTGAAGCAAAACATGGAAATGGATTTGTACAAAAGACAGGAGACTGCAAGAGATAGCATAGGAACATTTATAATTTATTTTAGGTGCGTGATTTATTATATGATTTATTTTATCACAAAAGTCTGGATAAAATAGAATTATATTCGTAAACAACATACATATATATATAATACATATTTAAAATAATATATTTTTAATTATTTAAGGTAATAATAAAATAATTCAAATGCAAGAAAACAAATAATTTATAAAATATTGTATCAAATTTTTACATATTTATGATTTAATTAAAAATAAATTTAAATTAATTTAAATCTTTTAAAGTTATCTTTGAAAGGAAAGAATTATAATTTAAACAACAAAATAAAATAATAATATTTACTTATAACGTAACATGTAATAATATGTTACAATATAAAGATTTTTACAGCTTGGATAATAATCTTATTGCTCAGCTAATTTTGTCTTTGTTTTCTTAAGTGCAAATACTGTACATTAGGGCAATCAGCTACTGACAAATAAACCAGTATATATAAATGAGGAATATTCATCTAAGAATTAAATTAGAACTTAAGTAACAGTACCTTCATTAAGATTTTTCAATTGAGTGAAATTAATTGGTGTCTTATACGTTGTTACGAAACGAATGAATGGAAATAATCTATTCATCGAACTTCATTCAGAATCTAAGAATGTATAGCACGTATATATTTTAAAGCGCGTATTAAATTTCGTAATGGCAACAAATTGGCTGGTACATCACACTCATTGTCAATGGCGTCAGTGCTCGGCACTTGTATATAGTATATATACGCGGTGTATGGCGTATTTGTTTACGCAAAGTCATTGCGTCAGTAAGTATATGCGGTGAGATACAAGTCGAAAAATCGTGCAACGTGAGTCGTTCTTTGTGTCGTATCATAATCTCTTGAGAGATCGTGACAGATACTGGGAACATAATTAAATCTGCGGAATATCGCGTTTATATGTATCTAAATTATATACTTTCGTACTTTTTTTCGCTTTATTCTTCCATCGATCATAAATACATATATATATGTATATATATATATATATATATATATATATATATATATATATATATATATATATACACACACACACATATACATATGTAAATATATGTACAATATGAACAACACCGCTGTTGCGCATCGTATTGATGAATGACAAATTCTTTTATTTCAATCTGAAGTAAAATGGATCTATGAAAAATGTATCTTGTATATAAATGCATATGTAAATGTATTCATCTGTATATTATCTTATACAAGTAGTATAAGTATAACGTAATATTCCTTAAAGACCATTGCTTTTTAAAGTGGATAGACTAAGACTGATTAGAGCTAATTTAATCACGGAATGTATAGGGTAAACTTGGGTAAGATGGCCATACAGGAAAGATGGTCAACCTATGTTCTTTCAATCTAGATCGCCATGAAACATCGAATGAACATGGGTTGGCCATCTTGCCTGTATGGCCATCTTACCCGAGTTTACTCTACGTAACCATCCGTTTATCTAAATGCATGCGCGTCTTCTGTAACTTACAGACTTATAGGATAGTCGCGCCAGTATAAATAATAAAGACGATAGAAAATATTTTATGGATAGAAGCAGTTCGTTAGAAAGTGATGAAAGTTGATAGAGCAACTTTTACAAAAGAAAAAGAGAATTATTTCTAAATGAAGAAACCAAGAGATAAAATATTAGGTGAACATTATTTGAACTATGAAAATCAATAATAAGTAAGAGATTGGTATGCACAGTTACTAATAAAAGTCGCGATAGTCAACTTTGATTGCTTATAATTTGGAAATTATTCTAATCTCGAAATGTCTGTCTTTTATTAATCTTTCTTAATTTTAACATAAAAATTGCATTGTTGTGTTAATATAAAAATATTGCACAGGGATTATACGGACGTCTCATAGAAACTCAAAATATTTTATTTTACCTGGATTCTTATGAAAATTTGTTATATCATTTCTTCCTGGTTTTTTTTCTTACCAAACTTTTCGTAACTCTGTGATATGTATGATAGACGTTGTGGTGTGGTGCACACGAGTATTAATAAAATGTTTCGACAGAGTTGACTGGCGCAAAGAAGGATACACAGTTCGTGATTATGATTAACGAGTGACATCTGTCTTCAAACTTTTTTAGCAAGTAACTGATGTTTTTTCGCCTTGCTAAGAAATTAATTAATCTCGTAAGGATTGAGACATTTCTTTTTGTATTTATTTGCGATGTCTCGCGCAATTGTTGTTTGATAGAAAAGAAATATAAAAAATATCTCTACATTTCTATTAATTTATTAATATATTCTTGATGAAAAAACAGTATGTTTAAGAAAAATAATATTATCAAATAAATCATTTACAATTTCATCTAAATAATAAAGAGTTTAAAACCGTGACAGGATGTTTGTGTCGATAATAATATTTCTGTGTATTAATATTTATCCCAACTCACAATCAGTGAACTGTGCGCTGAAAATTTTTTGGTCGATCTTAAAATACAGCTATAGTTTCTGCTGAAACAGTGAATCTATATGTATATTTAAATCGACTGAGTTGGAATTAAAAGTATTAAAAATCTACAGAGAAATATTATTATATTATCGACACGAACACAATCCTGTCACGGTTCTAAACTTTTTATTATTTAGATGATTTTAAATCATGCGAGCTTTCTTGTATTCTTAATAATTTAATTATTTATTACTGTTATTAAAAAAAACTTTAGTTTCACATTCTTGCCAAAAATTTGGGCATATTTATTAAGATAGATATTAGCGCAAAGTGAAACGCAGTTATAATAGATTAAAACTGTGCGCATTTTCCCCATACATTATTTAGTGGTATATTTTTTTTACCGTACTTTTACTAATACTTACTTGAAGGTATCTCGGCGTATTGTGATTTTGTCTTGATATTCTATTCCGGAACAATGAATAATTACTTATTACTTAAAC
This sequence comes from Temnothorax americanus, assembly GCF_048541705.1. Lineage (NCBI taxonomy): Eukaryota > Metazoa > Arthropoda > Insecta > Hymenoptera > Formicidae > Temnothorax > Temnothorax americanus. The sequence continues at coordinate 4,641,612 of NW_027509802.1, forward strand.
AACTTATCGATCTCTAGTGATGACGTGTCATTCAATTAATAAATGAATATAAATTATTTTGTGCTTGTGTCGCGGTACGATACGACCGGCTGATGAATTTTCCATCGTGTCTACCATCTCAATCTCTCCACGTGCATGAAGTTATACATATCTGTCTATTCTCTTTTTATAACTTGATATGAAAAGAGCATTATTATATATGTTCTACTGATATTAGTTAGATATACCTACATAAAATTATTGAACATATAGAAATATAAAACTGAATACATGAATAAAATTTTTAAATTTGGAGAAAATAATGTACATTTATATTAAATACCTACTCAAAATTGGATACACGAATTGATATCTGAATTATAATTGTGTGACGTAACATAAAAATACATATATTCCTACACTTAACTTTTTGTAAAAAATTATTATTGATCGCTTAATTGATGTTTCACTGAAATTTCAACATATCCTGCGGTACATGGAATGCCATGGAGAGAGTAAAAACACGAAGGAGAACTTTCGGCGGTATGCGAACGCTTTCTGTGAAAATACAATTCGTTCTGTGATATTACACCTGCGTTTATTGAATTTCATTTTCATACTCTATCCGACAAGTCGACTCGATCGCGAAAATTTTTCACGCATTTTGCCAGAAATATATTTGTAATAATTTTTTGCGTAGCTCATTGCGGACCGGAAATCGATCTCGAATTCGGTTCCAGAAATGCATCAAAATAAAATCCATAATAATGAGCATTCTAAATGAAATCATCGATTACTTTCCATGGAGTTGCAAAAAGCATAAATTTCCGTTGGAAAAACAACTTCTCTGCATGCTGATGCGAATTTCGTTGATCACCGAAGTTGTGAATGAATAGCATTATAAATTAATGGTAGATTGGCAGACTTGGTGTGAAATTTGGGCTGAACCTGCTTGATATTGCTCGCGAACCGCTGCACATTGTTTGTATAATTAATTTATCTCTTTATTTGTTAACAAAACTGATGCCGTGAGAATAATATCTGTACAAGTTTGAATTTTATATACCTTTCCTCGAGCGAATAGCCATATTATGCGATGAAAAATTCTATTGTTATTTTTTTAACTTAATGTCATCGGGTTAGTCGATATTTACACATTAGTTGAACATTAATTTTAATAAAATTACGTTTTGTTCTCTCTTACTATTTAGGTATTTGTAAAGTGTCTCATTACTAAGTAAAATATTTTATTATTTAATGCCTTAATTATTTAACAGAAACGCACTAATTACTTGACTAATCATATAAATTGCAATCAAAACTTGATACTCCTCTATTATTATTTACGCGCTGTTCTTTAGTGAAGATTATTATTTATTAAAGATTGAAAACGATCAATTAAATAATCTAATATAACATAACGTCGTAAGTTTTAACTTACGACGAGTACATTTTCTTTGAAGATGTTTGCTTGAAAAATTTCGTCAACAGGTTTCTTAAGAGATTCTGTCAATAGAAAAAAAAGCATATTTTCTTTGTTTTAAAATACAGAGAAATCATATATGGCAAGACGCATTTATATATGTAATATCTGTAACTTATACAAATTTTGATTATATAATTTAAATTTAATTTAAGACATAATAGATGCAAGTTTATTAATAAAATATTATTTTTTTTTTAAATATGAGAAATAAATCTATTTTTGCAAATGATTTTTAAATTTATTTAAATAGATATTTAGAGGATATTTATGAAGCGTTCGATATGTTTTCGATATTATCTGCTATTATCGGTTGTGCGCAATGTACTCGACAGTCACTAAAAATGGTGAACGTAAATGTCAACAAAATTCAAGCGTTAAAGTACGCAGAGTATGGAGATCCAAAATACACACTCACACATACGAGAAAAAAGGAAATAACGCAATGCGATACTCAAGCTTGCCCGCGCTCAAACAATGCTGAAACGAATTCATTTTTTGCGCCGCTCCCGAACCCAATAAAGTTTTACGATTGATATCGGTGGAAAAAAATTCCCTTGAAAAGCTGTCCTTTATCCAGCAAAAGTTTTCCAATTACCAGTGTTGCGTAGTGAGGAAACCGAATACCGTATGGGAAAAGCGAGTATCGGGGTATGGGTTAAACAGTGAATTGAGTACAAGACTCAGTTTACTGTTTAATGGGCAAATTTCAATTAACCCTTTTCTGGGTTAAATTAGGCTTACGAGATACTTTCTGTGAGGGCATGATTTAAAATCTGTGGACCCTCTCGTGTATAGGTGGATACAGAATTCAAATTGCGAACGGAGTTTTTAAAGGCTAAAGATGAAAATCTCAAAAGACTGAAATAAAACGAATAATTATTTACTAAAAAAATTCTCAAATTACAAAATTTAAATAGTTGAAGATAAAAAAAGTTTTAATTAAATTTATTTTGGTATCTCAAAAATTTCAAAAATTTATAATCTGCTTTATTAAACCGTAAAATTTGCTTCTCTTTTAATTATAATTAATATTATCGTAATATTGAATTTTAATTTAATTTAGTTTTTAAATAAATGTAATTAAAAACGGATTAGTTGTCCGATGTTATATATTTAACATACACTTTTACCATCACTTATTGACATTTTTCTTTGTATTATTTGGATAAAACTAAATTATTTTACACGTTGAAAATATAAGTATCTTCTCGTAAAAAAGAACAGATTTAAAAAGATTAAGTTTTGTGGAGAAATATATACCTGAAATAATAACTAGGATAATGAAAGAAGTTTCTCTCTTCTTTTGTTACTTCTTTCATTATTAGAATTTGCTAACGGTGTATAATTATTTAAGAAAGAGATAAAATCCATTCAGCAATTTTTATGAACAACAGCTGCGATATTAAAAAATTTGTTATAATAAATATCCTATAATAATTTACGGATTAAAGTATTGGAAAGAAATGGATTTCTGTTTAGTGCTTTAAAAAGTATTTTGAAAGATATAATCTTTCTAGCTATTTCTCGGGACTGTGAAAGCTACGACAGCTTAAAAATGTTTAATAATGCGCTATGGTAGAATCATAAATGGGGTTTTGCTAAAAGCTACGATGTTATGAGTTGTTAAAACATTAAATTTGAATATTTAGATGAGACGACGCACTTTTACGTGATGACGTGACGTGTGAAAATTTTATTTGCTTTGCGACTGGAAGACAACTGGCAATAATTTCTAAATTTCTAACAGTTATTTTATAATATTATGACAAATTTTATACACACAATTACGTTTTTTATTAAAATATTTCTGTGTTTAATACGGAAATATATATATATATAATTAATATTTTATTTTGTCAAGAAAATCACATTTCTAGAAAACTTTAAAATAGTTTAAAGTTTTATTGTATTGACAACTGCTTTACTCGCTGTTTTTTTTATTATTTATTCTTATTTTATTGTATATCCATTTTATTGTTTATTCTTGAATTTTTCGAAATATGGCATCGGATTTAGATTATATCTAACGCAGCTTCAGAATGTCGCATAAAGATTTACGCGCGCAATAAACTGTATTGATCGTTACAATAACGTTTGTTAATCTCATTTACTACCATAGGATTACTAACACGTATCATTAAAAGGCGAAAAAGGTTTGACAAGCAATCTTGAGTCATCTAATAAATTAATTAAATCGTGTCGCTAATATCATTTGCTATTCCTATACAACGATATAAAAATCCAAACCGCATCAATCATTGTCACGACGTCGCGAGTTCAATCTACATACGTGTCTACGATTTAGATATTATATATATATCTGAAAAAGATAAAATACAAAGAAAAAAAAAACGTAAAAAATTCTTTTCTCGCACAAACTAAAATAACAAGCACGACGCATTGCAGGATAATAAATCAATATATGAATGTGTTTTTAATTCTGATAGGAGATTTTTTAAAGGGAGAAGATTTGGTTATGGGAATATTTAATTTGAGATAGAGAAATAAGGTATATCGTGCATATATGACCAATGAAAATATTTAAATGGTATAAATTATCGAGAATTACAGTTTCCGTTTCGTCAAATTATTACATAGAGCTTTTCATTATTCGAAGGTTTTCATTTCCGTTATTCGTACAGATAGATTTCGCAGAAAATATTTTTATCTCGCGGTGAACTTTATATCAAAATTCACATGGGGAAAAATACGCGAGCCGATTAATTCTGGTGCAAATATAAGGACAGGAAGAAAGAGAAGAAAAAGAGAGAACGTGAATTTATTTATGAAATGAAATTTATTCATCAAGCTAAGGAAAATGAAAGTAGTATCGTGGTTCACCTTTATTTTTGACTTATTTTTGCCGTAGGATTAATGTTTAATGAAATCATTTGCGCATGGATCTCTGATGGTTCCTCTCTTTTTCGTTTAGTTTCTCCCCCAGCCGTTCCTCTCTTCCAGACCAATCATCGCAAATGTACGTTTCAATCAGAAATTGTAATTGCGGACTGCTAACTGTAACTGTGGGACGATAAAACTTTTCGTGATAAAAGGATAAGGAGCTTTGCTCCTGCAAATAATTTATAACGTATTGGAAAGTTACCGATGTTTTGTGCTTATTTAGAAATGGCTGTATTATTCGGTATCGATTTTCTGAATTAATAACCACCTATACAGAGTGCCATAAAGTTCTTTATTTAAATTTTACAAGACAAATAATATTGCGGCCACTTTGCATCTCAGTTGTGGAATATATTGAAATAAAATTTAGTTTTTGTTACTTTGAGAAGTTGACCTTTATGTCTGAAGTGAAAAAGGCATATTTGCAAAAGTAAATTTTTAAACTGAGCACTGTTTTATGAGATATCATATAGAAGAAAATAGATAATTAAATATTCACAAACATCTAATAAAAGTAAGCAAACCACCGATATGATATACAATTATGTTAGATTGTCAGATCTACGTGTGCTCGTGCCTTTAGGTCCTATAGTTACTATCGATATAGTTTAGTAACGCTAGACAGAAGACTAGTTCCTTTTTCGAGTTTACTTTTTAATGATGTACTGCTCTATGTTCTTCTTCCTTCTTCCAGTAACTTCCGCGTGTGCACGCCAATTCTGTTCTAGCCAGTTTATTTTACTTTATATACATAACGCGGGCAGTGCCAAATAAATACTTTATACAAGTACTCTGCGATATTTTAGTTTCGCCCCATAACCAACTATTCCTAACAAATTAAACTAAGGCAAAAGCTATTGTTTGCTCCAGAACTGGATCAAAGTAAATTTTACGTATATTACGTATACATATATATACATTATATGTATATATATTTTAGTTCAATTATTAAACATTTTCAAATTTGATACAAATTTATCCAAATGTTTAATATTTTGATCATTTACATACCTTGCTTAATAACAATACATATAAATCTTATCCTGTATTCCTCGCTGTTTTAACACATTTTTCTAAGTTTGTATAAAAATTCTGTACTTTGAAACTTTTTAATGATTTTTTATATTCCATATAAAATGATTTTATTAATATAACAGATTTCTTCGAATTTTTTTCTTCAACTTTTATAATTGATGCCAAGCGGCAACAAAGTTGACGAACTGCTGACTATTGATTATTTAAATAAGTATAAGAAATAATTTTCTTAAAAGTTCTTTTCAAAAAGATCGTAACTTCTCTTTATTAACTTGTCGGTTCTTAGAATTAAATGAAAACATGGATATCACTTTTAAAAAAAAATCCGAGATTATATTTAATATTTAATGTCTTGATCACAGTAACGATATTATATTTCAGTTAAATATAACTTCAAATTGAATCACATGACTTATTTTAACATGATTGCCTGTTTATTTATTTCTTTTAAATTATGATAAATGGAAGGAAACACAATTTTTTTATTTTGTATCTCATGCATTAAGTTATGGCATTTTATAAAGAGTCGATAAGAAGTCTTCTTATCTGTTTATTGCAAAATCTTATTCTTGGCAGATTTTTATTTTTTATTAAAACTCGCTTTACTATGTTAATTAACAATCTAAAAACTCGTTGATTTATATCGCTCGATTAAAACGATAAATAGTTTCACAGTTTCTCTGTAAAGTTTATTTCGTATATTTCCGCGTTATTAAGAGAAAACAAGCAAGTTATTTGCGCATGTATGAAGCCATGCAACAAATATAACGTATGCAGGTTTTGTAATACTCAAATTGGGCTTGATATCTTTAGGTTCATGAAACATTTTGAAATAATCGCATTAATTAGGCGTTGTAATAAATATCACAAAAACAAATTTTTTAGAATGGAGTAATAAAAACATTTGAAAAAATTTTATGCTGCAACTAATTATATAAACGTTCTATTATAACACTTATGAGTTATTTTACTTAATATTATAGATATTAATAGCGAAGTCACTTCAAAATCTATACAACCTGAAATATCATAGTGACATAACGGCGATAAAGAATTTAGCAACAACGAATCACGAGCTAAAGACGATAAGCAATCGTGCCGATGATGCTACGATTTTACGACGGAAAATGTGCGACAGAGATGAGATGTTTCAATACTATTGAATTGTAAGGAAAAATAAGAAAGGAGTTATTTTTGTCATAAAAAATAATAGTGATGACAGTTCTGCGGATAAAAAATTGTTCATTCTCACAGAATCTTATAAAAATTGTCAAATTGTCAAATTGTCAAATTGTTGCGAGGAAAAAATGAAAGGGAAAAGTTGTGTACCTATAATATAATATATAATATACATATAATAGTGCAATATACATATATATCTACTTGTTGTGCTTTAATTACAGTAAACTGAAAACAAATTAAGCGTTTGATTTTGTGCTTTGACAAGATACTGAGCTGGTTAATTATTAAGCTGAAGACTTAAAATTGCTCCCGGCCTTGATGGGATCTAACAACATTGATACGTTTATACAGAATTTACACAGAATTTACACATAATTATATCACGTAATATGTAACAGGACAATAGGTTTCTAGTATAATTAAACAATCGAAGATAGAAATAATAACAGCTTAATAAAATGAAGAGAGTACATTTATTTCGGTTGCACACAATACTCGCTTTCCTTAAGCTTATACCGCTTCTCTTTTTTTGTGATTTGTGTTTGTTATTATAAAAATATCGGAGTTGTTATGAAAATGTCATATTATAATTAAAATTACATTTATCATATAATAAATTATTGTTACATTTTTAATTTTTTGTGATAAAAATATTTTTATCGCGATACTAAAAGATAATATTTTATTAAGATTTTACGTGATATATCAATTTCAAATGTATGTATCACATCCTACGATTGCATAATTTATATTTATAAATATTTCAATGAAACGCGTATGATTCAAAATATTTCATATACAGTTAATATTATTTTTATATCTATTTACGTATCTTTACGTAATTTCACATAATTTTTGATAAGTTTTTGATGAAATAATTTTTTAGTTTATTTCGAAGCAAGATAGTGATTTCTTGTTTATGAAATGTTTGATATAAAATTCTTGGTAACGCAAGGTTCGATCACAAGTTATCAATCCACCAAAGGGTGCCAATCAACCGACGTTGCTCGTTAATCCGTCTTTTTTTTATTAAATTATATTTAATATAAAATATTTCTAAAATAATTGGAACATAACTACATAAATTTTACAATTGTTTTAAATATAAATTATTTTTATGTTTTTAGATTTTTACTTGAAATTTAAATTAATTATTTTTAACTCATATTGTTATTAATTCTTTACGGCTATTTGTATTACAATTTATATCACATTTGAATAGAGTATAATTACATGCAATAATTATATTGCATTTTAAGTGAATCACTTTTCAATAAATACAATACAATGGGACATATAAGAGAAAATTGCAGCGAATGATTTTTACGTGTATACGGGTTTGATTTCTGTAACCATTATTCATTATTAACATTATACGCAGAGTTGGTCGAACTGATCAAATTCATTATCTCGCAGAATGTAATTTTTATACGTATTTTTAAAAAATCTCGAATATAAAACATCAAAAATTGTTTCCTCGATCTCGATTTTTCAATTTCTTTAATAAAAGTTTTATTTGCACGATGATTTTTTATTTTTAATAAATTGTTAAATTAGAGGCTCCATCGCGTGCCTCGCTCGTCTGAATTCGTTAATTAAAGAGGAATGTTCGACGCACTTCCTGGACGCGATAATACGATTGCATTTAACCATGCGTGCACGAGCTTCCGGGGCTGATTTGCATTTGACTTGCGATTTAAATGAGAGTAGAAATTGAAAGCAATTTTTTTCTTTTTCTCCCGAGGCTGCAACGACTGCTCCGGCGAACTTTTCGCGGCAGAAATACTGGCGCACGAGTTCCCACAGCATATATTAAATATTAAATACACGAACGCGCTAGAGCGAATAATTTCACACCTACCATGTAATGGTGTTGAAAAAGATGCTCGTGTTACTGTTATAGGTACTCAAGAGCGGTTTTAGATTCTGGATAAATTCTACAGTAATGTAAATTAGATTCTCTGTAGAATTATACAGACTATTACAGCAAATAAACTGTTCAATTGTAAATGAAAATACAATTGTAAAATACAATTGCAAATGAACAGGCTTGCAACTTTGTTGAAGATCTAAGTCTAAATATAAAATACATGTTCTTGTATATATATATATATATATATATATATATATATATAGTCCAATGATAAGAAATAAAATTAGAGGTAATTTATAGAATGAATCGTTCTATGTAAATACGATTCTGATCGTACTATCTCTGTATTATTCTCGTTTCTTCGTTTAACTTGAAACTCCCGCTGCGCTCATTTCCTGTGAATTGATACTGACATTCGTGAGAAAGGCTGAGAGAAGTGAAACGAAACGAGAGAAGTACGAATTAACGAGCCTTTGGCATGTTGGAATGAAAAATAGGAAAAGAAGACAAATTTCAATGAAACTGAAGCCCTGAATAAAATGAAATAAATGTCTCGAAATAACGTGGCCAAATCGACTTTTTGTTTAAGATACGTTATTTTTTATATCAATAAATATTAATTAAGCAATATTTGCGAGATTGCTTAATCACGAAATATTAACATAGAGTCGAAAGCACATACAAAATACGTTGCATAATTGTGACAATTATTTTTTTTTATAAATTTGTGTCTTTTATAAATAGGTATCTACATATAATGACTATTACAATTTAATTTTTTTTTAAGTTTTATTGGCAAATATCTTCTCTAAAGGCACATTTGACAAATAAATCTTTATTTATTATTAATTTTTTGACTATCAATGATGGACATATCCGCATATTCAAAAAAGATACCGGAGCAATTAGAACGGGATATCATATTTTTATGTATTTGAGGTCGCTGAATTCAAATTTGAAATTAAAATTGCAAAATTTAAAATAGTTAATAACCAAAATGTTAAAGTACTTACTGTGCATGGGTCCAAATCGGTAAAAAATTTCCCCAGAATATAAAATACCGCTCGGTTTGCATAAAATTTGATTTATAAGAATTTTTATAAATTTTTACGTTTAAAATATATACATTTAAAATTTCAATAAAAATGTAGATTCAGCAACTAAAAAAACCTCCAGAAAGTATCTTTTTTATAATTTTATTAACTCTTGTCATAAGCATTTTTGGTCCACAAGCATTTTTTCCCGACTAACAGTCAAGGAGTTAAAATTAGAATATATTTAATTAACAATTGAGCCACACAAAATGCTTGCGAACAGGAATAAAAAAAATCAAATAAAATCAAATAAAAAATAAAATAAAATTAAATAAAATCAAAAACAAATAAAATCAAATTAAAAAAATCAAATAAAATCAAATTCTACTATTCGTTTTTGGTATCGTTTTCAGAGGAGATTAGCATATAGGAATGAATTTCAGTTATTTGCTTTTATGAGGGCGTAGCTCGTTTAATTAGTTCTCGAACAGGTGGCAACTTGCGGCGAGCGGGTTACCGGCTATATACGCGTATTTTAATGACTTTCAACACGTACCAGAAACTTATAGAGTGAACTTTAGCGCCGGGCGGAAGACTATCCGTGTTGTCACTTTGCAAACTATTTAATACTTATAAATGATGCTTATACACAGAATGCTATATAAACACCGTATAATATTTTAATATATTCTGAGGATTAATTAGAGGAGATCTTAATACAAAACTGTCGAGGTCACGATGGTTCTTGAGTTATAAATGATTATAAGCCAACGTGTATAGTATTGTCCACTTACAATTAGTAATTGCTCTTATACGTGCAGTATTAATCTGTTACCTGTTATTGAGTCTCACAATTCAAATAATATTAATCTTTTATTCCACTGATTCTGTTAATTTCTTATACATAGGTTCTCAATATCTATTATATAGGTATCAATAATTTTGGCAAATTAATTACTTGTAAAATTTAACATGCAAATAATTTAATCTTTTTAAACGAAATACCGAATGATTAATTATTTATTTTTGTTTTGTGTAATCGGAAAATAAAAGTTGATTTATCATTATTATTTACCTTGTACAGTTCTACATACTAAAATAATAAGATATAATATAATTTAACTAATAAGATAATTTTATCAAGAAAATAAATTGTCATATTTTCTGAGGACATTTAATATTTTAATTTTTTATATTATAATAGAATTCATTGAATTATTAAAATTTTATTCTTCTGAAAAAAATAAAGAATTTGGCAAGAGGCAATTTAGCAAATTAATAACGAATTATTTGACGTAAATAATTTGTTGATTGATATAAAGTAAAATTAAATTTTAGATTAATACTTAGATTAAACTTAGATTAATATTAGATCCAATGTGCCGATAGTAACCTTCGATATTAATATACAGGGATAAAGATATGAAATTTACGGTATGCAGTATATATGTATATTAAATATTTTTGCAACGGTGAACTGGTTGGCACAAAGCCGTGTTTCTTTTTTTTCATGGCGTACAACATGTTACTGTGTATACGCGGTTAATTCCTTTGTTGTTATTCGCGCGGTGAGCACTCGAGTTGGCAAGCACTGACGTGAGTTGCTTCGTCAGTCATCGTGTTAATATTTTTGAAAACGCACTTAATTATCTTTAGAAACACGATCGCAATAATTTCCTATAAATATAAACTAACAATTATATATAAGTTTGCGTGGTAATTAACTTGCACCCTCAACGTTGCGTTAATAACATGAGGTAACAACTTATCTATCGAAGTAGGTATATATGTCGCGCGATCTATTTAAATATACAAATTGAAATGACAGGAGATGGAAATGATAAATTATTACATTATATGTTTATGAATGTAATTATTTCTTTAACAATGCTTAGTTTCGAATATTATCTCCGTATCGCACTTTTAATTTTTTAATGATTTAAATGTAATTTGCTCTTTATTTTCGGATTGATTATGTGAAGTAATTAACGAGGTATCAAAGTAATTTAAAGGTGCAATACATCGGTTATTAATTAAATAATACACGCATTTTGCGGAATTTATGCATTTAAAGCATATTGCACATGATATACTAATTTCGATTATATATTTTCGAACTGTCTATCTTAACTAACTCGATTTTGTTAATTATGTCGTATTATACGATCTTAGAGAAAAATTTCATATGTCAGTGGCAAACTTTTGAATAGCATATGAGTTTTTGCTCAGTGGAAACGTTTATTAAGAACACAATTTATCTAAATAATTATTATAGGTATTTGAGGGATCGAGAATTTCGAGAACTAAGGTCCAGTTTCACAAGTGTCGGTTATCTTTTAATCTTAGATTAACTCACTCTTCGTTTCTTTCTAAGGGGGACGTTAGAAGGAGACGAAGAGTGAGTTAATCTAAGATTAAAAGTTAACCGACACTTGTGAAACTCGGCCTAAGAAGTTATTTCGTATCACAGTTGTGTCGCGGTATTTTCACGTGCCAATTCTTAAGCCTTTTTTTCGCACTTCTTATTAATTGTTTGTTCTTATGAAGTATTACACTAGGATATATAGAATTTTATGTTATTACAAACACGTGACCGTTTAAGGAGATCCTAAAGCCGTCTGTAATACCGGCTTTTTTTCTTAGCACTAATCTTTTAATTGGCTTTATAGAATTCTTGTCTAGAATTAAAGTACGCATCAAAATCTAGGTCATGGTGGTCGAATTTGTATCGAGAACAAGAAAAAATTAATATTTTTGTTAATTTTTTGTATACGTGACGACAATATTTGCTTTGTACAAAAATTCCACAATAAATATCCACAAAATTAGACCGGCATGACCTAGGGACAACATTTAAGAACAATATCGTGCAATTAGATCTAAGATTGAAAAAGCCTAGAAAAAAAGATTAGTTTAAATAAACTTTTATGTGTGCAAAAGCACATTCAGGTTGACATTGCGTGTAGCGAGAGATGGCGCAGCAATCGAAACAAGGACAGATGCCTCTCGTTAGACAAGGACAGATATAGATATATGACATAGAAAACAGTATTAGAAATGTTGACATTACCGACGTCGAGGAAGTTCAGCCTTCACTTTAGGATCCCCTTAAACACCGTAACGCGCAAAGCTCATAAACTAAGGCAGACAGTTTAATGCGATTATTACACTGCACTGTATAGATGCAGGTACCAACATAGCGATGTGGCTACCATGTATAAAGCAAAACATATTTTTGTGATAAAGACTACGACCGTGACTTTTGGCTTAAAGCTACAGAATTTTTCTATAATATTTAATAAATTGTATTGTTTTATTATTTAAGATAAAGATCTGAAGAATTCAATTTTTTAATGTAAGAAGAAAAGCATAATTTTTTACTTTTATTTATCTAATTTTATTTGAACAATATATATATATATATATATAAAACTAAAATTAACAACTAGAATTCATATATTATGACTGTCATAAAGTGGCAATTATTTGTAGAAATATCTATGCCAAATGTTTAGTTTTTTAAGATGATTATCTTAAGATAATTATTTATATATATATATATAAGATGAGAAATATATAAATATATTTTTTTTTGTCAGGAAATAAAACACAAGGTTTTATTTTTTAAATGTTTTACGGATATGGGAGAGAGAGATTCATACAAAATAATAGTTTCAAAATTTTGAAAAATTACAAACGTCAATAAACTTTTTAAATTTTATGAAAACGCATGTTAAAATGAGTAATGTCAAAAGACGATAAATCAGTATTGGAATAAAACTACTGAAAATTTCTGAAGCGATAACTTACGTTTTATTAAGTATTTTATTATTACGACACCGATTAGTCAATTAACATCTCGCATTCTTGCCAAGCTCTTAATTTTTATGAAATTCTTTTTACGGGCAGTGGGCTTAAGCTAACAGAGATACTTTATTTGAATATTTCGAATACTTGCATGTATGCCCCGTTAAATTTCGCTTTCTTTTTTTCCGTCTCTGCTACGACGTCACGACACTCACGACTCTTTTATACCCTTATAAAACGCAACATTACGCCCTTTATTGCTCCGTTTGTTACATGGTGAGCATCAGGGCACGAATACTTCAAAGACTATGTTACGAGCGCCGACTTTTCTTTTAGAAGTTTGTCCGAAAAGTGTCATGCTGTACTTTCGTAGAATCCTTTTATTTCATATGAATTCTCGTGTTATGCCTGAAATTATTTATAAGCTAACTTTGCCATTTGCTATAAATATAAAGCTATGCACTGATTATTTTTTCAACAGTAGAGTAGCAATTTTTTAATGATTTTACCACAGTATAAGTATACTGTCTAGCTTTTGTTTCTGTGATATTATTGCAAAGAAAATAGAATAATGTAAAATATCATATTTTAACTGTTTTGTAATCAACTTTTTATTGACAGAAATTTAATCTCTCTTTTTCTTCTTTTACATATAGCGCTATTTTATCTTAAAAATTTTTTAATTGTGTTTATATAGTATGAGGAATGGGTTTTAAAGGAGATATTGAATTTTTTTTTATTAGCGGAATCGTATTTTAGCCTTTCAATACTGCTCTGTAGGATTTAATTACATCTATTGATTTTCACTATAAAGCTGTGGCTATTCGCTGAAAGTACTTCTAGATTAAAGTAGGAATGGATATCTCAGCATATATGTACATTTGATACCTAATTAATGACGAAGCTGTAACTCGGATGTTTATGACAATAATTCGAATAATCCTCGAAATGATGTATATGATGTTATGGCACTCGGCAACTGATTGCAATTCTATAATAATTCTTGCAGTTTTATTTATATAGCTTTATATTAATACATTTAATTAGAAAGAGAAATGTATAATATTAACAATATAGTATTAAGAAGATCTACAAATCAAAATATGTAATACATTAATAAATATCTATCTTTTTTATTGTAATATAGATGGATTTTTGTTAATCATAATTTACAAAATCTGACTAAAATTTATTAATTATGAATTAGTTCGAAAAAAATTTAATTATCCAACATTATTCTCGCTCTTTTTTAATTGCAATAGCCTTGAAATAAAAAACTTCTGAAATCACATTAAATCGTAATATACGTTCGCTCCAATTTTTCCGTGTCAATCTTATCGCGTGCACGATATCTGTTCGCGTCAGTTGTTTTTCGACTTGGCCATGTAAAATTCGTTTGACGTTGCAACCCTTTCCATCTCTCATCGTTGAAAGCCGCGGCGCGATTATAATCAAGAATAAAACTACATTTTTATATTGCTTTTATTATTCTATATTATTAAAAATTTACATGCGATGGGTACAAAAATTACCATTATATAAACTACTCGAAACATCTTGATTTTTGAGTGCACAAGATGAGATTAATATAATTTGTATACACGTTGATACGAAAAAGTTATGGACACAGCAATAAACTTGTATATGTAAAACGAACATCAGGTTTTTAATTTTTAAATATTTATCACATAGTTTCCGCAAAGAGATTTAGTCACATAAATAATATTTGTAAGCTACAGCATTTACGTAGGATATTCTGTTTATTGCGATCCGGGTATATGATCGATTAGCATTCCAATCTGAATTCCGCGGTTCTGAATGCAATACAGGATCATATTGGATTGCATCAGACAATAATATTACGATCGGTGGAGGATTTAAGCTGTATATAGCTTTGCTTTATTTCTGAAACGAGCGTATCGGTTTAAGCCCGGTCTACATAGGCCGCAGTTCGCAAAACGCAAGACACACGCACAGTCTACATGTCAATCTAACAAAGAGGTTAGGTTGACATGTAGACTGTGCGTGTGTTTGCGTTTTGCGAACTGCGGCCTATGTAGACCGGGCTTTATTACTCGATTATGCGCACAGGCTTATACGAAGAAATGCTTTTGTACCATTATTAAATCGTGTAGGCAATTTGCGGTAAGTCATGTCCCATCGTGGTATGTTAATTAATCTAATCATTTTACAAATGTATCGACATTTCTCAACGCGTCTAATCTCCGAATTAATATATGGTGTACGGAAATTTGCAATGATCAAAGCGCATTTTTGGATAAGATAGTGCGATATAAAATTTTTCTATACGTATATGGGGATTACTATTTTGAAAATCAATAATTATTTATAGTTATAATAATTATAAATTGTTACGTTCTAAATGTTGATCGACAAACGTAACTAATTATTTATCGAGAAACAGATTTACTTATAAAGATATCTTTTACTTAAATCATTAAAATTACTTTTTAAGTAATATAGAATAGAATTTTTAAGAATCAACAATTTTTAATTTTTTGAAGTTATTTCATGGAATTTATCTAATGAGATAAATATATGACGTAAATCCGAATCTTTTTATCGTTTTAATCGAGTTTTTAGAAGAAGCAATAATTCGAGGAAAACAAATATGTCGGAGTGATTCCTTTCTTTAAGAACATTTTCCGTTCTCCGAAATTCGTTTTCTGAGATTCTTAAAATATTTTTCTATAGATACATTTAATAAAAATAATGTCAATATTTGCGACATACATTGTAGACATTCTATGGGAAGTTTTGCTATTCCAAGTTCTCCCAATCTTCGATAAAGAGGGAAAATTTCATTAAGACGATGAAATACGTAATAGAATTTGCTGTTATGCAACTTAGTTTCTGTGATGTTAAGAAACTAACACTGCTATCGACAGAAGCGATAACCAATCCGCGCAATGCAGTGGCTATTGTATTATTTGCCTGTATTATTGTGCGGAAGACAATATTATCCGAGTTATGTTTCGGTGGCGTTTTAGAAACCCAACCAATTTATCCGTCACGAAATTGGCGCCAATTTTATTTTCCTATGAATAATACCGGATAATACTGTTTCCATACCGGTGCAAATGACAATATCATAGTATCCACAGTATAATACGGGAACGTGATATCCGCATTGGTAATAATGAAGTTTACGTAGCGAGAGAACTTCCGAAATATCTACGATCAATTCCTGGACGTAACACGTTCACTGTCCGCGCCGATAGATTTCTATCGAAATTGAGGGTCGAATCTTCTGTACTAATTGGAGGCAAAACCGCGTGAGAACTTATACCGTTCCGAAACTAATCCGCGTAGCAAATCTAGTTAAACTTGACGTTTTGGCGAATACACTGAAGAGCATGATGAAAGGTTTCAGCATCTGTTACAATGCTCGAGGCGTATTTATTGTAAATTTAGTTAATAATTTTGAACGGGTTTTATGGCAGTTAAACGAAAGTTTGACGAAAGCTTAACGGTAATCTGGAGTTATTTATGTAACTGCGGGAAACTGCGTGCTGATAGCTTACAGCTTACATAATCAAACCTAGTTAGAAACATTGGTATTTATAAGGAAAAGATTATTTGGAATAAATTTATATAATGAAAAGCATTAAAATATTTTTCGAAGAGACAATAATTCGGTTGACGCACGGTCTTGATATTTTGTTTACTCCAGAGTATAGCGTACTGTTATATTTTTGTATATACACAAGGTCGCCATTCGCACATCGACCGTCGAACAAACAAGCAATAGAACGTGCCGCTTCGTGTATTGTCGCATTAGTCCACGAGATACGATCGCAACAGGTATATACAAAAAGATACCAAATGTCATTATATATATCTCACAATCAGAATTGTGACAGTAAGTAATTATCTTGATCAAAGGGAAGGAACATTTCATTCTTTAGATAAACGTTAAATCAATCATTTGTTAATAATCAATTTCCGATTTGTTAAATAAAATGTTCGATATTTGTTTTGTTCGTTGATAAAATTTCGCGGCGACGCATTGGGACGTTTGGTACTTATTTTTTTTTAAGCATACCGATAATACATAATTTTTGTCGATGATAACTCGTCTGCAAGTACGACCGTGCAGTGATGGAATTTAAGGGCTTAGTACCCTGAAGGGTTTAATACCTTAATGACGGGGAAGCTAACGTATCCATCACCGACTTAACAAACACGAACCGCAGTCGGTTTGTCACGTTGCGCATTAACTCTGGGAGTGTCGTATGTACAGTATCGCGCGATCGTAATTACCCGCGTTTTCGCGAATATCGAGCGAGTTCTACAGAGCTGACAATTCGTAACTAGATAGGCCAAAGTGAATATAATTGACTTTTATATTATATATTATATATATTAAATTTGGTAATTATGCAGTACAGGGGAAGCACCTCCGATGACCTTGACCTTGACATATGTTGTCAAGGTCACCCTCCTGAGTGACCTTCAGAAGGTTTTAGCCGTCGCTCGTTTTTTATTAAAAAGTTATAAACAAAAAAAGTTTCGAAAATATAGCAGTTATTTTAAGTACTGAGAGGCATAAACGACTAATATTACGTTTTTCTTTAAAGCAGAGAATAATTTATTTCATGAGAAAGTCGCTGCTTTACCAAAACACAACATTTAAAGCAGTAAATTGTTGATAAATTGAAATTTTTTTGTTAAAGCAGAGAATACATTATTTTGCGAAAAAATCGCTGCTTTACCAAAACACAACATTTAAAGCAGTAAATTGTACCTATGTAGGTTAGTGACGCGCTTTAAAAGTATTTAAGTGTTTAAAGCGCGTCAACTAACCTATATATGCACCTATATATGCTATACTTTCCAAACTTTTTTTGTTAATAACTTTTTAACGAATAGCGAGCGACGGCTAAAACTTTCTGAAGGTCACTCGTGGTCATGACCTTGACAACATATATCAAGGTCATTGAAATCGGTGAGGTTGCCAAACTTTTTTTTGTTAATAACTTTTTAATAAAAAACGAGCGACGGCTAAAACCTTCTGAAGGTCACTCAGGAGGGTGACCTTGACAACATATGTCAAGGTCAAGGTCATCGGAGGTGCTTCCCCTATACTGCATAATTACCTTACATTTTTATTGTATTCTTATTTCCTTTTAATTTAATCGTTTATTTAAATGATTCAGAAAATAACGATTCTCTCGACTACGAGAATAATATCGCGTCGAGGGAGTTTTATGAAGCTGACAAATTGGACCTGAGAGGAGGAAAAGGCCTAGGAAAGGCATCGGGTGCCGGTGGAACAACCTTTTGGTGAGTATTATTTCTTCTTTGCGTAAAATTAATTGTTTTTTCCTATTTATGTAGGTTGTTTGATTTCGCACACACACACAGTGATTTAAATATATTAATTATAGAAAAAGAAGTAATCTAAAAATTTCATAAAAGTTTATTCTTGTAAAGATCTTTTTCAGAAAATCTATAATTAGTTTGATAAATATCTAATTGAAAGACGAATGAAAGATTCAATACACATAAGAATTATGTTTTTAAAGATTTTGAATGCTTTTTTAATTTGGATCTTACGTTTACGTGTTACAGAATCAACGTAATTATTACGTAGCTGATTACTCCGCTGTTGCGCATCGATTCGGTGAGTGATAAATTAACTTTATTATATGACGCGAGATCCATTATATGTTTTGTCGCATAGCAGAATAATTTTTTGTAATAATTATTTTACAGTTATATTATTTAAAATATTTGCATTTTTAAAATAATATAATATATGGAAAATAATTTTGATAATTTTTACAAATAAAATACAAACAGATATTTTTATCGATATTAATTGTGAGAGAAATTTATTGAGAATTCTTCCGGATCTCACGTCACTTATTCTGAATTTCTCATCTCTGCATGCTTGAGATTCATATTCAACAACGAATAAAGATCGAATCGATGAAAATACGTATATACATATATGGGCCGCGGATTTTATTGCATCGTGTCCAGCAAGTTTTATTCATTACTTCTGAATTATAAAGTTCTCTATTTATATTATAAAAATTTAACGTGCAAAATTTTTAACATTTGCTAAATTATCGAGTATATAATATTTTCGAATTAGAACGCGATAAACATACAAATTTTTTCCAAATTTAAATGTATTTTTGTTTGAATATAAATTTCAAGTGTCGGTTATAGAAGTGTTAATAAATGTGTGTAAAGAATAAACATGAAATTAATTAATATGTTAGCGGACGTTTATTGCATATTTTTTAATGAATTAATTTAATTACTACAATGGCCTTTTGCAACATGTTCGAGTTTCGCGCATCATAAAAGAGCGTAAATTTTCACGCTTATCTGCCGGCTATTATGATTAGCCGGCAATATAGGAGTCTTTCTCTTTCTTATCTCTGGCTAGAATGGATATTAGCCCGGAGCAACAAAAGCTAAGTTCAATCTTGCCATAAGAAAGAAGGAAACAAACACAAGGTAGGTTGGTGTAAAAAACATCAAACCAAGATAAAAAAATTATAATACATTATACAGAAATAGCCCCAGTAATGTTTTCTCGTATATACGATTACACGCAATTGGAGACGGAAAGA
Source organism: Temnothorax americanus (assembly GCF_048541705.1). Taxonomy (NCBI): domain Eukaryota; kingdom Metazoa; phylum Arthropoda; class Insecta; order Hymenoptera; family Formicidae; genus Temnothorax; species Temnothorax americanus. Next base: position 4,661,520 of record NW_027509802.1, read on the forward strand.
TGTGCTGTCTCAAATTAAATTTCAATTTTGTGTAAGTTAAAGCTCCAATAAGATTTCAAAACGTTCGCGATTTAAATCGACGTTCGCAATTTAAATTCATGCAACGCTTTTCTAAATTTCATGATTGCGGTCATAACTGGTAAATCGGTGTACTATAGGTAGAAATAATTAAACGAGTAGATAAGAACGAAGGTAGATAAGAACGTGAATCAAATATAAAACAATATAAAAAGCTTTAGAGTAAACTCGAGTAAGATGACCGCATACATCAGGAAAGATGGCCAATGTTCATTCGATGTTTCATGGCGAGCTAGATTGAAAGAACATAAGTTGGCCATCTTTTTTGTATGACCATCTTACCCGAGTTTACCCTATAATTTTTCAAAATTAAATTTTATTTTTATGAATTTATGAAATACGAGAGACGTTATATTTTATTATAAAAATTATACAATGTTGTATATTGTACACATACGGAACACATTCATCGCCAAGCGTATTTTACGAAAAGTTTTGTGGATATAAATATCAAATAATTTGGTTCAGAGAACGTTTTTTGTATGTAAAAAACGTCTTAAAATATTATTATCATCTACTTAGAAGATTCTAATTATTAATCTAATAATAAATTTATTTAATTTCTGAATTACTAGCTTTTATAAATGATTATTCTTACAAGAGACAACATAAATTACTTAGAATTAGATTTTGAACTATCGATTTTTTAATTATGTTATCGACATGTAGAACATAAACTTATATTTTGATCAATTTAACTTAAAAAGCTATTACAGTAGAAAATTAACTATTTTCACACTTCAAAATTTACATAATAATTTACATGCATAACTACTTTGGTAGCATCACACAAAGATGAACTGTTTCTCATTAAACACTGTTGTACAAAATATTTAATATGATAATTCGTATCACAAATAGAATAAAATAAAATTTGCAGGATGGTACTAAAATACATTTTCTAAATCTTAAATTTTACTAAAATAAATTTTCTCAGAGGTTTTTAATGGTTTTTAAGGCTAAAGCTTTTTACGACCTAGCTTAAACGGCTAAAGCTTTAAAGGATCTTTTATATCTTCATTAGCAATTATTGATTACGTATCATTGAAGTACGTATTAAAATAATCAGAAAACAAATTAAAATAAATAATAAATATACCATACGTTTGTGCGTGTATTTTATATTGATCTATTTATTAATTTTTTGATCTAGGTTTACACATACATATAATAATTAGCTGACAAACGACATGACGACATCGTTGCATATGTTACGGAAAGTTTCGCGTGTGTTAGGAAGTTTAAGGTTCGTTATAGCTAAAACTTTGGACATTTGCAAACAGAGATTGCAATGACATGCGCTGCATGGAGTGTTTAAAACTCATCCTGAAACTTCCTTGGTTCAATACATCTTCAGATTAGAGATAGTTAACTGTTTAACCAAGCTACGTTTTGAGAAACAGGTTTTTGAGATTATGTTTTGATAGAAATCAATAATTGTTATCTATGATTTTTAATAGAATATAGATTTTCCATCTCATCTCCACATAAAAAGAGATTTGATGAAAGATCATATATATAAGACTAATTGTAATAAGTAATATATAGATTGCACAATAGATGGAAAAACAAATCTAACTTTATAACTTTTTTTAAATTTTATTTTATCTATGGTAATGTAGGTATTATAAACCTCTAAAATCGTACAGATATTAAATGCTTATTGATATAATAATACGTGATATTTATTGAGATTATTAATATTAATTAAAGTGTTAATTAATTAATTATTGTACTTTTCAATTTTAATATTTATTAATTTTGATAATTATATTTTTCAATAATTTTTATATAAATATGACGGAGTACTTAATGAGTTTATAATGTACCATACACTTTACAATATGCGACATTGACAAAAGAAAAGTTGCTTATTGGAGATTTACGTTTGAAAGGAATAATTTGTCAAATGCGCTGTTATGCGATGGGCCATTCTTTTTAAGAGCTTTTGGTTATTTTACCTATGTTTTTGTTCCATTCAAAAGACACGGCAAATAGTTGCTTCGCAACCACTTTTCACGTCGATTCAATTTTCACGACATTCTTTCTCGCGAGCAAGGTATGAATTAATGAAACCCTTTGTTTCCTCTTTGCTTCTGATGGTAGAATATATTTACAGAGTGGGTTTGCTTCTGTTGCTATACAAAGCTGCGTCTTTAAACTCTCGCGTAGCCAGCGTCATCGAACGTTATATTCTTCATGTTCAAAGCGTACATACATTCCGACGCGGAATTTGCCGGAGTCGTCACATCTCGTTGAATAAAGCATTCAAAGTTAAATGATCTTTTAATCAATTAGTGAAAAAGTACAAAGTTATGTCGGATCAAGGGTATGTCCAAATATAATTTTGAGATTAAATAATGACAATCAATTTTTGCGTTGAAAAAGATTGATGTTAGTAATGCCTTATCATAATAATAAAAGCAAAATTAGTATGCATTTTAATGTAATTAGTTTTTAAATATAATGTCTATCGTAAATAATTAAACACAAGTGAATAATTGTAAATAAATTTCCTGGAAAAAACATTGAAAACTTATTAAACTGTTAAATTCAGTTTTTATCTATAATACTTATATTATGAAAGTATTAATTAAAAAATGTAATCAGTAAAGCTTTTATGGAGCTTCTCCGAATTTAAACATATTTTGTTTATTAAAAGGATGTTAAGTTAGGAAACGTGTTCGAGGTTACGAGCTTATTAAAATTCGTGTTCTCAGGCCAATGCAATCCTTTAAACTCTTTATTCTGGTTAAGCTCATAGAATGATGTACTGCTTCATTAGGGGACGAGATCGTGAAAGAAGTAAATATCATCGCGAGAGAATTGCGTCGAATTTCTCTCGTTTATCATGTCGGTATTTTAGAATGCGCTCAATTTATCTTTATTTTCTTTAATAAACTCATTTATGCTAATAAAAAGGGATAATATTTACATAATGTTTTACAATATAAAAGATAACTTTAATAAATTAAACAAGAAAGAATCCTGAGAGAAATCCAGAATTTAAGAAAAATGAAAGGAGAAGTTTGCTGTCTCTATTTAGACATTAAAATATTCATAATATATATCCTTCTATAATTTTTGTCGACCTCATCGCGAGTATAATACATATTTGCGATTGCATGAAGAGCACAACTGAAAAATTGACTTTGCTAAGTTTTCTGAAACATTAGCGTTAAACAATTCAAGAAGCCTCATAAAGCTGTACAATTCAAGAAGCCTTATAATTCTTTATAAGTTTTTCAGATCGCTGAGGATTGATAAATTGACAAAAGAGGGATACGATAAAATTATTTGGTATACAATTTGTCAATCTTTTCTTAGTAAAAATATAAAATAATGATAACTGAGACGACTTATATTGTCACCGAACTCGACTACAAATTTTTTATTCTATATATATCTAATTTTATCAAAAATTATACATTATATACATATCTTTTTAGGAAATTTAAATATATATTGATAAATTTGTACACACCTGACTTCATCAATTACACACATTTGCGCAAATAGGTTTATCTTGCTTACACATCGCCGTAATATATTACAACGTATGGTCGAAGCGTATATAATGAAATGATTAATTGTACGTGCTTAAGATTAATTAATCAACCGCGCATCATACTGTATCCGAGAAAAAAATTTCGCTACTATACGCCGTTTTTCTTCTCGACGTTGAACGTCGGTAACAGGCGGAAATAACTCTCAGTTGAGCGGTAATCAAGTTGGCCGGATTAATATTGTCGAATCAAGAGTTAAGAGGGGCGCTCTTTGGACGAAGGTTGAAACGCGCCAAGGGCTTAATCGGTGATTAAAACGAGCAAGCGCGGCGCCGTCCGATTGCGTTCCACGCGGAGGCAGCTCGAATACGCGAAATCTATAGAATTAGCGACCTAATTTTCCGAGCGTGCGAGTCCGCTCGTAGTTTACCGCATTTCGACGGATCCAACGATTAGATAATCTCATAGAGGTATTTCGATTATTTCATTTCGTGGTATGAGCGGTTAATACTGCAGCTTTCATTACCGCAGACGACCGATGCGCTCCAAGTAACATGTGCAGATCGCTGAACCGTTTCAACGAACTGGAAACTGTTCTTTAGACCAACATAAAATCTTCTTTCTTTCGACGAAAATTTACTTAGATACTAGGTATATTCCTTATAAGCTTTTAATCTTTTTTTTAATTAAATTTTATTAAATTATTTTATGGATAAGGATTTACGAAGCATTGTATTTTCTCATTCTGAAGTTATTTTATCTTATATAATCAAAGATCATGTAATAAGCGAGACCTTTGTAATAATCGCGGCTATAATTCAGCCTTTTGTTGTTTCAAACTCTGGTTTTTATTACCATACTCTAAATTAATATATATTATGATATCATTTTATATTATTTTTCTTTTATTCTATATTAATGCTTGATGTGTGTGTGTGTGTGTGTGTTTTGTTAAGCTGCATTGTGATAGAATCTTTAGCTGGATCTTTCGTAATATTTACGTGCACAGAGTGAATAAATTTTCGCAAATTCTATAATTTTAATTCCTGCTTCAAATGGGAATTGTGCAATGTCACTCGTGCGCGACAAACGTACCGAAGATGAGTTTTGCCGAATATAGTTCCTCGTTTTTTTCCTGATTGTTGGTCAATTAATTGATCAATTTCAATTTCCTCCCGGCGCTACGGCCGACGGCGCCAATTTGGATAGGTTAATTTTGAACGCCGAATTAAATGTAGATGACTTGTCTTTTCTTTGTCTTTTTCTTTCGTAGCTTCGTAAATTTTTGTTGGATAATTTAGATAACGACTCATCGGCCTGTCAATATAACTTTTATTATTCGTATATTATATAAATTATAAAAGTAGAATGAAAAAAACGGGACCTCTAATAATTTAAAGCGATTTCCTATTTTTTGATTGTATAAATTTATTTTTTTTTTGCCTGTTCTCTTTTATAAGAAATTTGTAAAATTACAATTAAGAAGTGTCTAAGGCATTGTTTTTTTAATTACATAGTTTCTTATATAACGTGAAATTCTATGTAATTGCAAAAATTATCTTATTGTTTCTAATTTGGATTTAAAATTTAATGTAAATATATTCTTCAACTTATTCGTATACGTTTCTCAATTTCAAAATTTCGTTTATCAATAAGAAAATACTCCGAAAGAAATAAATTTAAAATTTATTCAATTGAACACTTTTAGTGTCCTTGAAAATTGCGGCAAGCAGAATCTCATGAGATTTCTGCAGACGCGGGAATAATGTGCATAGAAATATCGTATTAAAATTTTTTTCCTCGGTAACGGCGTCTTTTGCATCTAAATATCGGAGCACGCGCATAATCGGACCAATAAAAAAAGGTCGTAAAACGAGAGATCGTAAAAATATTTTCTCCTTTATCCACGTGGAAATGCCTTTGTTAGAGGATACGCGCATTAAGCAAGCACGCGAGAATTGAAACTTCAATAACGATAACACTGCCTATACCGGTGGAAAATATTAAGCTGTTGGAATAGCGGTGAAGTTGACATACGTCTCCGCGTAAATGCGAGCAAAAGAACTCAGGAGAAAGTAAAATTCATGACAACGAACTCATGTGGTGATGGTAACGCAAATATGTTTGAACGTTTTGGTCACGTGTTTCTATATATGTATATGTTTCTAATAATACGTAAGTCGTTTAAATTCGATATAAAAAAAGATTATTTCTAGTTAATGAGGAAAAGTTCATCATCGATGTTCTGGTCACGTAGCAAGGCTGTGTGTTGTATCGGTGATGGGAAGAAATAAAGATTTTCTTTGATTGAACGAAACAAATGTGTCACGATTGGAATGATAAAAAGATAGTTTACGCACGAGAAAACGGAGAAAACGACATCATACATTATAAATATAGTTTGACCATTAATTTATTAATAGAAATTGGTAAATAATTGAGTGAGTACTTACTAATGTAAATATTATTTAGCACATTTGAAATCCTATTATAAAGTACTATTAAAGCGCTACTATTCAATTTTAGAAAATAATTTAGTTTAATTGGAAAAAAAAATTTATTTTGGGTAATATATTTGTTACTAAAAATATATAATGTAATGATAAATCAAAGTTATTTATGAATCTGTTTTACAATTTTTGGTTTGAACCATTTAAAGTCTTGTTTCATTCTTGTTTAATTTTATCTCATTGTGTGCAACGGTGCAGAACCATTATTTCTTAAATTATAATTTAATTAGACAAGCTGTTTTGAACTTAAAATAAACGTGATTAATACTATCGATAATTGCCATAATTAATACGCTTTAATTACTGTGATGGCAATTGAAGAGATTTTCACGGTACAATGATCTTTGCATCAATAATTGTTTTAATGTAATAATAATCGTCGATATCGGAGAGCAATATTATTTATCAAGGCAACTACTGTAACGTCACAACGATCGTAGATACAATTTCTGTATACCAATCCCAATTCCAAATTCAATATCGACGATATATTCAAATGAATGTCGACGTAATAATAAATAGTATTACCATTACGTTGTTACAATAATAATTATTGTAGCTAAACATAACGAATACAAAGTGAAATTATTTATCGTTGGAAAAGTTAATAATAATAAATTTATCTCGTCACTGTGATATTATTCTGATACCATAGTTAAATCTGAATATCAAATTAAAGCGTTATTATTTCAAAAAATATAACATATAAATTACAAAAAATGAAATTGATACATAATAAAATATATTCCAAGTCAACGGTATCAATTTTAAATTATTAAAAAATCAAATATAAGAAATACATGTATGATATTTAACAATGTATAAAAAATATACGATATGTTTTGCAATAAAGAATAACATAAACAGCTATAGTATTTTTTTTAGAAAGAGTATTAGTTTGAAATTAATAAAGAAATTAAGTGTAAGAATACTTTTTTATTATTTTTATATTTATGTTTTGACTTTTATATTTTACATTCCTAAATTTATTTCTTTTTAACTCTCATACTCGAAAGTATAATGGTCGGATTAATATTGTGAATGCGAGGTATGCATCATTTCGCGGAATGTGGGACATCCGAGGGGCTGAGGGTAAGACGGTAGACATCTCAATGAATGCCGGGAATATCTTACGGTCAATACATGCTTGCAGTTGGAAACAACCGGCAAGTCTTTTGAAATCGTAAAGGACTAAGTACGTCGTGTATAATGCGACCGTAAAACGAGAAACGTAAAGCTCGAATGTGCATGTCCACAAGAAAAACTTTCCGTCTGTTGTTATGTTGATTATGCTGACTCCATTACAGTTAGTCGTGAAACAAACGAGATGAAGCGAAACTCACATTTTTCAATCTCTTCCGAAATAGATAAGAAGGTATGCGGTTTTGCCTTACGATGTCTCGTTCTGCATTGCTTACACTTTGTAGTATGTGTAACAAAAATAGCGATAATGTGGTTCATTTACGAATTATATAAAATATACATTTACTCTTAAATATTTCAAGTTTTCAAAATAATTGAGACAGCTTGTCTCAACTTTCTTAACTTTACAAATTTTGTTGAAGCGGAAATTATGGGGTTTGCTTACTCGTTTATTCCACGAGTATCCTAGTCTGTTCATCAATCAAGATTATGATCAAACTATGATCAAACTATACTATACTAGTGAGTTCCAATTTTTAAACCCCCTACATGACCTGCATTTAAAACAGTAATGCTGCGACCTGCGCATACACTATCAATTTAATTTATGTCTTAATTTATATTCGTTTATTTGTTTTTGCTTGTTTATCTTTTTTTTATCAACTGAATTTGTATTTGTTTTTACAACTTTATTTATTTTTATATTTTCTATAGAATACGTGACCGTGTTATAAAATGGATACTAACGTGTTGCGCGAAAAATATTTAATGAGAGATATTTGATTAAAAACTGGAGAAAAATTCGGGAAAATCTCTTCGCCACGTTTTGAAAGGTAGTATATACATATACTAATATAATTTTTAATATAGAGTCTTTTATTCAAGTCTGTCTATTTAGAATTCTAATTAATTAACAAATTGTACCAAATATGAATACTATCCATCATATATAGGCATTTCTATTTTACGAGTGTGAGAGAGGAGTGCATTCTCTCTCATAATAACTATATAAAATTTCATTACATTTGCGAATAGATTTTTTTTTATTAAGCTTGGAATACATATAATATACGATCAAATAATTCATATTTAGTAAAATTAGTTTATTATTATTATTCTATTTAGAAGAATAGACTTTTAATAATTATGTAACATTTTTATTTAATATCTCTTTATAAAACAAATTATTTATTATTTGTTTTTTAATGACAATTGTGGATTTCTAACAGAACGTTGAAATTACGATTATTGATACGCTATAGTTTTAGAATTTGTTAATTATGTTTTTACACATGAAGATAATGCAGTTTGCTCATATTTGAAACTTGGATAATCTTTCATATACGGACGTTTTGCCGATAGTACTCCGCAATTTAACACAATCACCGATTTTATTGGCTTTCCAGTCTTTGTACCGAATCCCTCGATCTGTTGAATCAGATATAACAGATAAATAGTTTACCACTATTCCGTGGTCAAACTTAAACGCGTGGACAATTAAATCGCTCTCGCAAAACGATACTGACAAGTGGTACAATAAACATAAAGTTTTTTATTGTCTGTAAAATACGGGATAATTCTTTCTCTCTCTCTCTCTCTCTCTCTCTCTCTCTCTCTCTCTCTCTCTCTCTCTTATTTATTTCATTCACGATATTTTTAAAATAATCTTTGCCAACTTTTATAGTGTAACATGTGATAAATTATATTTTTATTTAAAAATAACAGATAAAAAGACAAATTTGATATTTTGTTGTTCTCCAATTTTGAAAAATAAAAATTCAGATCTACTTTTAATCCCAGATAGAAAATAAAACTCACAATGATATTATGATAATGTTTATCATGACTTTATTCACCACTTTTATCTGCGAATACATTCATGATAACATTTATCTCTTTCTCTCTCTCTCTCTCTTTCTTTCTCTCTTTCTCTCTCTCTCATCATGATATCATTATAAGTTTTATGTTTTATCTGAGAGAACATTTTATGTTCTACTTGGGATTCCATATATGATGATTACCATTGATGTTAAAAGTTAGTAAGTTTACTATTAAACAAAAACTATAAACTTATAAATTATTTACATTATATTTTATGTTAAATTTAATAATATAAATTGTTATACAAGAATATAAATAATTTAATTTGTAGTATAATATATAGTCTCATAAAAAAAGAAAAATTGAAATGTGTTTTTGTATGTAATTTGCAAGCTCTTCGTTAGATGGCGACATATATTCCATTGTCATTACATAATCAATAAACATAAAGTTCCAAGTTACGATAATATAGAAACTCTTCATTTATATGCGTCAAGTTAAGACAATATGAAAAGCAGATAAGAAAGATATAAGAACAAAAAAAGGAAGATTTATACAGATTCGTAGAGATTTATATAGAATCGTGTAGAGCGAAACAGCACATGCTAAAACTCACTTGTTTATTTTTTTACCTAACAAAAAACATAATCGCGATCAAATTAAATTATTAAATTATTGTCTATCAATTTTAGAATTGTTTACATATTTTCCTAATTTAATATATGTATATTAAAGAAATCTAATTAGTTAAATTTTGGTAAAACTAAGCATTAAAGCATAAAAAGAAACAAAATCTATTGTAATATATTGTAATATATTTAGTTGTAGTATAATTCTCTTAGTACAGAATATTATTTATTAGTGATACGAGAGTTTCACTTTATTAGAAGAACAATAAGAGGGACCATTTTTTTTCTGTCAGCAAGTCAGTTTACATAATTAAATGAACAATGCTGGCTGATGACATTGTATTACTGCGCACGAGAAACGTTATTTAAATGAAGTTTAAATTACTAAAGAAAAGGAGAACGTTACCTTGTAAATGTTCATCATTCCATCTATTACTCGGCCGAAAACGGTCTTATGGGGGTCTACAGTTTTCAAGCATTTAAATGTAAGATTAAATTTGGAATCGTTCTTTCCGTCATTATTGTCGCATGTAGACAGGATTCCGGGTCCTATATGACGTAGATTAGAGTTTTCCTTGTCGAATGAGTCACCGTATATGGAAGTACCACCGGTACCGTCAAACTTTGTGACATCTCCTCCTTGACACCAATAGCCAGAGACGATACGATGAAATGGAGTGTGCCTATGAATTATAAATTTTATACAAAATGTTTCGGAAAGCCTTGGAGTTAATAAACATTCTTGGATAAATTTTTGATAAATTTAAATTTTGGTATACAATTTCAATCATGATTATTGACTTGTTTTTCGCACATAATGTGTATATAATATAATATAATTTAATTTATGTACTTATACGACAATCCGTTCACTCCACGGCAAAAAGCTACGAAGTTCTCGCATGTATGTGGTACGACACTGTCGTAGAGTTCAAATACTATACGCCCTAATTTCTGACTTTCTTCTTTAAGACCAATGTCGAAGAAACATCTCGTTCGACTTTTCTCAGATAATTGCTTTTGTGCATCAAATACAACGGACAGTCTTTGAATCACTGAGATGTATCTGCACAATATAGAAAAATACATAGAAGTTTAATTGCAAAATGCAAATTTTTAAGTAGAAGTGTAAGCTAAAGTTACTATAAAATTATTTTTTTAAATATTAATTAGGCAAAAAAACCTTGCATGGTGCTCTAGTGCTTCATGCATATTCTTCCAGTTTTTCAAAAACGCGCGGGTGGGATATTGACTTTCTGCTTGACGGATTTTCTTTAGCATAATTCTATTTTTACGCATAATTACATTGTTTTTGCGCTCTTGATCCTCAAATTTCGATTTATATCTGACGTCCGGTGCCCAGCAATCCACAGGTCCCTAAAAACAAAGTAAACGCTTAACATTACCGTGTTTTATATTTCAGACTATTACATCTGGATTAATATTATTTAAAGGTAAATAAAATTGAACGAATTTCCATAATATATATTAAGAAATATATAATAAAAAAATAAATAATTAGTATTTAATATATAATATGTATAAAATTGTATTAGTTTTAGTAAAATAAGATATGACGATACTAACCCCTAATCGATGAATTATGTTTATCTTCTTCAACAGTTTCATATTCTCTTTATCTATTTGTTTAACTCGTAGAGTATCTTGTTGCAAATCATGAGCTTTCAAATTAATAGATGCATCAAAATGCGGAGGTTTGTTATCGATTTTTGCGACAATATGCACATGACGAGGTTTCTTACGCTTTTTATTATTCATAATAGCACAAAATTTGCATAAAATTTAATTTTTATTTTAGAAAGATATTTTTTGTATAGTTTGTACTGATATTATCATATTTTTACGTTAATTTCATTTGTAATATTATTTGGTGCAAATTTATAACCAAAATTTATGAAAGTCTTTAGTCTTTATTCATATGATGTTTATGTGAATTGATGCAATGTTCAGGTAATAATTATTACTGTGTAATATTCGGATTGAATTTAATAGCGAGTTAACAATGTTGTCGAACAATGTGCTTTTAAAAGATATATATATATATATATATATATATATATATATATTATATAGTCCTGGACAGTCCTGGAAAAAATTATATAAAATATATATATATATATATATAAGCATAATAATATTTATTATATACAATAAACTTACAGGTATAAACGCGGACCTGACTATGTGCAATTTATTAATTAATTTAATAATTACATCTATTTATTTCTTTTGTCGGCTTCAACATCCAATTAGCATTAAATTATCCCAGTTAATAATAATGTAATGTAAATGAGAGAAATTGAGTACTTTATCTTTTTTTATTACTGGCATTATTTTTCAGTAACAACTTATTTTTTTTTATATAATAAGATATATAAAATTGCTTCTATGAAGAAAATAACTATTGTGAGAAAGAACAAACGAAAAAGATAAGATAAAACGTAAAAATAGGATAACACATATATTTTATATTTTGCAGTTTCTAGAATAGAATATTAATTCTCAGCAAAAATATATAAATATATTAAAATGTTATCTAAAAAATGTACATTATATACTGAATGTTGAATCGATATATTAATTGCTTATTGAAAATTGTTTGCATATCGCATTTAGCTATAATTTTTTAATGCATGCTTGAACCTGTCTGCTTGTATTAATATAATTGCAAGTGTCAGAATAAATTCGGAGTACTAAAAAAGAATTAATATCGATTTTTAAATGTTTAGTGTGTATATCCCATATAGGATTTTACAATCGGCCTAATACTGGGCCAGTATTAGTACTGGCCTAGTATTGGGCCGATTGTAAAACCTTATATGGGATACAGTCATTCGTGGACAACATGATAATAAATAATTAATAACACACCCTGTAAAATTTATATCCAAATTGGAAAAATCTAAGCCCGCAAAACCTGAGTGGCGCTTGTGTTACTTGCAATAAAATTTGTAAAATCTGCATGAAGATAATATATAATTTTCAGTTTGCGTTAAATCAGAGCTTGATTTAGACAGTAACGTAATCTTTTAATTTTATGTTGAAGCTTACATTCTCACGTATTTCCTCATCGTAAGAGAAATACAGTATTTTACTTATAACTTCGCCTGTTGTATTTGCCTAAAATTAGAATCAAATTGATATTACTTTACATATTGTGAAATTTAGCATTTATGTTTAAGTCACGTATTATATGGAACTTTTTATAATGGATTCCGATCGGAATTATTCCGTTTTCCCTAGAAAACATAATAGAAATCTAGGAAATAATAATTCCGATCGGAATCCATTCCGAAAAGTTCCATAATACGTACTCACAGGGGAGGACGCGAGGACCGGGAAACGGATCTGAATGAAACTTTTTCCCATAATAGCCCTTCACTAATAGTAAAACATAGTGAAGCGCTAGCGCGCAACTCTCAGCCGTTTTCGAGAAAAAAATTCGTGAAAACTTTGCGACGCAAGTCTACCGGTTCGCTAGCGGAGATCTTCGATGAAGCGGCGTAGCCGCGCAGCTAAGGCGCGTGTCTGGTACATCGCTGGCCCGGGTTCGATTCCCGTTGATCTTTTGCAAATCTTTTTTTTTTTACTTTATTTTTTTTTCCTTATTAGCATTAATGATAAAAATGTTAAATTGAAAAGCAAAATAAATAAATTTAATAATTTTAATAAAAAATAAGCAAAATAAAAGGAAATGCGTACCTTACCTTTACAAAATGTTTTCAATACACAGTAATTAATAATAATTATTTCTCGCTGCTTCTCAAATGTTATAAATAAGTTTGAGGACAATAATTAATTGTAAGTTGGAGCACTTTTGAAACGAGATGAGAATCTTTGTCAATTTTATTTCGAATAAAGAACGTCTTTCTTTCTTGAGCGCTCTTTGTCTGGTGTGGTGAGTCCCCCTCCAAACTATATCCCTTTGTGACGTAAGCTACGACCGTTACTTCTGACGAAATCCTTCGACGAGCGTCATAAGCAGAGTGAGCGTTGCGTCAGTTAGTGCTAACCGTTCCTACGAATTGTAAGAAACAACAAAAATAATGGAGGAGTTAGGACCTTCAACAAGTATGGAATTAGACGTTGAATCTATGGGAGAGAGATTATTTTTGGACGAAGATTTTAAAGGAGAGTTCACCAATGCTCTTTTATACGCAAATTCTATATATGAAAGCAACGATCTATTAACAAAAGAACCTCCCAAAAGAATTAGCTCTGTGTCGATAGCTATGGCAGAGTGCTTTTCCAGTGCTATTATTGATATAATAAATGAAAACTATGTAATGGCACAGGAAGATCTCATTTTATACGAAGATAGTGATAATGAAGGATTGTACGAAGAGGTATGTTGCAATTTCCTTTCCTTTTGTTGATTTAATAATTTTTTAATTATAAAAAACTACGAATTATATTTTACTTCTTGATAGTGCAAAGATGATCCAACAGAAGATGAGGATTATGATCCGACTGATTATGAAGAGCCTTCCGACGATTATATACCTTTGCAATATAAAGAAAAAGTTGTTGCTCTTGCTGAAGCACATCCGCATTGGAACTTAAAGACTCTACAAAAAAGAGGTGCGAGTCGTTTAAAAAGGAAGGATTATTTAATACAATGGAAAGCAGATGTGAAAAGTGGCGGAACGAGAATGGATAAATTACAAACAATTGATGCTGAAACTTTCGAACGCTTTAAAGAAGCAAGAAACTGTTACGAACAGGTAAAATAACAAAAATGCATAAGCATTTCATATGTATATATAACGTAATAAATTTTTGTAAGTACAATAAAATATTGACAGGTGACAACAAGGACCTTGCAACAATGGGCATTAGTAGCTGCTGCTCCTTTTCAATCAGCAAATTTTACTTTTCAAGCTAGTTCTACATGGGTGACAGTATTTAAGCGAAGACATAAAATAAAACAACGCAAAATAACGAAATATGTCAGCCACAAAGACGTCGCTACTCTGGAGGAAACATTACAATCAGCAGAAAGATTCCAGATACAAACTAAAAATATAATTCCAAACTTTAATTTGGATTTTGTCATTAATACTGACCAAACGGGGTGCAATTACCAAACTACTTACAATAGATCACTTGAATTCCAAGAAGTAAAAACAGTATTCGTAAAGAAAAATATAAATAAAATTACGCATTCGTATACAGCACAATACAGTCTAACTGCATCCGGAAAGTTGCTCCCATTTGTTTATTTGTGCATGCAGGAACCAACAAATAAATTTGGTCCTACAGTATCAAAAACTGTTGAAAAATTAACAGCAGAATTTGGAAATGTTGTCGTTACTTGCTCGAAATCGGGTAAATTAACAAAAGATTTATACAAAAAGTATTTAGAAACAACATTAAAACCGTACGTAACAGACAACAATTTTCTTCTAATTATTGATTCTTGGGGAGGACAGACTGATGCTCCTTTGCATGACGAAGTTTTCGGAAATGACGGGAAAGCAACGTGCACCCTCAAAGTTATACCTGGAAAATGCACCCCATTTTGTCAGCCTTGCGACGTTTATTTTTATCGACAGGTAAAGAATTTGATAAAAAGATTGCAAAATGCTTCTGCGTTAATAAAAGAACAAAGGGAAATAGCATCTCGTGAAGATGTTATAAAAATTCATTCTCTAGTTCACCACCAATTAAGCGCTCCTTCTTTCACAAATATGATAAAATATGCCTGGTATGCTGCAAAATTAGTGGAAGAGAGAACCTGTTTTTCAAATGTCAACGAAATCTGCTTTCCAATAATGCTTGGAAAGCAAAACTGTAGCGTCTGTAAAGAAATTTCTTTTATAAGATGTGCCTGGTGTATGATATATCTTTGTTTTAAATGTTTTTACGATAATTATCATGTAGGACATTGTGAACGATATCCGCAGGGCATCGAAAGTGACAATGAATAAGTTTCATTAAAAGCCTTCTACAGAAAAACAATATATTTCTATGTAATATCAGTATATATACATATATTTCTTTATATTCTTGTTCATTGATTAAATAGTATAAAAAATAATTTATTATGTTTTATTATTTCAAAAGTGCTCCAACTTACAATTAATTATTGTCCTCAAACTTATTTATAACATTTGAGAAGCAGCGAGAAATAATTATTATTAATTACTGTGTATTGAAAACATTTTGTAAAGGTAAGGTACGCATTTCCTTTTATTTTGCTTATTTTGCTTATTAAAATTATTAAATTTATTTATTTTGTGTATTGAAAACATTTTGTAAAGGTAAGGTACGCATTTCCTTTTATTTTGCTTATTTTTTATTAAAATTATTAAATTTATTTATTTTGCTTTTCAATTTAACATTTTTATCATTAATGCTAATAAGGAAAAAAAAATAAAGTAAAAAAAAAAAGATTTGCAAAAGATCAACGGGAATCGAACCCGGGCCAGCGATGTAGCAGACACGCGCCTTTTTGACGAGGATAATTTATTAACTCATATATATATATACATTATATTACTATATACATTGTAGTTCCTGCCTATTTAGCTTAACCTACTTTTCCAATTAAGTACAAGTTTATCTTATGTCCATCTCCGGTACTTTATACTTTATTCTCATTGCATTATATACCTATCTTTTGTAATATATTTTGTATGAAAAACATTAAAAAACTTACTTATCAGATGAACATTAAGTGCAATACAAAATTTGCAACACTTTTGATTCAAGATCTTAAGTTACTTACTTAATCTATATTGCTTTTTTATATATGTCTAATTTTTGGTAAGGCACTTCATATTTAAAGTGTTTTGGCATGTTATCAGCTCTAATCTGAGTTATATCTTTGGTTAGTTTATTATGTTCTAATTTTTTATTGTAGAATCTTTCCGCAATACTATAAATATAATCTTTTATATATGGTATTTTTGTTGTTTATGTAGATCTACTAATTTACAATATCTACCTTTATTTAGAATCATTCTTAGGCACTTATTTTGGAATCTTTGTAATAGGTAACAAATTCGTTTTAGATGTTCCGCACCATGCTGCCGCCGCATATGTGACTATCGGTCTTAATATCATCTTATATATTAACGCCTTGTTATGTTTGCTAACTGCAGAGCTTCTTACTAACAATGGATAAAGTTGTCGCATTACAAAGTATGTTTTTCTTAAAACTATATCAATATGTCTTTTATATGTCAACTTATAATCTAAATTTACCCCTAAGTATTTTACCATACTTTTACAATTTATTGCCTGGTTGTATACTTTTATTGGTTGTATTATACGTGAATCCTTGATTTTTCTCGTAAAGACTATTACTTCTGTTTTCGCTGCGTTTAGTGTTATTTTCCATTTATCATAATATTTCTGTAACATGTCTATGTGTATCTGTATCTGTTTGGCCGCAACTATAGCGCTAAAGGAGTGTGCGTACGAGGCCGTATCATCCGCAAACATCGCTAAATTGGTTTTCTCAAATCTATCTATATCATTTAAATATATCGTAAACAAAAGTGGTCCAAGTACCGACCCTTGTGGTACACCTGCTCTAACATCCCTCTCTGTGGAGAGAGTATTATTTATTCTTACTTGCAGCTTTCTGTTTCTTAAATACGAGTATATTAGTTTGGTAATATAAATAGGATAATTATTTTTTATCATTTTATATAACAGACCATCCCACCATACTTTGTCGAACGCTTTTTCAATATCCAAAAGCATCATAACTGTAACATTTCCCTTATTATAATTAAGTCTTATATCATTAATTATTCTAACTACTTGTTGTACCGTATTGTGTTTCTTTCTGAATCCAAATTGTTCATCTATTATTATATTATTTTGATCTTCATATTTCCTTATTCTGGTTGCAATTATTTTCTCTACTATCTTACTAACACTTGATAGAAGACTAATTGGTCTATAGCTAGATGGCTTGATCGGATCCTTGCCTAGTTTTAATATTGGTATTACAATGGCAGTCTTCCACTCATGTGGAAAGTGCCCAATTTTGAAAATCGCGTTTGTAATGTATGTTAACTGAACTAAAGCTTTTTTGCTTAAATTTTTAAGAACTATATTTTGTATTCCATCCTTTCCAGGTGCTTTAAGTGCAGCTAGTTTCTGGATAATAGTACGGATTTCTTTCGGTGAAGTCAAATCTCTTTTGTATTCATCCAATTTTACTTCACTATTATCTATAAATTCCTTAACTGTTCTGATAATTTCTTCTTGTTGTAGACTATTATTATTTAAATCAATATTATGCACGTACTCATACTGCGTCGCTATCATTTCTGCTTTATCTTTATCATCGAATGCCTCAGTACTATTATCCTCTAGCGTAGGTATTGGTTGATGTTTCTTTTTAAATATTTTAGTCATTTTCCAAAGCGATTTATCATTTACATTAATTTTTGATAGCTTTTGTGTCCATATGTTATTTTTAAATTTTAATATTTCATCCCTAATCGTTCGCGTTTGTTTCCTATAGTCATCTCGGTGAGCTGGATTCCTAGTTCTTTGCCAGAGCTTTCTAGTTCTATTCCTTTGTTTAATTAACTTTAATATTTCCTCAGGCAGTTCTTCCTCTTCCCTTTTTATTTTAGTTTTATTTACTGTTTCTTTAAGCGTTGCTTCTATATTGTAAACTAGTTTAGATACTTCTTGTTCTATGTTTTGTTCTGTATTTATTTTATTATTTATTGTTAATCTCTCATCTAGTATATTTCTAAAGTTTTCCCAATCTGCTTTTTTATATTTATATACTTCTTGCACAAATTCATTATTGTAATTTATTTGCCCTATTTCAAATAATACAGGTCTATGGTCTGAATTCAGCTCATCGAGCACTACAGGTTCCGTAATATTATATTAATATTTTTGTTGATTAATATGTCTATTGTTGTAGGCGTACCTCCATTCTCTGGGTAGTGTGTTGGTTCATTTGGAAACACAATACTGCAGTTGTTCATTTGACAGTAATCATATAAAGTAAGCCCATTCCTATTATTTATGTGACAGTTCCAAGCTTTATGTCTAGAATTGAGATCTCCTGCAATTATTACCTTGTTAGCTACATTTAGTAAATCTTCAATATTCTTTTTGGTGTAGTGAGTGGATGGTCTGTTATATGCCGCAACTACATGTACACCGTTAGCAAGTTTAATACATACATTTTCTATTACGCTTGAGTTACTTTTGACTACCTTATAAGGGACATTTTTCTTTACTAATATCATAACTCCTCCTGCCGCGTTATGCCTATTATATCTTTCGCATGTATAGTTTCTTAACCTAAATTTATCATTAGCACTTAGTTTTGTTTCATTAATAAGTATGATATCTATTTTATTTCTGCTTAAAAATTCTATGAGTTCACATGTTTTATGCCTAACCCCGTTCGCGTTCCAAGTACATATTTTTATTTTACGCATAACGATGATTCTAATGTTTGATAAAATTCAACCATTACCTGGAATTTTTCTATTTGACTGTTACATACTTCCATCCTTTCATTGATGGTTTTCATTGTTTTTAACATCATTTTAATATTAATATGCTCATTTAATTTTTTGAATTCTTCCATTAATCTTAGAAAATCATTAAAGTCATTATCTATTTTGCTATCGTACCTAATTCTCCCTGTATCCCTTTGCATTACTTTTGATCTATAACTATCTACATTATTCTTATCTTCTTTGCAGCTTTCCTTTTGTCGTGCCTCCGATGATGTCCTCAGATCCGGAAATTGCTTCCGGTCGTTTATGTCTGGATCCTTCTGTTGCTGTCTGCCCATATCCTTTTTGCTTCCTTTCGATCTAGTCTGTTCCTTTTTAATCCAGTCTAGCCTCTTCTTATACACTTCGCAAATAGTTGCATTAGCAGGATGATTTTTGTTACAGTTTATACACTTTGCCGGTTCGCTTTTGGGTTTTATACAGTCTTTAGTTAAGTGTTCGCCTGCACATTTCAGGCACGCTGGGTCCGCATAGCAATTTATTGTCGCATGTCCCCATTCCTGACATCTGTGACATTGGGCTAATTTTCTTTTATTAATGTAATACTCCCAATCCACCTTCGTGTAGCATAGGTACTGGACTTTTTGTTTAAGTGCACCCAGTTTTATTGTTTCCAATGAAACCATGTAGATTGGTTTCTTGGTTCCTTTCATTATACTAATATTGTATACTTTTAGACCTAGTTCTTCTATGCTTTCCTTGATTTCTTCTGATTTTGCATGTTCATGCAGGCCCTTGAGCACGAATGTTCTCCTTTTCTCGTCCTTGTCCGTATATGTATGGAACTTAACCTCCCTGCTTTGCCAAACTTTTCTTAGTTCGTCATAGTCTTTTTTGTTACTCACGAACACTTGTACGTGATTGTCTCGATATTTCATGTAGAACTTACTCTCCACTTTTTGCTTTATTAGTTCTACAAATCCTTTGTGATCCTTAACGCTGCCATGTACAACTAGCGGTGGCGGCTTCCTTGTCTTGACTTCTTGCACATTGTCTTCTTCACTACCTCTGCCATCCGTGTCCATATCCTCACTATCCTGATCTTCATCCCTCTCGGCAAGTAATGAATATCTGTTTTTGGTGTCTACTTTATATGCCATTTTCTTGGTTGTATTGTCCTCTGCTGTATCCCTTGTGTCGCTGTACTTTCTTTTTATCGCTCTGTCCAGCACTCTTGTATATTTAATTGAATCACTTTGCTGTTCATTTGTTATGCCCTTTGCATTGAGGTTAGTTTCCTCTCTTTGACCATTTCTGGTGTCTTCTTTGTCTATTTTCTCCACGTCCTCTCCCCTCAACGTTATTTTTCCTTCTTCTTGCAGTATTCAGTAATTATAAATATGAATATTGCTACGCTCTTTCAAGAATTTTTTTACTATCTGATAACTCTCTATCCACGTGCGTATTCGCTCGCGTCTGGACGAGAACTAGACACGCGCCTTAGCTGCGCGGCTACGCCGCTTCATCGAAGATCTCCGCTAGCGAACCGGTAGACTTGCGTCGCAAAGTTTTCACGAATTTTTTTCTCGAAAACGGCTGAGAGTTGCGCGCTAGCGCTTCACTATGTTTTACTATTAGTGAAGGGCTATTATGGGAAAAAGTTTCATTCAGATCCGTTTCCCGGTCCTCGCGTCCTCCCCGTCAGTAGTTAGCAGTAATGTAATCACTGAAAGCGAATTAAAATAGATGCATTTCGAATTTGAATATGTAGAATTGATACCTTTGCACTAACTTTCTCGCACATATAATTGATCAGGATAACTCTGGAGATATACCAAGTGAGCCATAATATGATTATATAATGACGAATAAGATTCTTTTATTAGGGACATAATTTCTGACGAATATCGCGGTGTAAAGTTCACGGCGAAACTCTGCTATAAAACCGAAATAACATACCATCTTCCAAGTCATTTGTATATCGAATATTGAGTTTATCTCATGAGATATTTTCTGTAACTCCAGATGAAGATGTCTGCGTAAAAAAAATGCAAATTTATTATGCAAAATTGATGTGTAACAATGATTATATTATTTATACTTACATTACGATCCACGTTATATGTTTACTGCTCGGAACATTCGGGAGTTTGGCTTGTTGAGAATGTAATACAGAATTTTCCCAAACCTGCTTTATCCCACGTATATTCTCTGTTGTCAATTTGTAAAGATGTTCGTTAACTTGATCAAATTTCAATCCTAAGTATCTATAATGTAGAAGAGATTTAGCGAAAGATAGAAATATGCAGAAATATATATACCGTAATTTAGAAAAGTTTCTAAAAAATCTTAATTTCTTAAACAATGATATTAATTTATGCATAGATTGCTGAAATAATTTTCATGTATGATAATTTATATATTTATATAAAAGGATTTACTAACCCAAGAATACTCGCAAAAATCAAGTCGTCAATAATGTTGATATCAGAACAATAGTTTAGTATAAGTGCATAGATGGACGATAGAGCGTCATGCATATCGTACCACCGTATATAATCGCAAAAGTTTAATAATAAAACTATTACCGACCACCCTAAGATAATCCACACTGTTTTTCTAGTTAATTTCTCGTAATCCGTTTTTGATCCGAGTTTCTTCAATGTGTCATCCACAACAGCGAGTTTTTTAGGCAGTTTCTAAATTTTTTATGTAAAAAAGTCAATATACGATTGATAAATATTATTTAGTTAGAAATTTAACGTGCCTAATAGTGTATTTATGTCACTTTTCAAAAAAGTGCGATTTTATTTGAACAATAGATACACTAAGTTAAATGCGTCAGTATGATCGAGTTAAATGAAATTAAAGATTTATTGAACATATTGCAAAAAGAAATTTTAATAATTTGTATACTTATCTATATATATATGCAAAATAATTTTTATTATAAAATTTTTTGGTAATTGTTTAGATGGAAGGGACCACCTTGGATGACCTTGATATTTTAGTATGTTGTCAAGGTCACCTTCCTTTCCTGAGTGACCTTCAGAAGATTTTAGCCCGCGCTCGTTATTCGTTGAAAAGTTATTAACAAAAAATGTTTCAAAAATATAGCAGCTATTTTGAGTATTGGAAGGCATAAATGACTAATATATACATTGAAATAGATCACGCATACACTTTCCACGCGAAACGAGGTGCCATATGGGTTTGTGGCGCGCTTTACCTACTTTTGTACTGTTAAACGCGAGCCACTGACTCACGTAGGTTAGTTGACGCGCTTTACATACTCAGTAATGTTGAAGGCGAGCCACTGAATCACGCGAGTGAGCTTTACGCACTCGATACTGTTCGAGGCGAGCCACTGACCCAAGTAGGTTAGTTGACGCGCTTTTACTTAAATACTTTTAAAGCGCGTTACTAATCTACATAGGTTAGTGACGCGCTTTAAAAGTATTTAAGTGTTTAAAGCGCGTCAACTAACCTACGTGGGTCAGTGGCTCGCCTCGAACAGTATCGAGTGCGTAAAGCTCACCCGCGTGATTCAGTGGCTCGCCTTCAACATTACTGAGTGTGTAAAGCGCGTCAACTAACCTACGTGAGTCAGTAGTTCGCGTTGAACAGTACAAAAGTAGGTGTAAAGCCCCTTGCACAATAGGCGATAGCGATAGCGATAGCGACAGCGACAAGGTTGCCGACAAAGCTATACCTTTGTCGGCAACTTTGTCGATGTCGCTATCGCTATCGCTATCGCCTATTGTGCAAGGGGCTTAAAGCGCGCCACGAACCCATATGGCACCTTGTTTCGCGTGGAAAGTGTATGCGTAAACTATTTCGATGTATATATTAGTCATTTATGCCTTCCAATTCTCAAAATAGCTGCTATATTTTCAAAACATTTTTTGTTAATAACTTTTTAACAAATACCCAAGCAGCATTTTGACGTCCGCCCGACGTTAAGATAAACACACTTAACGTTGGTATCCAACGTTTTTGCTACGTCGTTTCAACCCTCTTTTGCACTAATTTGGGGAATCAAATTTAGGTTGTACCAACGTTGGAATCCGACTTATATAAGTTAAATTGAGGTTACATTTTTTCCACCAGTTTTAACGTTGGTATGTAAACTTTGATTTTGTACACTCTGCTAGACCTGAGGTTATTTTTTCACAACGTACATTTTAGGTGTAGTTTTCGTGCTTCCATTCAAACCATATGACGGCATTGGTGTAATAAATGTATCATAATACGTACTTATCAATTTGGCACAAATAAAATGGCTTTATAGGAAAAATATAGTTTGCGCAGTCTTTGATACTATTGTAATTTTGCCATAAATACACGAACCCAGCACTGAAATTGTATAACAAAACCCACTTTATTGATAAATGTGGAAATGATAGGTCGAAATTAGACGAATCCTTTCTAAAATATTCCAATTTACTAAATATTCTAATAAATAACTAAAATTTTCCAAAGTGTAGATTTTAATTTTTTTTCATCAAAATTACTTTAAGATAAATATGTTGTCAAAACTTTAACAACAGATATTATATAAATGCTTTAAATTGTTAATAAAGTGCGTTAAAAAATTTAAATCTAAATATACTGGAAAATGGCGGATTATTTGCCTTCCTCTTCGAGGAATGAAAATGGCGAAGTCAGCGTTCCACACTAGATCAAACTTTACGTAGTAAAAGGTGCGATAAATTCTACTAAAATTTGTCTTTTCGTATAAAATAATTAACTTTTTCCGACTTTTCCAAACTAAGTAGTATACCACTGTAGGCAAAATTGTACCTATATTGACTAAAAGTCTTAACAAGGTCGCCAAACTGACTTAACACATGTCGATAAAGTATTAATTAGTTGAAAATTCTATACTAGATTTGCGAATGAGTCGTATATCTTAACCAAATCCGACCTATGCAATACCATCTATATGGTGATCTAGAGCATGGTTATGGCAGCCGTGCAGCCGAGCGAACGCGCTCTCGAGCTGTGAACCGCGCGGCGCGCGCGCGTTGTTTCCCGACGACGCGACGATAACCGCGTGAGATGAAATGGACCGGTTCGGCCGTGGATCGTCAACATTCGTCGCATAGTCCTCATAGCTCACGCACGACGCCGCGAATTGCCGTCGACGATGCCCGCTTGACGCAGCAGTAATCTGCTCTACATTTTTTTAGGCAGAATTTGTTACCATTTCTCGCGATTTCTTAACGTCAGTCAGAAATGACCACAGGCGACGTTTCACAACGTTAGCGTTTTACAACGTTTGATAACAAAACGTTGGTTTACGTTGGGAATTACGTATTGAAGTCGCTCGAAAAGTGTAGTGCAGAGTATAACGTCAGGCGAACGTTAAATATCTTAACGTCGGGTAATAGGACTTAAACTATTTCGAATTTGACGTTGGGAAAGTGATAAAAAAAGCACGTCGTAATTTTAAACGTTTAGACAACGTCCAAAAAACGTTAGTAATTATAAGTTACATTTTATAACTTTCTTGAACCGCTTACAACGTTGTGATTAGTAGAAAAGTAGTCCTTAGTCGGAAAGTTAACCGAAAAATGCTGCTTGGGTAACGAGCGCGGGCTAAAACCTTCTGAAGGTCACTCAGGAGGGTGACCTTGACAACATACTAAAATATCAAGGTCATCCAAGGTGGTCCCCCCCATCTAAACAATTACCAATTTTTTTACTATGCAAGAATATACAAATAAAGCAAGGATATTCAAATTTAATTTAATATTTAAATATCAAAATTATTTTATATAAAAGCAATTTGAATAATAATATGATTGAGATAATGTATTATTAAAAAATGTGCGCATAATATATTAATATTTAATTTATCTTAACAGTTTTCCTACCTTATCATGATATATTCCGAGAAGTATTGATAATAAAACTGTAAAAATGTTCAATGAAACATAAATAATATAATCGGCGGATTCTTCAGGTATATAAGATATTCTTTTATCTATCACGAGAAAACAGTAAACCGACCACAGTAGCGGAATGTAAAGGAGACTGAACCAAAGTTTTGGATGTCCCGCGGAAAACTCGATAATCCTCAAACCGCACATCGAACTGATTAACAGAAGTGGCGATAAAACAGTTCTAATGCTTTTCGCCATGGCAGATTTCGAACTACTTATACTCTTCTTGCTGATCGCCAATAGACTCTACGATAGCAGATCTCCGTAATTGTAATTGCTGCACTTACGCATATTGGAATAATCGATCCACTAAATTTTACATTGCAAGCAAACAGGGCAACTGTTAAGTTTCTTATCTATTTTCACGTAAAACATAATAAGCTTACAAAGCAAAATAAATAATTTGTAACAAAAATTGATTTTGTTAATATACTTACTTATTTTCTTTTCTTTTACTGATTTTACAGTGATGTTATACACGTATGTATAAAATACACGTTTAAAATATTATTAAATAACAAATGATGCATATATGATATGAGATATAAGTGTTCCGATGACTAATATTAAGGTAGTCCTTTCGCGGACCCAGCTAGTCAAGTAACAATCCGTCATGAGGTAATTGAAAACAAACATTACACACAGCCTTCCAATAATTATAATAATATAACATGATTTTACACGCACGCGTTAATCGCATTTAATTATTTATTAATTAAAAAAATATCACAATAGTAGTGCGGTTGGACTCGATTTAGGTTAGGTCAGGCATGACAGTACGAGTAAAGCAATATGCGCGTGGATCCACTACTTATTTATCCTCATATATCAGAGCGCAAAACATTCGGCAAGCCCTTATTTTCAAGAATATGTACGAAATCCGGAAATTTCAGGGAATATTTTTAGACATGAATAATGTATTCATCTGATCGCTAAGTACATGTATTATTCGTTGAAAACCTCGGCCGTGGCGATTTGCATCATTCTATCTTTCTCGTTCATTAGATGTAAACAAGGATAGAATGACAATGGCACGCTCCGCGAACGCACATTTAGAATGACTTATTTCTTGTAAAGTGTCGGTAACTTCACTTGATTTTTCGTACACATGTCCCTTATTATTACTGTATATTTAACATATATCAAATTTAGGTACTTATCTAATACTTGTTCTCACGAAAGGACCACTTTAAATGATTATAGTGTAATATAAAAAATGTTTATAATGTTTTGCTTTATTTTTGCTTAAATGTATGCTTTTACAATTACATATAATACTTTTCTTATAATATTTTTATATATTAAAATTACTGCGATCTTCACAGCTAATTCTATCAATCTATTTATATCTATATAAAATTATCTTTATAAGGAAAATGATTATTGCAAATAAATATAAGGGTTACTTATAAAATAATATTAAAAAGATAAGTTTTATATGTTAAATTTTCTGTAAAAAATAAATCTCAGGAACAGTATATGACTGCTATATATGTATATTTAGAAAATATTTATCAAAGTTTATGAATTACGCGCTAAATATTACTGTCTATTAGATATTTGAATGTTATTTATACATTATTTAAATGTTTAATACATTAATTATTATTTAAATGTTTACTGCTGTAAACGTTTGTGTATATATTACTAATACGGTTAAAACAGAAGCGAAGAACTAAAAAAAGATAATAAATTTATTTTTTAGATATTTTTTAACAGCAAGTACTTATAATAATTAAGTTGCAACTTACCCCATAAAGGAATTTAAAACCAAACTGGAAAAGTCCAAGCCCGTAGAACTTAAGTGGCGATTGAGTTATTTGCAGTAAAAACTGTAAATTCTATATTAAAATACAATGAATTATATACTTAATTGTCACATAGT
Organism: Temnothorax americanus; assembly: GCF_048541705.1. Taxonomy (NCBI): domain Eukaryota; kingdom Metazoa; phylum Arthropoda; class Insecta; order Hymenoptera; family Formicidae; genus Temnothorax; species Temnothorax americanus. Next base: position 4,688,513 of record NW_027509802.1, read on the forward strand.
TTTGTCACGTATAGTTTTTTTATTTTTACTTTAATCTAAATCTATGTTTTAATAACATTCAGCCAATTTGAAAACTTACGTTTTCACGAATTTCAATATCGCAAGTAGTATATGAAAATTTATTTATAAAATCTCCTGTTGCACTTGCCTAAAATTTGGAATTTGCAAAATAAAAATATAGTTTACAATTTATTAATATTGGAACTTAATATTACTTGTAATAATCAAACTATTAAAATTAAATTCTAAATAAATATATTTAAAAATTTTTTGTATGTAGCTGTAGCATTAATACCTTGGTGCTAACCCTCTCACATACATAATTAATGAGAAAGAGTCTGAAAATATATATAAGAAGCCAGAACAGAATTATGATGACGTAAAGTATCGAGTTATTTACATAATTTTTATTGTACGTTATGCGAAAAAATTCTTTGGAAGCCGTTGCTATGTAAGTGAAATAACATCCCATTTCGAGAGTCATTTGTGTCCCAAATATCGAGTCCATTTTGCGGGATGATTTACATAACTCCGAATGAAGATGCCTATTAAACATGACAGTAATCTTGCTGCACGATGTAACTATTATAACTGATGATTAATTAAACTTACATAAATACACTTACATTACAATCCATATTTTGTTACATTTGTTTCTTGAAGCTTTTGGAAATCTGGATTTATATGAACGTAACATGGAATATTTCCAAGTTAGGTTTACTCTACGTTTATTATTATCTTCTGACAATTTCTTAAGGTATTCGTTAATTTGATCAAACTTTAATCCCGTGTATCTAAATAAATAAATATGAATAATTTCAAATGTGAATAAAAAAATTAACAAATTTATTTGTTTAAATAAAAACATGGACTAACCCAAGAATAATCGTAATTATTAGATCGCCAATAAAGTTAATATAAACACAATAATTGCGCGTAACGGGAATAAATATAGCTGGTAAAATATCCATATGGCTTCTTAAAAGATAATACTCCAGATAAGTTAGCAATATAATTATCACAAACCATCCTAAAGTAAGCCATACTATTTTCATCTTAAACTTGTGATAATTTGTAATTGTTCCAAGTTTTTCTAATGTGTCGTCCACAATAGTGAGTTTCTTTATACAACTTCTAAATACCTGACGTAAAGAAATAAAGTGTAGATAGATAATTTGTATATCCACAACGATTTTAATAAGATATTTATTTTATTTTTAAAGAGATATAATAAAATATGAATATTATTGTTATATATTGCTTTTCTAAAGAAATAATTCTGTCAAATGTGCAGCAAAAAATTAAAATATTATATCTTATGACTTATTATTATGATGCAAAACACTTTACATAAGTATAACAGTTTTTTTTATCAGATGAACATTAATATAACAAATTGCAAGTTGTGTGAGTTTTAAATTACAATTATTTATTTTAAATACTTAGATAAATGATTTCCATCCTATATTTCTTACCTTATCATAATATACTCCAATGATAATTGATATTAACGTTGTAAAAGTATGTAGTCCAATGCAAACGTGATATTCAATCGTATAAAAGACTGTATAAGATATTATATGTATCAGAATAAAATTGTAAACCGCCCAGAACAGCAATATGTACACAAAACTGAACCATTGTCTTAGATCTCTTATAGGAAATTTGATTATTCTTAAGCCGCATACATAACTGATAATCAGTAACAACGACAAAACTTCCCAAATATCTTTCGTCATAGCATATGCCATCGCAATTACGAACTGCACTTTCTTTGCCGACAACTTCGTTAAATGATAACGATAGTGGATCTTTATAAGTACAAATACTACTTATGTATAATGAAATAATCGATTTTATGCTAAATTTTACATACCACGAGCTATCCTTAAAATAGAATCAGATGGATTCGTCGTGTTTTCACGAACAAATACATTTGTAATACCAATGTTGTTCCTGGTATTTTTCTTTGTTTTTTTTTTACTCTTACTATATTGTACAGCGCTATTATGTGGGTAAAAAAATTATGAAAAAGCACATGTAATTTTTAAATATGTAATAATGTCTATTTTAATAATTGACAATGTAGTAATAAAATTGATGTCAATAATAATGTAATAATAAAATAATATATAAACGTAAATAATCTTTACAACATGTAGCGCTTTAAGGTAATAGAAACATATCTTTTGATAAATTATACAAAAATGTTTTACGTTATGTGTAAAAAATAATTGTAAGAAAAACAGGAGAGAGATACTTGGTATAGAAATAAAACGTAAAGTATAAAGTATTAATTTCGTTTATAACATAATTTTTTTAGAAAATGATAAATTAGTTTACAGCGTAAATATATAACAACCAATGCATGTTTAGAAAACATTTTATTAAATACTTTACTTATCAACATCTTTATTTTTTAATATTTTAAGTAATTTAAAAGTTATTTATACATTATGTTAATCATGACTTTCTCGAACGCTTATACTTATCCATATGCATCTGTGTTAATATAACTAAAATCGTCACAGTGTACTTGGAGAACTAAAAAGAAGTAATCTTATTTTTCATATCTTTATTATAAATACGTGTTTAGTGAATAAACATATGAAAACTACAACGTACATCATGAAAGACTTTATAGCCAAATTGGAAAAGTCCAATCCCACAGAATTTGAGTGGCGTTTGAGCTATTTGCAATAGAAACTGTGAAATCTATATTAACATAATGGGTTAATATACATACATTTTTGTTTATCTGTTTTTACTTAAACTTAAATTTGTGTGTTTTATTTTAGCAATATTTAACAAATTTATTTTAAGATTAACTTACGTTTTCATTTTTCATGATTAATATCCCGATTGGAATAAGATATTTTATTTATTAAATCTTCTGTTATATTTTTGCCTAAAATTTGTGCAAAATTAAGATTGTTTTTAATTTAGTTATATAAAGTTATATTAATAATTGTTAAAAATTATTTCAAAATAATTTTGAGTTTGAATATAGAATAATACCTTAGTGCTGATTCTCTCGCATACATAATTAATGTACAGAAGTTTAAAGATGAAGTAGAAACACTAAATATTAGATTGGAAACAGTGAATAGTGTTTTGTTGTTGCCTTTTACATAATCGTTGATAAATATTATATTGGTAATTTCACAAAAAATCTGTGTTAACCATAAGGTGTAACATACTATGGATATAGTTATTTCTACTCCGAATATCGAGTTTATTTCTCGAGATATCTTATATAACTCCAAATAAAGATGCCTGAATAAATGCAATATTTTAAATTGATTATGTGCAATTACCATTATTTTTAAAATTTACATTTATTTTTTACATTAAAACGTAAATCAGCCAGTCATTGTTTGCAACTTTTGGTAATCTGCGTTGATGCGAATATGACACAGGATCTTCCAAAATTGCCGTTATTCTATGTTTATTTCTTGTCAAATTCCAAAGAAATTTATTAATTTGATCAAACTTTAATTTTATACATCTGAAATAGAGAAAAAATTAGTGGATAATGTTTCGTACCATTAGCATATATATGTATATGCAAAAACATATTGTATTTAAAAAAAAAAAAAAAATCTTTAAAAAATTTTAAAAAAATATAATTTTTTTTACACGTATTACTAATATAGTTTCATTAATTTAGAGGAGACCGAGGCTCCTTGGCACAGTTTTTTGCAATTTCGGCATTTGAGTTTTTAAACAACCAATTATCATGATTAAACAGTACTAATATGATAGAGAGAACCTTTCTCTACATTTTTATGCCAGGAACGCTCTTGTATACTGTATAGTTTCTTTGTAATAAGTGAAATATGAACATGCTGCATTGTAGCCAACTTTTCCCGATAGTAGGGTAAGTTGGCTATGCGACAAAAGTTCATGTTAAATTAATGAAAACGTAATAGAAACACAAAACGGGAAACAGATATGCACTTTTTGATAAAGATTGTATCTTTTAAAGTTATTTTATAATAAGGGTATTCAAATAAGTTAAAGTTTATTATTATTATTTATTATTTTATTATTTTGTTTCTACTCATTAATTTTCAATATTAACATGAGTATACAAAACCAAATCCAGAATACATCGTATAATACATTTTATAAAATATACATAATATTATATATGGATTTTTATTTACATTATTTTGCATGAACTGCTCTGTCATAACTTGATCAAAATGCTTACTTATTTGCTCGTGCTTGTATTATTATAACTAAAACGGTCACAATATTCATTATAAACTGAAAACAAAGACAGTATATAAGTTCTTCTTCTAAATATTTATTACAAATGTGACAATTTGTGGTATGTAATTACACAATAAATATAACTTACCGTATAAAGAAATTTGAAGCCAAATCGGAAAAGTCCGATTCCGCAGAATCTAAGTGGTGCATGAACTATTTGTAATGAAAACTGTGAAATCTAAATTAATACAATGCAATACTTATAATGTACATTTTGTTGGTTATTTGTTAAAATTATTTAATGTCTATATTAACATATTTCAATTTATCTTAAAACTTACTGTTTCATGAATTTCAACGTCACAAGTAAAATATAATAATTTATTTAATAAATCTGCTGTTGTCCGTGCCTAAAATTGTAATATTTTGAATGTAATTAAAGAAAATTTTAATTTAATTTTAACACTGAAAATTAATGATAGTCAAATTTTTAACTGATTTATTTATTATATGCATATAATTTAAATTGATGTTACACGTTAAAATTAAATGTAAAATAAATACCTTGATGGAGACTATTTCACACAAATAATTAATGAGCAGGAATTTGAAAACATTATGAGAGAACCAAAGAAAGAACACAACGGCAGACATTATCCTACATTTCACATAATTGTTGATCAGAATTGCGTAGAGAATTTCGCGCAAGTCAATCGCTATCATGCCAAAATAATATGCCATTTTAAAAGTCATTTGCGTTCCAAATATTGAGTCTATTTCATAGGATATTTTGCGCAGCTCCAAATGCAGATGTCTGGATGTATATATACATGTATGATACATATAACGTTTCGTTTTGTGTATATTACTATTTGTAAATTGTTTTTAGTAATATTACTGCAGTTACAATTGATGTAAATTTAAGTAATTTTTAGTAATATTAATATATAGCAGTATCTACAATTTACGTAAATTTCCTTACATAACGATCCATATTATGCACTTGTCACTTAGTGTTTTCGAAAATCTGCGGTTGCGCGTATTAGCCTGTATTATTTTCCGTTTATTATTTCTCATCAAGTTCTGAAGATGTTCATTAATTTGATCGAACTTTAATCCTGTGTATCTAAATATTAAAAAAGTATGGAAAGGTAAATATTTTTATTTGCAAATAACAGCATGTTATATCAATATTTTCAAGTAGACTTCGGAAATCATATAATTTATGCATACGACTACTCGAAAGAAAGTAATAGTAATTGCATTTAGAAAAATGTACCAACTCGAGAATACTTGCGGTAGTTAAATCACCAATAAAGTTTATATGAAAGCAGTAGTTTATTATAAAAATGAAACACATGGCTTTTGCAACATGACAGTCATATTTATTTTTTACGAGTAATGCTGAACTGCAATTCGTTAATGTGACTGCTGCGACCCATCCTAAGACAAACCATAGTGTTTTTTTACGTAGTTTGTCATAATCCGTCATTGTTCCCAGTTTAAGCAATGTGTTGTCAACAATATCGAGCTTTTTAAGACAGTTCCAGAATTTCTGTAACAAAGAATGTGAAGTAGTCAGATAATTATTATTTATACAAAAATTTAAGACTATATTTATGTTCTGTATCTAATAGCTGTTTGATATTTCAAGAATGTATGGAAGTTTCTTAACCCTCAGGGTACGCACTGGGTTAGCGTAACCCGAGCGAATTTTAAAAGTAGCGCTATTTCAAAGGAAGTGAATGGTGGGGGTTCATACCGGGGGGGGGGGAATCTTTGAGATAGGTAGCTACTATGTGAGCGCCAAAGGGCAGCGTCAGTCTACGCTTGGTGCTCAATAAGTTGTACGTTTTTGAAAATTGAACTCGGGTAGTCTACACCCAGTCCGTACGGAACGTTACAAAATCCGTGTTAAAAAAAAAAAAATTGTGTTTTTCGAGTATTTGCTGCAGTAAAGTGTTTTTTTTGTATTCTGGTATGTATAATTTACTATTTTTAATATACTTTTGTGCATTCTAATCTCAAAATGATGCTCTGTAGCATACCAGCATAACGTATCCGTGCATGCATGTTAATATTATTTCAATTTTTGTTGTTTATTTATATTATATTAATCAACAACATATCCAAAAGAACTATTTTTACTTTAAGATATTTTTTTTGCGTTATTATGATAAATCAAGCAAGTAACACGTTATATCGCTATCGCAAAAAAACGGGTATTTTCATAGTTCAAAAAAAAAAATACTTTTTGGAATAAATCAAAAAACAAATTTAGCCATTTCAAAGAACAACTTTTTAGCTTTCAAACGAGACTTAAAAAATGTCGATATCTTTTTTTTTTATAAAGTTATGCAATTTAAAAGAAAAAGTAAATTTTTAGGAAAATTTTTTAAGAATGGTTTACATTTTTAAATGTATCTTTGTTTAAAGAAGTAATGTAATAAATCTATCAACGCCATTGTATTTTTGAGAAAATTTCCTATCAAAAAAAAAAATTTGTTTTAATTGACAAATTACAGCCCGATATACAGTCAATCAAAGTCGCCGGGTTAGGCTAACCCATGTCCGTACGGAACGTAACTTTTTTATAGTCTGTACTCTGAGGGTTAATCTATTATTCTTGGACATTCAATTTAGATGATCATACATTCAATTTAAGTTATGTTATTAAATATCTAAGAAAAGGAAATTTATCAGTACGTGTTATATCATTATATAAAAAATTCTTTTTTAGTAGTTTTTATTATTAACCCTATTCGCTCCAACGTGTTTTCTGCTCTTTTTAATCCTAGCATCATAACTCACGAACGAATTGACGAAATTTAATGTTCCAAAGCGCAAATTAAAGCTACTACTTTTAGCTTTAATTTGCGCTTTGGAACATTAAATTTCGTCAATTGGTTCGTGAGTTATGATGCGACGATTAGAAACCCGTTGGGACACGAAAGGGCTGGTTGGAATGAATAGGGTTAAGCAGGCTTGTAACTTATTTAACTACAAATTATAAATTTTGCAGACATTTTATATATTATAGTTGTGCAAATCAGTATGAAAATGTTTATTAATAATAACTACATATACTAACATTACCTTACCTTATCATGATATATACCAATCACGATTGACAGTAATGTCACAAAGATTTCTGCCCAACTGCAAATGCGATCTTCGATGGGATAAAACTTGTAAAAAGTAGATATCAATGTAGATGTTGAGAAGAAATAGTAAACCGACCAAACCAGCAGTATATATAAAATATTAAACAGTCTTAAACGTCTGAATAAATTAGGAATTCTTAAACCAAACACATAGCTAATCACTAAAAATGGCATTAAAATCATTCGAATACTTTTGGTCATTGCGCACATAATTTCTATTTCAAACTGAACTTTTGTTGATCAGGTTGAACAGGTGTTTGCAGAAGTTGATTACGAGCGAATGGTAACGATAGTGGATCTTTGCAATTTCAATTAAGGCACTTATGGATATTAAAGTAATCAGTCTATTACAATTTATGTTTTATGATCTGTCAAAATAAGTCCAATGATGGACGTCTTGTTTTAACACAAAATTGATGTGTATTCATAATGTATGCGTGTACACATGTTTATATAATAGAAATAAGAATATTATTCAACCGAAGAAACATTTGGCTTTCTCATAGAGGAAGTGATGTCTTAAGAGCAACCACGGACATTTCTAAAAAAATTCAAAATTTTGTTTAAAAATTATGGACTTTTGATCGCGCGTATAAAGCTGGGTCTAATCAACTAAATCTTAAAAAATTATTCATGAAATAGGGGTAGAAAAAACTGAAAAATATAATAAATATTTAATAAGAATTATTCGCCAGTGATGAAATAATAATTTGGTATAGTTAAACGGCCTGACTGGCAAGTTTTATTAGTATATCACAACGACGTTTCGACCACTAATTTGGGTCCTTTTCAAGTTATTTTAACAATGGACGATTTAGAGACTTGCTGCCTTCAATCCTTTGATTTTCATATCGAGATTTTTCTCCGTTATGTCGATGACATTTTTATGTGCATTCCGCATTCGAAACTTAATGAGGTTGTCCGTACGTTTAACAACTATCATCCGCGTCTCAAATTCACGTATGAACTCGAGAAGAACAACACCTTGAATTTTTTAAACACGTCTGTTTTTAGACACGGCAACTGTTTGTTCACCAACTGGTATCGAAAACCAACGTTCTCTGGCAGGTATATTAATTTTTTCTCCAGTCATCCTTTGAAATACAAGATTAACACGGTCATTAATTTAGTTGACCAGGCCATACTATTGTCGGATAAACAGTTTCACGATGAGAACATCAAGTTAGTGAAAACCATATTGTCTAATAACTGTTTTCCGGACCTTTTGGTGAACAAACACATTCAAAGAAGAATTTCAGAAATTAACAAACGATCGAATAATGAGGATAACGCTAACAACGAGGACAGTGCATTTACTCTTGATCTGAAAAATTATGTTCCCATCCCCTACGTAAAAACTTTTAGTGAGGGATTACGCCGTACGTTCAAAAATTACGGTTTGAACACTTTGTATACGGTCCCTAAGAAAATGGATACACTAATCAGGAAAGGGAAGGATAGATTGGAGATCGGGAGATGCACTGATGTCGTCTATAAACTCGATTGTTCTGATTGCAATGCATGCTATATCGGACAAACGAAGCGACATTTAGAAACGCGTATAAAAGAGCATCGCGCAGACATAAAAAAACCCCCCAACCAACATTCGGTCGTCAGTAAACATAGAACAGATTGCGACCATAATTTCAAATGGCAGGATGTTACAATCTTACACAAAGAACAAAATTTAAAAAAACGTGAAATTTCTGAAATGCTATTTATTAAAAAACATAAAGGGGCAATCAACTCACAGAAAGACACTGAAAACCTACCATTGGTCTATGATCGAATAATTTCTTCACTTTAAGTTCTCCTTCTATGTTTACTGTATTTTGCGATAATGTATTACTTTAAGTTGTCCTTCTATGTTTACTGTATTATGCGATAATGTATCATTAGTTTTTCGGCCTTCACATGAGACCGTCGTATTTTTCCGACCCGCCACGAATTTTATATAATTGACGCACAATGATCCATGTAAGTCCTATTTATCGTTATTATCGTAAATCCGTTCAACGAGTAATGTTGTTTTTTTAAATTTCTTATATATTCTTTCATTCTCGTATTCCAGCATTGTTAAAATAACTTGAAAAGGACCCAAATTAGTGGTCGAAACGTCGTTGTGATATACTAATAAAACTTGCCAGTCAGGCCGTTTAACTATACCAAAATATAATAAAATTAGAAATAGATTGATACCTCCAAATTTGTGGAAGTTAAAGCATAAACGAACATTTTTATAAAAATTCAAAATTTTATTAAAAGAGAACCGCTTTACCGATTTTTGCTAAATTCAATCCTAACCTTAAAAAAAATGCACTCCGATATCTAAAAAATTACGGAAGTTAGAGCATTAACGGAAAACAAAGCAAAAATTCAAAATTAAAAAAAAAACCCCTTGATTATTAGCAATTTTTATTAACCCTATTTGCTCCAACCATGCCTTTTGTGTCCCACGAATTTCTAACTGTCGTTTGTTCCGGAAAACAAATGATCGTAGGAGAATCCCCTCCACGCCGGAAAATAGTTATTGTAGCAGGGAACCTCAGGTAAAAATTTAAAAGTCCTAGTTTATTTACTCTCGAAACGGCGAACAATCAAAATCTTGGTGGGACACGAAAGTGCATGGTTGGAGGATTACGTCAGTGTTGTGTGAAAGGTAAATGAGCATTTTTTTCGATAAAAATGTATTTTTGCGTATATAATTTAACCGTATTTAAAATATTTTTGTCATTAAAAAAAAATTTAACATTCTACAGAGGTCTATTATAACTCAGAGACAGGTGGAAGAGGTGGGGACGAGCTACGATTATAAAAAAAAATTAATTTTTTACATAAAAAATATCTGTCACACTTCAAATTCGCCTTTTCTTATTCAGAAATTCTTTTTCTAGCATTCTTTAAGTCCTTAAAGTTCTTATCTGTACCATTTAAAAGTTACCAAATTTGCGGCGACGAAAAATTAAGTATTCTTATTTAATTAATAATTATCTCATTTTTTTCTCATTTGCACTACTTTTAGCTTTAATTTGCGTTTTGGTTCATTAAGCTTCGTCAATTTGTTTGTGAGTTATGATTTTTTAAGTAAAATGAGTCGTAACGTGTGTTAGTCAACATATAATTGTTGTAAAAAAATATTTAAATAAATGATTTCCAAATTTTCTTTACATTGGTTTTTAATCGAAGGTACAAAGATATTATAATAATTTTTGAGGAATTTTTAAAAGCTATTAACATTTTAAAAAACACGTCTGACTTGAAAGTGCATGGTTGGAGGATTAAAGAGACGGAAAAAACGTTGGAGTGAATAGGGTTAATTCTATTATATCCTTCAGTTTTTTCTACCCCTTTTTCATATATAATTTGTTAAGATTTGGTTGATTAGTTCTGGAGTTATAGAAATTTCGGTAAATTTGGTACAGACATACACACATACATACACACATACCGACATTTTTTAAAATAGCGATTTTTCGACGTTTTAGAACATTCTGAACACATTGGCAAAAGCAACTAAAAAAAAATTTTTTTTACGAAAACAAAGCTTCCTCTATATGAGGAAGCAAAAAACGCATGTTTACGCCCGCGTAACCATTCTTGTTCTTGTCAATTTTGTTTTTTATTTTTTTATTTGGGTTTTGCAGAATCTAATTATTTTTTTAAATACAATTTTAAATCCAAAATTAAAAAATATTTTCTTAATACTAATATGAGTAATAACAAACTAAATACAGAAGTTACCATATAATACATTTTGTGAAATATACTTTACATAGAAATTTTTGTTTTAGGAACTTTTTCATAATTTACATGCGTTTGTATTATAATAACTAAAAGGGTCGCAATAGACATCATAAACTAAAAATAAAGACAGTGTAAGTTTGTTTTTTAAATATTTGTCAAAAATTTAACTACTTGTAATATAACTATATCATAAGTATAACGTACCCTGTGAAGAAACTTGAAGCCAAATTGGAAAAACCCGATTCCGCAGAATCTAAGTGGTGCATAAACTATTCGTAAGGAAAATTGTGAAATCTATATTAACAAAATGCATTAATTTTAATGCATATCTTGTTGATTTTTTTATATTTACTCATATACGTTATTTAATATTTATTTTAATATATGTATATAATATTCCAATGTATTTGTTTTAAAACTTACAATTTCACGAATTTCAGTGTCACAAGTGAAGCACGAAAATTTATTTAATAAATCTGCTGTTGCACTTGCCTGAAATTGTAATATGTTAAATATTATTATAAAAGCTTTTAATTTCATTTTAAAACTAATTACAATAATACTCAAATCTTAAATTTATTTATTTATTATAAACAAATTTTTTATACTGATATTTTTTAACAATAAGATTAAACATAAAATGAATACCTTAGTAGAGACTGTTTCGCATATGTAATTTATGAGCAGGAATTTGAAAACATTATGAGAAAGCCAGATAAAGTGTAGGGTAACCGCTATTATTCTATATTTTACATAATTGTTGATAAGAATTGGGTAAAGAATTTCGCGCAAATCAATCGCTATCCAAGCAAAATAGCATGCCATTTTGAACGTCATTTGTGTTCCAAATATTGAGTCTATTTCACGGAATATTTTGCGTAGCTCCAATTGAAGATGTCTGGACATGCATATATAAATATAAAGTTTTATTTTGTATAAACTACTATACTTATAAATATTAAGTTCTTTCTAGCAATATTACTATAGTTTAATTTATGTAAATTTTCTTACAGAATAGTCCACATTATGCATTTGCTGCTTAGTGTTTTTGAAAATCTGCGTTGGCGCGGATATGTCACAGAATTTTCCCAAGTCTGTTTTATTTTCCATTTATTATTTTTCATCAAGTTCTGAAGACGTTTATTGATTTGATCAAACTTTAATCCTGTATATCTAAATATTAAGAGAATAGATGGAAAATAAATTCGTTATTTGCAAATATCAGCATATTGTATCAATATTTTCAAATAGACTTAGGAAATCATATAATTTATGCATGATTATTTAATTTTATTAACTTATGTATATAACTACTCGAGAAAGTATAATAGTTATTGTAATTAGAAAAATGTACCAACTCGAGAATACTTGCGGTAGTTAAATCACCAATAAAGTTTATATGAAAGCAGTAGTTTTTTATAAAGATGTAACACATGGCATTTGCAGTATTATACAAGTTATATTCATCTTTTATGAATAATGCTGTACTGCAGTTCGTTAATGTGACTATCGCAAACCATCCTAAGACAAGCCATAGTGTTTTCTTGCGTAGTTTATCATAATCTGTCATTGTTCCTAGTTTAAGCAATGTATTATCGACAATGTCGAGTTTTTTTAGACAATTCTGGAATTTCTGTCACAGAAATAAAATGCAAAATAGACAAATAATTATTACTTATTCAAAAATTTGACGATTGTATTGAACATATGTAATAACATATTTGTTATATTTCAGGGACATGTAAGAGTTCTTTAAATTGTTATTTTTTGTATATTTTCATACGGTTTACATAAATTATTTTATGAAATATTAAAAAAAAGTATCTAGCAATGCGTATTTATACATATATGTGTGTGTGAAAGTTTTTGTGTTTTCATGGTAGTTCTTATTATTAAATAGGCATGAAATTGAATAAATTATAAATTCTTAGCTTTATACATATATATTTTTTATTTAGTGTTATTGTGTAAATATATATACACGAAATTGTTTATTATTAATGACTACTTATATCAATATTTTCTTACCTTATTATTATTAATTCCAATTATGATTGTCAATAAGGTCGTAAGGATTTCTAGCCAATAGCAAATGTGGTCTTCGATGGAGTGATCTTTATCAATATAAGATATTACTGTACATGTCGAGAAGAAATAGTAAGTTAACCAAATTAGCAACATATATAAGACACTAAGCCATAGTTTTACATGACTAGATAAATTGGCAATTCTTAAACCAAAGACATAACTGATTATTAGAAGTGGCTTCAAAATTGTTCGAATACTCTTGGTCATTGCGCACACGATATATATTCTAAACTGTACTTTTATTGATCTGCTGGTTGCACAAATTGTAACGAATGGTAACGAAAGCGAACTTTTCAATTTTTATTTGGCACTTATAGATATTAAAGCAATTAGTCTACTATAATGTATGCACCATTATTCATCGAACTAGACGGATGATGGATTATGCCTTTGTTTTTATTCAATACAGATACGTTTATATAAGACAGAAATATAAATGATGTATTATTTTTATGTTTCTAATGTTTCGTATTTATATAATTCTATTGTATAATATACTGTCTCAAAATATTTTTATGATGTACGTGATAATATGAATATTAATAAGTATAATATTAATGGTAGATTTGTTTTTATGGACCATTATATTGTTATTTTAAGTGGAATATGCTTATATAAAAAATTACAGTTTTGCTTTTTATATCTAAGGATTGTAGAGATATTATTCAATAAAACAATATAAAATTAGCTTCATTGAGAAAATAACACAGGCCAACATTTTTAAAATCTTGAAACCAGACTATACTTTCCCAAAGGTTTTTGGTCCGCTGAATCCGAATCCGCCAGCGGAATTGCTCCATCACATCAGGTTTTCGAGATATCCTAACCTGAAAGTGCAAAAAACACAGTTTTTTGCTATATTTGGGGTTATATTAAACCGCGAATTAATTTTTCTTCACAAAACTGGGTGCGGCATTTGAAAGTACTACTCTTCGCCTTCAAAATGCTTTTTTAATTTTTCAGATATCTTATTTCTTCTCGGTGATATCGTCCGTTGAAATTTAAGTGATGTCAGGTCTTCATGTGAAAATCAAAATATTCACTCTATACTACAATAGAGTGAAAGGCGCAGACTGCAATTTTAAATTCAACTACTCCAAAAACATAAGAATACATAACTGTGATCTGCCTAATTGACAAAAAAATACGAATTCGAAAATCTTAGAATTCTATCTTAGACTTTCTAAGATTTTCGAATTCGCCTTTTTTTGGTCAATTAGGTCTTTTTTGTAGACCACAGTTATGTATTCTTATGTTTTTGGAGTATAATAGCTGAATTTGAAATTGCAGTCTGCGCCTTTCACTCTATGTAGTATAGAGTGAATATTTTAATTCACATGAAGACCTGACATCACTTAAATTTCAACGAACGATATCTCCGAGAAGAAATAAGATATCTGAAAAATTAAAAAAAGCATTTTGAAGGCGAAGAGTAGTACTTTCAGATGCCGCACCCAGTTTTGCGGAGAAAAATTAATTCGCGGTTTAATATAACCCCGATTATAACGAAAAACTGTGTTTTTTGCACTTTCAGGTTAGGATATCTCGAAAACTTGATGTGATGGAGCAATTCCGCTGGCGGATTCGGATTCAGTGAACCGAAAACCTTTGGGAAAGTATAGTCTGGTCTCAGGGTCTAAAATTTCGCAAAATTTTGTCGGCCTGTGTAAATTTCATAAGCATACATAATGGGTGAAGGAGAGAGAGAATCGATAAAATCAACATAAAAACATAATGAAAAATTGTATGCTTTTATTTTATTGAATGTTTTGAAAATATGTGATAATTATTAATTTATAGTGCGTGTAAATTGTTGTCAAAAATATAGTTAACATTATATATTTATAAGAAATTATACTACTACATATCGTATATTACATTGCTTCTGATGCCTGCTTATTGAATATGTTTTGCACTGTATTAACCATATTTCTTAAAAATGTCTATTTATTTGTATGCGCTTGTATTAATATAACTACTGCTGTCATAAGAAATGTAGTGAACTGAAAAATAATTTATTTTTTTAGGTATTTATGATGTATTTATTATTTTGTAAATATTACATACCCCGTGAAGGAATTTGAATCCAAATTGAAATAGACCAAGCCCGTAGAATCTGAGTGGCGATTGAGCCATTTGTAATAATAATTGCGATATCTGTTATATATTAGAATACAAGACAGATTAAAATAATAATAGTTTTTCTGTTTTTTAAATTAAATGTTTATTTTAATATTTATAAAATTTATATTAATACTTACATTTTCATTTATTTCGACGTCGCACATAGAACATAATACTCTATTCGCAAAAGTTTTCGTTGCATTTGCCTGAAAGAGCCAAAATAAGTCAGAATTGTTTCTAATTTGAGAATAGTGAATGGTCTAATACCTTTGTGCTGACTTTTTCACACATATAATTAACGAAGAGGAGTTTCAAAACGTTATGGAAAAACCAAGTTATCTGAATACAGATGCGGATATTCTTAGTATTTATAAAATAATTCTTTATAAATATCAGATTAAAAAGTTCATGAAGATTCATCGCCATGAAGCCAAAATAACATCCCATTTTAAAAGTCGTCTGTATTCCGAAGATCGTATCTATTTCACGAGATATTTTACATAATTCTAAATGAAGATGCCTGGCGTAAAGACGACATTTTAACTTTTGCTGTCCAATTTTGTTGTAGACTAAAATTATAAAAATTTTCTTACATTGTGGTCCATATTATCTGTTTATTGCTAGAAGTTTTCAGGAGTGTGCATTGGGCCGGTGAATCTAATACAGTATTTTCCCAAGCTTGCTTTATTGCTTGTTTGTTATTGCTTGCCAAATTTTGAAGATGTTTGTTAATTTCGTCAAATTGTAATCCTATGTATCTATATTTATAGAGAAGATTGAATAATAACGATTTATTAATGTACATATAAAGAAACGCAGATATATTAAAAAAAAATTTTAAACTTTAAAAAACTAATTTTTTATGTATTATACAGGATGATTCAAAAGGTTACTGCTAAACTTAAAGGAGCATATAGAGAGATCAAAATAGAGCAACTTTCGATTACAAACTTATGTTTTTCGAAGTAATCTTGAGTCAGTACATGCTTTTAAATGTATGGAGCTCGGATAATATACCAATGAAATAATTAATTTTCTACTCTCTCCTTAGCTTTATTTTGTTTTTATTCAGATTTTGTTAAGGATTACACTAGCACACAACCTGAATTTACAAAAAATTTTCGAATTGGCGACCCCATATTCAATGGCAAGCATTTCGGTATCGTCAAACAGAACTCTGACGCACTCTCTCAAATATCCCAGGTATCACGCGTAATTTTTAACAAAACAAAATAAAGCTAGTGGAAGAGTAGCAAATTGCGATTAATTCATTGGTATATTATCCGAGTTCCAAATATATTTGTAGACCTATACTGACTTAAGATTACTTCGGAGAACACAAGTTTTTAATCAAAAGTTGTTCTATATTTTGATCTTTCTATACGCTTCTTAATTTAGCAGTAATTTTTTGAATCATTCTTATATTGTGTATAGCATAATAATTTTTCAGAATATATAATTTATGTTATATGTATATCTTATACAAAATATACACATACAATTCTGATATAGTAATGTTTATATATATAAGATACCAACCCAAGGAAACTTGCAACAGTTAGATCGTCGATAAAAATAATATGAGAACAATAGTTTACTGTCATGGTGATACAAATAAGTGTTAGAATATCATAATTATATTGATATTGTATAAATAGGGCATGCACACAATTTATTAATGCGGCTGTCACGAACCATCCTACGACAAGCCATACTGTTTTTATATACAGCTGTCGATAATTTATTGTTGTTCCCAATCTTTCTAATGTGATGTCCACAATAGCAAGCTTTTTCAGACAACATCTAAATTTCTAAGCACAAAAATAAGGCATAAGATGTGTATGTAGATATCATTTTTAAAAGATATTTTTTATATTTTGTTTTAAGGAATAGTTTTACTATATTAAATGTAATAGTTTACTATATTATTGCCGAAAAGAGCTAATAACTTATATGATCTTAATTAATATGTAAGATATTTTGCATTTTTTATGACTATTTCTTTTAGTAGTTTAATGTTGCAAAAAACTGTTAGCTTTATTTATCAATCAATGATTTACTTTAGAACTAAAATTATCTGAATACATCCGAGATTACTTTTTTTAGTGATAAGATTATGTTAAATTTTTTCCTACCTTAACATAGTACAATCCAATTATAATTGATAATAACGTTATAAAAGTGGTTAGCCAATGGCAAATAAGATGCAGAACTGAATAAATATTTATATAAAACGCTGCAATGGAATTCACATAATAGTAAGTCAACCACAATAGCAGTATGTATAAAAAACTGAGCCATGGTCTGGAGCAACCTGCCGGAAACTCGACAATTCTTAAACCAAACACAAAATTGATTATCAGGAGAGGCGATAGAACCGTTCGAATGCTCTCGTTCATTGTAGGTATCGTTGAAATTACAAACTACTATGCTTTTTCTGTTGAGTGGATGACTACAACGATGGATTTCCATAATTGTAATTGCAGCACTTATGCATATTGAAATTATTGATCTCTGTTAAATTTTACATACTACGAGCTGTACAAACAGGTCTAATGACGTGTGTCGACGTAAAGTATAAATGCATTCATGACAAAAAATTCGATACTATTACTTTTTAATATTTTTATTGAAATAAGGTTGTTGAGAAATACGTTGGTGTATATTTTTATACAAAGCAAATACATAGTAAATATCGATGTTATTCTTACATCTCTATATTAATATATTTATTTATTCGCCGGACTGTTGTATAATAATATTGCATGTATTTAAAAAAATTACCGTATAATAAAACCTAAAAAAAAAAGAAAGTGGTAGTATTATACCTCGAAAAAACCTAAGTAACAAGTGGTAGATCTTTATATCTCGAAAAATCTCGAAAAAATCTAAGCAGTAGTATCTTTATTTCCGAAAAATTATAACCCAAGTGATATACGTCACAAAATTATGTTACCTTATCAAAAAGAAGAGTCGCGCTTCAAGTGATCTATTACAATTACAAAAAAGAAATGATATCTCTTTAAGTTAGAGCGCCAATTACAGAGAGAACATGTATATTGCCTCAAAAAATAATTGTTGCACTACATTGAAAAATCTTTACATTGTGTCAATTAGAAAAGAATGTATAATAACAATTTTATAAGATTAAAAAATTTTATTTAAATTTAACAAGGGAATACAAGATATTTAAATACAAAGTTATTTACATGTGTATTTTTTAATGGCCACAAAGAATTACAGAAGTAACAGTACAAAATAAAAATATTTTATTAAAATACATAAATTTTTCTTGTAAAAAAACTTGGCGCTGCTAGACCTTTTAAATAAATAAAAACAACAATAAATAAAAATAATTCAGAGAAGAATACAATGGGAGTAATATTAAATGATTATCAGCGTGGATGTGGGAGTGAGTGATATGGGTGTGCGTGACTACGCGGACGGCGGATAATGCGGCTTATAATTAAGTATAGAATAAGTTTATTTATTTATTTAAAATTTCGAGGTCTAGCAGCGCCAAGTTTTTTTACAAGAAAAATTTATGTATTTTAATAAAATATTTTTATTTTGTACTGTTACTTCTGTAATTCTTTGTGGCCATTAAAAAATACACATGTAAATAACTTTGTATTTAAATATCTTGTATTCCCTTGTTAAATTTAAATAAAATTTTTTAATCTTATAAAATTGTTATTATACATTCTTTTCTAATTGACACAATGTAAAGATTTTTCAATGTAGTGCAACAATTATTTTTTGAGGCAATATACATGTTCTCTCTGTAATTGGCGCTCTAACTTAAAGAGATATCATTTCTTTTTTGTAATTGTAATAGATCACTTGAAGCGCGACTCTTCTTTTTGATAAGGTAACATAATTTTGTGACGTATATCACTTGGGTTATAATTTTTCGGAAATAAAGATACTACTGCTTAGATTTTTTCGAGATTTTTCGAGATATAAAGATCTACCACTTGTTACTTAGGTTTTTTCGAGGTATAATACTACCACTTTCTTTTTTTTTAGGTAACAACATATACACTACTATACGTGTACTTGGCGCCTTTTTTTACCTTTTTTTAAAAAAGGTAATTTTGTGCGGATATCACGCCTTTTTGTAGTATATTACGCATTGTATAAACAGTATGTACAGGATAAAGCTATTTGGAGGTATAATACTACCACTTTGTTTTTTTCGAGGTAACAACGTAACAGGGTAACAACATAATACATATACACTATTATGCGTGTACTTGGCGCTCATTTTACCTTTTTTTTAAAAAGGTAATTTTGTACGGATATCACGCCTTTTTGTAGTGTTACGCAACTTAATCTTATAAACAATATATCTTATAATTTCATAAACCGTATATAATACAAGGTATGAAGCTAAAAGTGTTACGGACTATTATTTCTAAAGAAAACAACAATTTAATATTTTGCTCAGTTTTTTAAAAATAATAATCTGTAACCCTTTTAGTTGTACACCTTGTATATATTTTTCAATTTCAACATAAAACATAATCGCAATAAAGCATGATTAATGTTAATAAGTCGTTAACTGTAAAATTCTTTATTTATTTTTATTTGCGTGTCTTACTGAATGTTGTTCGCAACTGTATATGTACCGATATCTTCATCAGGTATCGATATTTTTGATAATTATTTTTACGTCAGACATAATTTTAATTCATCCAATTTTTATTATGTCTAAACATAATTTTTGTCCAATTTTTATTATGTCTAGACATAATTTTAATTCAGCGATTTTTATTATGTCATGACATAATTTTAATTCTGCCGCTAGGGAAATTTTAAGTCGATTTTTATGAATCAAGCTTGAATTCAATGTTTAGGTGTCCCAGGTTGCCGATGACGAGGTCCACATAGCGCGCTCTATAGTTTTCGGTGTCCAGGTGTATTAATACCTTGAATTTGATGGCCACGTGTTCCAAGTTGCCGATGACGAGGTCCACATAGTGCGCTTCGTAGTTTTCGGTGTCTACATGTATTAATACCTCGAATTCGATATCTACGTGTCCTACATTGGGTGCGTTCAGCCGATACTTTGCTAGCCTAGCAATCGTGAGCAGTCGCTCGTTTTCGCTCGTTTCCTCTTTTTTGACTCACTGGATTAAAAAAAGAAGAAACGAGCAAAAACGAGCAACTGCTCACGATTGCTAGGCTAGCGGAGTATCGGCTGAACGCACCCATTCAGATTTAAAGTTATTAATACACCTAGACACCAAAAACTATGAAGCGCATTATGTGGACCTCGTCATCAGCAACCTGGGACACCTAGACATCAATTTCAAGGTATTAATACACGTAGACACCGAAAACTACGGAGCGCAATATGTGGACCTTGTCATCGGCAACCTGGGACACCTAAACATTGAATTCAACATATTATTACACCTGGACACCGAAAACTACGAAGCGCACTATGTGGACCTCGTCATCGGCAACCTGGGACACGTAGACATCAAATTCAACGTACGATTACACCTGGACACCGAAAACTATGAAGCGCACTATCTGGATCCCGTCATCGGCAACCTGGGATACGTGGACATCGAATTCAAAATATTAATACACGTAGACACCGAAAACTACGGAGCGCACTATGTGGATCTTGTCATCGGCAACCTGGGACACCTAGACATCGAATTCAACGTACAATTACACCTGGACACCGAAAACTATGAAGCGCACTATCTGGATCTCGTCATCGACAATTTGGGACACGTGAACATCAAATTCGAGGTATTATTACACCTAGACACCGAAAACTACGGAGCGCGATATGTGGACCTCGTCATCGGCAACCTGGGACACGTGGACACCGAAAACTACGGAGCGCACTATGTGGACCTTGTCATCGGCAACCTGGGACACCTAGACATCGAATTCAACGTACGATTACACCTGGACACCGAAAACTACGAAGCGCACTGTGTGGACCTCGTCATCGGCAACCTGGGACACGTGGACATCGCATTCAACGTATTATTACACCTGGACACCGAAAACTACGAAGCGCACTGTGTGGACCTCGTCATCGACAACCTGGGACACGTGGACATCGAATTCAACGTATTATTACACCTGGACACCGAAAACTATGAAGCGCACTGTGTGGACCTCGTCATCGGCAACCTGGGACACGTGGACATCGAATTCAAGGTATTAATACACGTAGACACCGAAAACTACGGAGCGCACTATGTGGACCTCGTCATCGGCAACCTGGGACACCTAGACATCGAATTCAACGTACGATTACACCTGGACACCGAAAACTACGAAGCGCACTGTGTGGACCTCGTCATCGGCAACCTGGGACACGTGGACATCGAATTCAACGTATTATTACACCTGGACACCGAAAAC
The DNA here is from genome assembly GCF_048541705.1 of Temnothorax americanus. Lineage (NCBI taxonomy): Eukaryota > Metazoa > Arthropoda > Insecta > Hymenoptera > Formicidae > Temnothorax > Temnothorax americanus. The sequence continues at coordinate 4,710,247 of NW_027509802.1, forward strand.
TACGATGCGCACTGTGTGGACCTCGTCATCGGCAACCTGGGACACGTGGACATCGAATTCAACGTATTATTACACCTGGACACCGAAAACTATGAAGCGCACTGTGTGGACCTCGTCATCGGCAACCTGGGACACGTGGACATCGAATTCAAGGTATTAATACACGTAGACACCGAAAACTACGGAGCGCACTATGTGGACCTCGTCATCGGCAACCTGGGACACCTAGACATCGAATTCAACGTACGATTACACCTGGACACCGAAAACTACGAAGCGCACTGTGTGGACCTCGTCATCGGCAACCTGGGACACGTGGACATCGAATTCAACGTATTATTACACCTGGACACCGAAAACTACGGAGCGCACTATGTGGACCTCGTCATCGGCAACCTGGGACACCTAGACATCGAATTCAACGTACGATTACACCTGGACTCCGAAAACTATGAAGCGCACTATCTAGATCTTGTCATCGGCAACCTGGGACACGTGAACATTGAATTCAAGGTATTAATACACGTAGACACCGAAAACTACGGAGCGCACTATGTGGACCTTGTCATCGGCAACCTGGGACACCTAGACATCGCATTCAACGTACGATTACACCTGGACACCGAAAACTATGAAGCGCATTATCTGGATCCCGTCATCGGCAACCTGGGACACGTGGACATCGAATTCAAGATATTAATACACGTAGACACCAAAAACTACGGAGCGCACTATGTGGACCTCGTCATCGGCAACCTGGGACACGTAGACATCGAATTCAACGTATTATTACACCTGGACACCGAAATCTATGAAGCGCATTATCTGGATCCCGTCATCGGCAACCTGGGACACGTGGACATCGAATTCAAGATATTAATACACGTAGACACCAAAAACTACGGAGCGCACTATGTGGACCTCGTCATCGGCAACCTGGGACACGTAGACATCGAATTCAACGTATTATTACACCTGGACACCGAAAACTATAAAGCGCACTATCTGGACCTTGTCATCGGCAACCTGGGATACATAGACATCAAATTCAAGCTTGATTCATAAGAATCGACTTAAAAATTCCCTAGCGGCACTTTCTGCCAAGCATAGAGAACCTACTTTTCCGTTGACTCAATATTTATTATATATATACCTAATTTTTACTTAAATAGAAATCTTCCTCCTGACCGATAAGTTTATCGACCTAATTTTGAAATACGCGCGCGATATCGAAACTGGCGATACCTGCGCCGCCAGCGTCGAAAAAGTGAAAAGGACGTTTCTCTGATAATCATAATAATATTGAATGAGAGCGTTAGGAGGAGTATCTTAAAAATAAATTTTCACATTTGGACTTTGCGTCGCAATATCTCCGCTCGTAAGGCACGTAGCGGAATATTATGAGAGAAACCCCCCCCTAATTGGACCCCAAGCTATCGATCAAGCCTACTTAGAACTTGATCCGTTCACTCGTTATCGAGATCTCAACATCTCGGGTACTCGCAACCCGTCGCGTCGCGTAAAAGAGTCACGGTCGGTCTCGCTCCGCGTGTACTTGGCGCGAGACACTACCGTGTCTCTTGATAAGATAAATATGTACTTTTTAATCAGTATTAGTTGGAAAACTGACGAAGAAAATAATTTTAATAAACGTTTAATAAATTAATATAAGCAATATTTAATTTTTTTTCTTTTCAGCTACCTACGTAACTGTCTCTTTCTGGAGGTGATTGTATCACAAATACTATGATCATCGCAACGAAGCTTGCACACTAGAAAGAATTATTTGCTCTTTATCATTTTATTTACTTTAATTCTTTAATACAATAAAATAGTATAATAGATTAACTATATTAGTATTCTATTGTTATATAGTAAAATAGTATATTACACTTTCGCTTCGGGGCATCATGACGCGCAGGGCCGAAAATTCAACTTTTGGCCCGCGTAGTGTATACGATTTTTCTTCATAGCCGGTCGAAAGTACGTTATTAATTTTACTTTTTTTAACTTTAAATGTTAATAAGCATGTTTTTGATGCCTGCCCCCGACATTTGCGGCACGAGCGAAGCGAGTGCTGCTGGTCGTGGGGGCAGGCATCAAATACATTCGAAGAGTCAAGTCTTGTCATATTTTGTAAAAATAAATTAATTCCATTCTATCAAAAATAGATTGTATCGATCAACAGACTTCTTTGGCAACGTATCTGTATTTATTATCAATTGCGCTTCTGCATCGAAATTTCGTATAACTTCTTCTTCGTCTACGGATTCAGATGACATATTGTTCATTTTTGCTAGATTATTGAATTGACTTTAATAATATTTTAATATTAAATTAACTGACGAGAGACAGAACAATATTGATGACTATTTTTAAGGTTAAAGGGCGTTAAGGTTTAAGGTTATAGAGGGCGCGCGTGTACTTCTCACAGGGAGTAAATGTTAAACTTTCGTCCCTGCTATTAGGGACGAAAGTACGTACTTTCGACCGAGGTATGAAGAAAAGATTTTATTTCCGATATGTTTAAACTTAAATTAACTTATATATATAATCTTATAATATAATCATTATTTATAATATAATCTAAAATTTATCATATATTAAAAGATAGTTACATACCTCACGAAGAAATTTAGAACCAAAATAAAAAAGCCCAAGCCCGGAGATTTTTAATGGTCTCTTGAATATTTGGAACAGAAATTGCATAATCTGTAAATAATTATGTAATTAAAAACATTTAATTACATATTTTGTGCAAGTACACATTTACACAAAAATTGTCACTTACAGTTTCATGAGTCTCGACATCAAAAGTAAGATTTGTCAATCTGTTCAAAAATGTCTCCGTTCTATTTGCCTAATATTAACAAAATTTTATTAACAACTACGCGTATATTTGAATAAAAAATAAATCATATGTATAGAAAATATTTATTATGTTTTCAAACAAATTTTGACATCTTTGAATAATATTGTAATATCTTAGGTACCTAATAAAAGTAATTAAAAGGAGAGAAGAGAAAGCAAGAAAATTTTTTTGTTAATATGTATGAAAACATATTAATTACTAATACATATAAATAATAAGCAAATTATATAATTTTATTGTTTGTTGCATATATATTTTTGTAAATATATGTATACCTTAGCACAAACTCTCTCGCAGATGTAATTAAGGACAATCATTTTTATAGTGTTGATTAGGATCCAAAAATAAATACCCGAAGAATCTATCAGTTTTTCGTACGTGAAGTTGTAATGTAACATCATCATTGTGACATAACATTCATAAATAATTTGTACTGTGAAAACATGAAATGCAACTGCTTGCATCACCATTTGCGATCCAAATATCGTGTTTAATTCACGTGATATTGAACACAGTTCGAGATGAATATGCCTGCAAAATGTACGTGATAAATGGTAATTTTGGCTCATTACATAAAATGTACACACAATAAAGTATAATAGATACTGTATTTACTTTATACGTACGCAGCTTTCAAACTTTCATTTACAAAGTCTATAAAGTCTATTACAAATTACAAGAATAAATTTTATAAAACATTTGTTAAAGTACATTCTATTTTTCTACTTAATTGTTTCTTGTTTAGAAAATAATTATATTTATCTATTTCGAACACATATGTATAATAATAATAAGTAATATTTTTTTCATATATCGATAAATCGATCTTTTAGTATAATTTTAATTTGTTACCATGATATACAGTTTGAGAACTGCTACAATATATATGTATATACTTCCTGCTATTCTTACATTAAAATCCATATATCTTGTTTAGATGTTTCAGTGCCAGCCATGTGTCGGCGAATTAGGGGCGAAGTAGAAGTTGCCCATGCGTATCTTACTCTTTGTTTTTTTTGCTCTTTTATCTCTTGAATATACTTGTTAACATGCTCAAATTGAGATCCTATATATCTGCATTAAATGCGATGCAAAATAATTAATTTACGGAATAAATTTATTGAATCTGTCTACATGATATATGTACATTGTACAATTTATCATAATACTGTACTCTGTTAAAAAATAATATTTATTATATGCAAACGTTATTTACAAACCTTATCAGCGTTATGTACATTAAATCGTACAGCGTGTTGATATGAATAGGATGGTTTGCAATAGATGGTACACATATAGCCATTTTGGTGTAAGATTTAGGAATATGTCGACTGTACCACAAATAATCGTTTACATCTAATAAAAATATCGAGACGATCCAGCCAATGATTAACCATATAATTTGTACCCGCAATTTTGCATAATTCTTTGATATCCTAAGTTTCTCCAATGTGTTGTTTACAATATCTAGTTTGTCCAAACAACTTTTAAATTTCTGAAAGTATTGCAAACAAACGGAGAAATATATATTTTAAGAACTATACAAATAATGGGACATACAGGAATAATTATAATATTATATTAATTATAATATTATTATATATTTATATGATATCATAAAATATTATATTATAAAATTTATGATATTATCAAACAATACAGCGCAAGATATATGTAAAAATATATTTAAATATTGATAATATTAGAATATCTTTTAAATACTTGCCAATATATATTTTAAAGAAATATATATCTATTTATTTTTTATTATTTTGCACTATACATATTTTATACTATTATTTAATATATTGTAAATTTATTTTTGGAAATGCTGCATTTATTACTCAATTTTCTTAAAAAGGATTTGCATTACTTTCAAAGATAACGTAGTGAATAATATAATTTAATTTTTGAACGTTCCTTTTTTAATGTACGAAAGAATGTGCGAATAATTAAGAGAATGAAATCGATACTTACAACATTAGGCCGAATTAGCGTACCTTATTATGATAAAAACTGAATAACATATATAGTATTGCAAAAACCACGTTAGCGTAAGCAAACATAGGAAATTCAAGTTTGTTCCTCTGAAGAAATATTCTTGTTTTGAAGAAGATATAAATGTAAGACAACCACAATATCAGAATGTAGAAAATGGTGAGACAAAATCTCAGCGGATTTTGAGGATAGTCAAACACTCCAAACCCGCATAAGCACAACACGGTTAAAAGTGGTGATATAGCCATTTGAATATTCTTCATGGTGATTTTTTAACGCGATTAACTTAAGAACTCTTACTTCGTGTCAGGATATTAAACGTCTGTCTTGTTATAAATGTGTTGTAATGTGAAATAACACAAATTACATTTACACCATCATGATCGAAAAAATGATAATTTCTGTAATTTTAATAATTATGCTAGCACTTACGCAAATTGAAAAATTGATCTGCTAGAAAAAAACTGTTTACGAATCAAATAGGCATAGTAATTCAAATTCTAATGAAGTAAAAGAAGCGAAAAAAGATAAAATGTAATGTGCATTTGCATGTTTAAGTATTATTTTCTCATATTTAGAACAATATTATTTTTCTTCAATATTCCTCTTATGGATGTTCTTGTATTACGATTATTATGATTGACGCAATATTTCGCGCAAACTGAAAGAAAAATTGTTTCTTATGTTTTAGCTTTTTAGCGTGTCTATTTCTAGGGACTAATTATTTATAATAATATTATACATTTTTGCAAATTATATTAATTATATTAATTATATTATCCAAAAATAACTACAGACCCGCATTGTACGAAGTTGTAACCATAATAGTAAAATCCAAGCCCAGAGATTTGTAATGGTCTTTGTAACAGTTGCAATAGAAACTGAGTAATATGTAAATAATTATATAATTAAAAATGTTTAATTTTGCACAAGTATTCAAGCAATCAAAATTGTTGCTTTTATGTTATTCTGCATCTCGTCATCAAAAATATGATTTGTCAATTTATTGAGAAATATCTCGGTTCTATTTGCCTAATATTAATTAAATGCGAAATATCTCTATATACATATATATATAAGATTAATATAGATTAATTATGTTTTTAAAAAAATTAATTTATATTTTTTGTTGCTTTTTGAAATGGTGTTAGAGAAATATTTTAGCAGCTTTAACTTGATTATAGCTAATATAATATTATGATTTTTTTGTAAACATATATATATATATATATATATATATATCTATTTCCTATTGACGCAAATAAATCATAAATTACAGATATTATTTAGTTACTGAATAATTTGAATGTACCTTGGTGCAAATTTCCTCGCAGACATAATTAAAAACAATTATTTTGGTGATACTGTTTATGGTCTAAAATAATTAAAATATCGAGTTTTATTTAATATATGTATACAGTATGTATTTATCATCATGATTGAATCATAAAGTAAGATAACAAGTTGTATTGTGAAAATTTGTAATGTGGTCGTTGGTCATCTGCAGCACCATTTGAAATCCAAATATCGTGTTTAATTTACGTGATATCGAGCACAATTCTAGGTGCCTGCGAAATGCTCAATCAAGTGATGAACAATCTTCGTGTACAATATATGAATTAGGTAAATGTATCAATGCCTGGTCAGTGGACACGTACCTATGTCTGAACACCTTTGTTATTTTAGTTCGTAAATAAGTATAACGCGAATTAACGTTTGGATACCGTAACTAAAGTTTCAAAATACAAGGAAAATAGTTTTATCTTTGATTTTAATTCGCGTTATACTCATTTTAAGGAATAAAGGGATAAAGGTGTCCAGACATAGGTATACGTGTTTACTGACTGTCCAGGTCTTGGTACATTTACGTTACTAAATATAGTAGATCTTTGTTCAACATATTCGCAGTTTTCAAACTTGTCTTGTTACGAAATACTCTTTCAAAAACAAAACGATAGAAAGTTTTAGTGAAACGTAAAAAATATATTATCCCTAATTAATATTTCTCTATTTGAAGAATAACTGAATTCTACTAAACTGTTTATATTTAAATTGTTTGTGAATATAACTTCTTGTGAAATAATTAATTTCTGGATATAACAAAAATTAAATGTAACATTTTTTGTCACAAATATTTTATTGTATATTATAGTACTGTTTGCAGTTTGAGGATTGTTATGTAGTATGGTACACTTTCTGTGAACTATTCTTACATTAAGATCCATATAAGTCGTTTATTGTTAGATTTTTTGGTACCAGCCATTTGTCGGCGAATCAGAGGTAAAACAGAATTTGTTTAGGCATGCCTTATTTGCCGGTTTTTTTGCTCTGTTATTTCTTGAATATGCTGATTTATGTGTTTTAATTGAGATCCGATGTATCTGCAGTGAACGTGGTACAAAAAAAATAATTTATTGCTGTAATAATAATTGCATAATCTGCATTTCATATTGCAAAAAATTTATTTTATTGTATTGCAATCTTATCTGTACACACGTACCTCAGTAATATTGTAATTAATATATTCGGCCAGTACGGCCGCCGGAGGTAACGACCGCGAGCGAAAGCAACACGCCGCGAGAGGACTGTGTATATTTTAGACACGTCACACCCACACGCACGCACACACACGCTCGCACACACACGCTCGCACACACACGCTCTCACACACACGCACACGCACGCATATTTGAATTTCCGTGCATCTGCTTTAGCGGAGGTAACGACCGCGAGCGAAAGCAACACGCCGCGCGGGACTTGGAAAATATTCGGCCCGTACGGCCGCCGGAGGTAACGACCGCGAGCGAAAGCAACACGCCGCGCGGAATTTGGAAAATATTCGGCCCGTACGGCCGCCGGAGGTAACGACCGCGAGCGAAAGCAACACGCCGCGCGGGACTTGGAAATAATTCGGCCCGTACGGCCGCCGGAGGTAACGACCGCGAGCGAAAGCAACACGCCGCGCGGGACTTGGAAATAATTCGGCCCGTACGGCTAACGACCGCGAGCGAAAGCAACACGCCGCGCGGGACTTGGAAATAATTCGGCCCGTACGGCCGCCGGAGGTAACGACCGTGAGCTTCCTAAGGCCGTATCCTCTCTAGTCAAAGGTGCCAATGATATCTCTAGGAGTCTCGTGAGTCGAAAGGCTCAAAACAATGTGACACACTACTAGGCGGCCGGTCCCTCTTAAACGGGGGACCCGGTCGTCGCACGAGCCCGGTTTGCCGTATGGCGCCTCTGCCCGTCATCGGGATCTCACCGCTTACGACGGCACGGCGTCTAACGGTCGAACATGAGTTTCGCGAGTTTGATGTCGAGACTCGGAATCGTAAAGTAAATATTAATTGTTTCAACAATTTATTTCGTTTCTTTAATCAAGAATTAATTAATTCAACTAATGTTTAGTTAACTAACTAAAATGTTTAGCTAAACGTATCGGACTAAATATTTCTTGGGATTGACACATTTTTTTTTCTCAGTGTATGTTCTCTGTAATTGGCGCTGTAATTTAAAAAGAGATATCATTTCTTTTTCTCAATACTAGGCCGAAAGTACGTCGTTCCGGCTTCCATCTTACGGCAGAAAGCCTAACTTTTATGCCGTGATAGTGTCGCGCATGCGCTCTGCGACAGCGGGCCGAAAGAAATTACTCATACACTGATGAGACTGGTACACAATATACAAGACGGCCGAAAGTCGAGAGTCGCTCACTCTGTTACATAGAAACTTATTCGCGCGCATTAATACAATAAAAGAAGTTCCCATCATACAGTAGAACCTCTATCTTCTGTATTAACATTCTAACCACACTCCGCTAACTACTCTTGATTTCTAACCTTAAAATTTATTTACAATTGATGTACGCCAATATTTGACAGTTATCTAATTTTGTGAATTGTGCATAATAGAAATTGCTATTACTACAATTATGAGTGCAAATGAATCATCCGATGAATCATCAGATGAAGATGAAGTTAACAGAAATTTTGAAGCCGAAGCGCAATTAATTATTGAAACTGACACCTTACCTAAGAAATCTGCCGAGAGATACCTACTTGTGTACGAAACATATAAAAAATGGAAAACGGAACATAAAAATGCATTGTCACAATCCGAAGAAGATAATCTTATAGTATATTTTCAAAGTTTACAAACAAGGTTAAGTCCGGCAACGTTGTGGAGTGTGTACTCAATGTTGAAAAACATATTATACACAAGAGAGAACATTGATTTAAGCAAGTATTACAAGTTAATAAATATAATTAAAAATAAAGCCAAAGGTTATAAACCAAAGAAATCTGCTGTGTTCACATGGGATGAAATTATGAAGTTCATGAATGATGCGCCGGATCACCAATATTTAGGATTAAAAGTATGTATGGTCGGGGGCAGGCTTCAAATCAAATACATCTAAATAAATAAATGTAGTTATTTTTCTGGAATACTTATTTTTTATTAATTTGTAAAACGAACTTTTATTATAGTTTTATGAAGCTTGGTCATTATTTTGCGAGTAATAAAAATTATTAACAATATTGCCATGAAACACACAATTTTCATATTTTATACTTGAATCTTTGATTTTAGCTGAATGAGTAGAAGTTAAATCTGATGCCTGGTTATCCCTTTCAGTTGTTTCAAATTTATTTCTTTTTATTGGTGGTTTATTTTCTTTCTGACAGTGAACAACAGAGATCGGTGGTTTGTTCATGAAATGCGTTGGCTTGATTGATTCACTATTAGCATTTACAACTATTTTTCTCTTGCTCCCGGCATAAAAAAATGTTGGTGACTGTTTTGACTGTCCTGGTAGAATCAGTTCTTTTGGTAAAGTAGGTTCTTTTGGTAAAATCGATTCTTCTGGTGGAATCAATTTCTCTAGCTCTGCTAAAGCGTCATTATCAACTTCGAACTCTTCATGAAAATAATCATAACCAATTTCTAATGTGTTTCATGGCAATATTGTTAATAATTTTTATTACTCGCAAAATAATGACCAAGCTTCATAAAACTATAATAAAAGTTCGTTTTGCAAATTAATAAAAAATAAGTATTCCAGAATAATAACTAATTTATTTATTTAGATGTATTTGATTTGAAGCCTGCCCCCGACCAGCAGCACTCGCTTCGCTCGTGCAGCAAATGTCGGGGCAGGTATCAATATCATTTAACACACGAATGCAATTTCATTCGTACTTTCGGCCTAGTATTGAGAAAAATAGTATACACTACATGGGCAAAAAGTTGAGAGCCCTGAACTGCGCGCCATGATGCCCTCGGCTTCGCCTCGGGCATCATGGCGCGCAGTGCAGGAATCTCAACTTTCTGCCCTTGTAATGTAATATACTATTTTGTAATTGTAATAAAATAATAGATCACTTAAAGCGCAACTCATTTTTAATAAGGTAACGTAATTTTGTGATGTGTATCACTTGAGTAATAATTTTTTGGAAATAAAAATACTACTGTTTAGGTTTTTTCGAGATTTTTCAAGATATAAAGATTACGTCTACCACTTGTTACTTAGATTTTTTTGAAGGTATAATACTACCACGTCTACCACTGTTTTTTTTTTAAGGTAACAACATATTTGGAAATAAAAATACTACTGTTTAGTTTTTTTCGAGATTTTTCGAGATACAAAGATTACGTCTACCACTTGTTACTTTGGTTTTTTCGAGGTAAAGATACTACTGCTTAGGTTTTTTCGAGATTTTTCGAGATACATACAAAGATTACGTCTACCACTTGTTACTTCGGCTTTTTCAAGGTAAAGATACTACTGCTTAGGTTTTTTCAAGATTTTTCGAAATACAAAGATTACGTCTACCACTTGTTACTTAGATTTTTTTTAGGTATAATAGTACCACTGTTTTTTTTTTCGAGGTAACAACATATACACTACTATGCGTGTACTTGGCGCCTTTCTTTACCTTTTTTTTAAAAAAGGTAATTTTGTACAGATATCACGCCTTTTTGTAATATTGCGCATTGTATAAATAGTATGTACAGAGTGTTATTTCGAGGTATAATACTACCACTTTGTTTTTTTTTGAGGTAACAACATAATACATATATACTACTATGCGTGTACTTGGCGCATTTTTTTACCTTTTTTTGAAAAAGGTAATTTTGTACGGATATCACGCCTTTTTGTAGTATTACGCATTGTATAAACAGTATGTACAGGGTGTTATTTCGAGGTATAATACTACCACTTTGTTTTTTTTGAGGTAACAACATAATACATATGTACTACTATGCGTGTACTTGGCGCCTTTTTTTACCTTTTTTTTTGAAAAAGGTAATTTTGTACGGATATCACGCCTTTTTGTAGTGTTACGCATCTTAATCTTAACAGAAAAAAAATTACACCTTATGAAAAAAAAGGTGTCTGAAGTTGTAAATATATATATATATACACATTGCCGGACATTGCTTTTATGTAAAATATGCATGTATATTACGTTGCTTGTATAAATTATTTCTTACCAACTTTTTCCAAAAATAATATATAAAGACCTTTAGCACCTGTAGGCCATCGTTTATTTTCTATAATTTTTCCATCATCAGATTCAATCCAAAATGTCCTTTCTCTACACATACTTGTATAATGACCATCTTCAATAGATGTACCCTGATGAAATATAGTATTCATTACTTTATACTGCTGTTTAGCTATCGATATCTTAGTTGTTGATATGCCAGTTAAATTAAATGTCTGTGGTATTTTCACTAATTTATTATCTTGTGACGAGAACAAAATTAAATGAATGATAACTATATATTTCTTTCGTCAACGTTAATTCATTTCTAAATACTAGATTTCCTGCACAAAATTGGCTTTTTTTTCCATATAACGGACCCCAATTTATAAATGTATCCTTCAATAAATTATTAAGATTATAACTTTTCTTCTTCAAATTATTAATAGAAATTGGAACAACTATGTTATCAGTAATATTATCTTTTGTCGTATAACCACATGAGTTGCTAATGCACTTAGTAGTACGAGTAACTTGATGCCAGACCAAATTTCTTATGTAATTATACTTTGTGCAAATGGCAATAAGAAATTCAAGAGCGTCTCGTTTTGCTGGTTTTTCATCACCACGACTCGTAAAGCGCTCTCCTAAATCTGTCCGTATCGCATCAGCATTCAAATTAGGTAATCGTTTGTCATATTTATGCGCTAATATACTTAAATCATCTTTATCAACTTTAAGCAACACTTTCCTAATAATACTTGACTGCAAAAAACATTGTATTACTGAATTTGCGTAGCATGAAACTCCATCTTCATTTTGCAAAACAGGTATCGGCTCAACAGTACTTTTTCCAACTTGTTGATCTGACTCTTGACCGGCATTGATTATTTTCGACAATGTCCACGGAACATCTTTTACTTTTTGAAAACGTTTTTTCGAAATAGGAATCGTTTGTGCTTGCGGTAGAAATGTTCGTATTAGTCGATTATATTCGCTAATAGCTTTTTCACTTACTTTTACAGCTGAAGGATCAAAGTTAATTAAATGCAATTCATCCAAAGACGGTAGTCGGGATAACGCAACATATGACTGAGCACAACTAAATATAGAATTACCTGTATCCATAACAGCGTTTTGCAAGGTTAATCCTTGACTTTTATGAATGGTTATGCCATAACTGAGAGTTATGGGAAATTGTTTTCTGATAACATATGCTTTCTCCATTACTTTAAACTTGACACTTACTCTTTCAATACAATACTCCAAACCAAACAGTAAAAGAAGTTTAATCTTTTCTACACAATCGGTAGATATATCCCGCACAACAGAAATAACTGTAGCAATTTTACCATTTACCAGGCCCAAAGTGACATCACTATTGCGTCTTATCATAACTTTCGCTCCAATTTTAATTGTAATTTGTTTCAAAAGCCCAGCTGTATTGGTATCATCGTCTTCATTATCCGTCAATCGCTTTTGTACCTTTCGTTTAATATAATTATCACAGTCAAGCGTATCTTGAGCAATTAATAATATTTCTTTCGAAGCAATACGACTTAGCATTGTGCAGTAAACAAAATTTCGTTTCATCAACATTGCAGTAACGTTATATTTAAGCTGTGCGACTTTCTTTGTGTCGTTCCAGAAACGTTTTTGCAACGTTGCCACAACCACAAATGTCCTCACGCATTTTCTCTTCATATGGAACGTTGTATTTGTAACGTTTACGAAACGTTTGTAAAACATATATAAAACGTCACTGAAAAGTTTGTTTGCAACGTTCCATTTGCAACGTTTGTGAAATGTTTGTAGAACATACACAAAACATCACTGAAAAAGTTTACCTGCAACGTCCCATTTGCAACGTTTGTAAAACGTTTGATAAACTTATGTAAACCGTTATTGTGAAGTTGCACAATGTTCCACATGATACGTTTCTTAAACTTTGCTAAGCTTACAGTGTCGGGTTATTATTGCCAAAACCGGAGATAACTCCATTTTTCCATTATTTGAGTTAAAAAAGATGACATTTTTTGTGACATTTATTTTCCTGCAAAAAATAATTAACAAATACATTTTTATTAATTATTTTCTACAAGAGAATAAATGTCACAATACATGTCATCTTTTTTAACTGAAATAATGGAAAAATGGAGTTATCTCTGGTTTTGGCAGCAACATTTTAATTAATTGTATAAGCTATTGATATACATTATATACATATATTTTTATTCAATATAATTTGCATTTATAAATTACATTTTATATATATTTTATATATCTTACACTTTTTATATTTAAATTTTTAAATATAATTGCATATAGGTTACTTAAAATACGAAAAAGTATAAAAATATTTTTTTGTATCTGCACATATATGTATATTCCATGCCATGTATAGTCATAAATTAGGTGTTCTTCTTCTATAGGCATCTATAGTCATCTAGGATTTAGGTGTTCTTCTCGATTCTCTAGGCATCTATATAGTCATTTAGGATTTATGTTCTTCTCATTTCGGTCTATATAACAGATAGATTCAATATAGTGTTATATAGAAAATATATTTTAAAAACAATATTATTAATATATATATATATATATATAATTGTATATAATTTATAAACAATATACCTGTTTCTCTCAGATATCTAGTTTTTGCATATTTAAACCATGTGGATACATTATCTTGAAAGTCTTTATCCGTGTACATAGGAAAATGTTTTCTTATTGCATCTAATAAAAATAAAAAGTTATATATATTAAATTGTTATAATTTAAAAAATTACCAAAAATATAAAATTATTCTTTTAATTTTTTGTAAGAAAAACTGGTAAGAAAAACTGCAGCAAACAAGTAAAATGCATAACTTCTCTTTGCGCTGCCAGCGGCGCAATCAGGAGTTAAAAAATAAAAGTAAAAAAATCTGGACTACATACTTTTTAAAATTTCCATTATGTGTAATAAGTTCACTTGATAATTTTCCTTGCGCCCAAACCAAGAGCATTTAGATCCCAGCTTATTGGTAAATAGTTTCTCCAATCCATTTTTACATAAAGCTTGAGCACTATTACCTCCTAATAAATAGAAGAACGTTTCCTATTCAAAAAATAAAAACAGTATATTTCGTGTAGCATAGGACTTCATTTTTAATGCAATTGTAATTTTAATTTTTTTAAGTATATTTTATGAAAAGAATTTCTTTACCAATTGTTTTGATGCGGCTATATTTGCTTTCAAGCCATCGTCGAACTCTAACAATTTTTTATATTTATTAAAAGGTTTTGTAGGAATTTTTTATATTTGTCGTATCTGTCAGTATATTTGAGTTTCTTGCAGCAGTCACCTTTGAAGCCAAATTTATATTAATTCGAGAGTCTAATTGTTTTAAGAACTCATTTTGCTGTTCTACCATTTTTTTAGTTGCCAAAACATTCTCTAATATTTGTGATGTTACATAGCTATCTGAAAAAAATAGTATTTGTTAAATAAATATTTTGTAAAAGTTACATGAAAAAAGCGTAAAATATATACTTTTTATGTAAATTTGTAATTTCACATTTTTATACTTAGCTTATTTAGGGTCGGTTGTTCCAAGCCTTGGTAAACTAACTAATAATAGTTAAATGTGTCTTTGTTTTTCCTTCAAATTAGACAAGGTAGACATATATGGTTTAACTATTGGTTACTTTACCAACTGGTTGGAACAACCGGCCCTTAATAAGGTATAAACATAACAAAAATATTGTAGATATTGAAATTAATACCTGTTCGTGAATCTTCAATAATGTCAGCCACTTCGACAAAACTCTCATCAGCTGTATTTGTTGTTACAGTAGCAATATTATTTTCTTGGACTAAACAAAACAAAATTTATTTATTATTTTCGTTTTATACTTTGATTTCTGAGTGAGAAATATTATACCTTCTTTGTCGATTTCATTTACTATTGCGGCTGAAGTGCCATTTTTGTTATTGAAATCACTCCCTTCTGCAATGATAGCAACATCTTTATCGGTATTTATATTATTATAATTTCGTTCCTTTTTATATATTTACCATAGATATATAGATCATTATCTCCTATGTGCCAAGATAACTTTAGATAATTTAATGAGCGGATAAATTTTCATCCCTCGTGCATGCTCAATGGTACGTTCACCTAGTAGGACGAATGGCTTCCGGGAGAAATACACAACTGCGCATGTGCAAGGGAAAATGTATTCCCTCCATTAAATTATGAAAAGTTATCCAAGCACTAAATATACTATGCTCTATCTATATATCTATGATATTGATAAATCTACATTGCATGTGCAAAAACTAGGTAAATATGAAATAAAAGATATTGTTCATAGTTCAAAAATAATAAATAATAATAACCATTATTGAGTTGTTGTGAAGGCAAACTTGGTACTGCTTTATCATGAAGTAATTCATCGCATGGATCTACAAAGTAGTAATACATATAGAAGCGCGTGCGTTAATTATTGTGTATTATTTGAAAAATAAAGGTCACATATATTAGTAATAGTAATTATTTGAATTTATTTGTAATAATTAGTACATGTTACCTGTCTGTATATCGTGATCAGGAATTGTTATCGAAGGAGGCGGTGTCATTCTGTGTGAGTGATCGCTGTCGGAATTGTGGTGACTGACATCTTGGTTCTTATGCTTCTTTCTACGTTTACCTTTCTCTAGCTGGGAACATGATGTTTCCGTTTCTGAATTTGATTTTTTTTTCGTATAATTTAATGCGTCTTGATAAGAGTCTGCAATTGGAGAAAGTTACAGTACAAAAAAAATATTTTTAATGCATTTAGGACGAAAACCATTATTCGTGCTTTGC
Organism: Temnothorax americanus; assembly: GCF_048541705.1. Classification (NCBI taxonomy): domain Eukaryota; kingdom Metazoa; phylum Arthropoda; class Insecta; order Hymenoptera; family Formicidae; genus Temnothorax; species Temnothorax americanus. The sequence continues at coordinate 4,726,457 of NW_027509802.1, forward strand.
TTTAAGGCATCTTATGATGGCCTTGGTTCAATTTGTAGGTACTATTGAAGACAGATTTTCGACATGTTACAAAGTTTCTTACAAGTGCTGATTACATGAATAAACTAGGTATTTTTACTTGTATAATTTATAGACGATATTGTCAAATATCCTCTTTCATTAAAATTCTTACCATATTGAATAAGCAGTTCTACTGTGAACATTTCCCAGCTGCTGTCCGGTTGTGTATTTTTCCGAATACATTTCCTAGGATTTTTTTTCGGCCATTTACAGAATATCTTGTCTTCCTTTTGTTGTAGCCATGAAGTTGGTACAACTTCAATTTCACCAGTTTGCTCAGTTACAAATTCGACGACAGACCATATCTGGAAACAATGCAAGAAATAAAGTTTTTAATTAACTGTTTAAATAACTATTAATATTTTAATAACACCGCAGTAAAAAATTTGTTTGAAAGCTTCTTTAAAAGTACCTTATATATTTTATATATTTTTTATTTTGTACATTTTTTTTGTATATTATATATTTTATATATCATATATATATTATATATTTTTATTTTATACATTTATTTTATTTTTATATTTATATATTTTTTATTTTACATATTTTATACATTTTAACCTATTATATATTTTATTTCCATTATGTAAGTTTTAATTTTTATTTACACATTGACTATGTATTATTGGTAGAATAATAAAAACCGTTTTTGAAAGGATTTTTTTGGCCCCTTCGGGGTTTTTTCATAAATATTATTTTTAATAGCCCCGGGGGTTTTTTAAATACCCAAATTTTGGGAAAATTTTGGAATTTTTTTTTTTATTGGAGGAAAAACCGGTGAATTAAAAAAAAATTTTGGTTGGGAAAAATTTTTTCCCTTTTTTTAAAAAAATTTTTTTGAGTTTTTTTTTTTTGAAAAAGTCTGAAAGGGCAAAAAAAAGATTTGTTTTTAAATAGACAAAATTACCCTCTGCCATATCTTAATTTCATACTTTTCATTTATCAATCTCTTTAAAATAGTGTATTTTTTTTTTTTTATAA